>NC_138385.1:10143105-10230799 GCF_054177405.1 Leptonychotes weddellii | reverse complement strand
AATCAACACATGAAGCCTAAGCCACATACGAGAGGAGAAATAATTAAGATTAGAGCAGAGATCAATGAATTAGAAACCAGAAACACATTAGAGCAGATCAACGAAACTAGAAGCTGGTTCTTTGAAAGAATTAATAAGATTGATAAACCACTGGCCAAACTTACCCAAAAGAAAAGAGAAAGGACCCCAATTAATAAAATTATGAATGAAAGGGGAGAGATCATGACTAATACCAAGGAAATAGAAACAATTATTAGAAATTATTATCAACAACTATATGCCAATAAATTAAGCAACCTGGAAGAAAAGGATGCCTTCCTGGAAACCTATAAACTACCAAGACTGAAACAGGAGGAAATTGACAACCTGAATAGACCAATAACCGGTAACGAGATTGAAGCCGTATCAAAAACCTCCCAAAAAACAAGAGTCCAGGACCTGATGGATTCCTTTGAGAATTCTACCAAACATTCAAAGAAGAAATAATACCTATTCTCCTGAAGCTGTTTCAAAAAATAGAAACAGAAGGAAAGCTTCCAGACTCATTCTATGAGGCCAGCATTACCTTAATCTCAAAACCAGGCAAAGACCCCATCAAAAAGGAGAATTTCAGACCAATATCCCTGATGAATATGGAGGCCAAAATTCTTAACAAGATCCTAGCTAATAGGATCCAACAGTACATTAAAAGAATCATCCACCACAACCAAGTGAGATTTATCCCTGGGATGCAAGGGTGGTTCAACATTCGCAAATCATGGTCAGTCTTTTAAAATCTATATTCTACCCATTCTCCACCTTCTATATTATTTTGAAGAAAGCCCAAGACATATCATTTTATTTGTAAATATTTAAGTATGTATCTCTAAAATATACAAAATTAAAAAAAAATTCCAATATCATATCACAACAAGAAGAAAAGAACACTAACTCTTTGACATCAGGTTTCTAGCTTGTGTTCAAATTCCCAATTATTTCATAAATGTGTGTATAGTTTTTAATAGTTTGAATCAGAATCCAAATAAAGTATGATTCATTGATATGTCTCTTAAGTTATTTTTAATTTACTGATTCTCCCCTCCATCTTTCTTTCCCTTTGTATTTCTTTAAGGAAGAAACTTCTTTGTCCTGTAAACTTTCCCTGTCTTGATTTTGCTGAATGCATTCGTATGCTGTTATTCAATACATTCCTTTGTTCTCTGTATTTCTTATAAATTCATCGTGGGATCTAGAGGCTTGATCAGATTCAGGTTTGGTTTTTTTGAGAAGACTACTTCATAAATGATGGTGTGCTCTTCCATCAGGATGCTTAGTTATCTTTATTTTTGTGATTATCTGTGTCCAATTACATTATTTCTTTTTTTTTTTTAGATTTTATTTATTTATTTGTTAGAGAGAGAGCCTAAGCAGGGGGAGCGGCAGGCAGAGCGGGAGAAGCAGGCTTCCTGCTGAGCAAGGAGCCTGATGTAAATGAAATCTGATGTAAATAAAATCTTTAAAAAAATATCATTCTTGCTTGAGGCCTGTCCATTTTGTTATTTTTTCGAAGAATCAGCTTTCTGTTTTTTATTTTTCAATTTCCTTTTTAAAAAATTCATTTCACTGATTTCTTCCTTTACTTGTATTATTTTCTTCCTCCTATTTTTCTTTAGGTACACTCTGTTACTCTTTTTTCAACTCTTTTTTTTTTTTTAAGATTTTATTTATTTGACAGAGACACAGTGAGAGAGGGAATATAAGCAGAGGGAGTGGGAGAGGGAGAAGCAGGTTTCCCGCTGAGCAAGGAGTCCGATGTGGGGCTTGATCCCAGAACCCTGGGACCATGACCTGAGCCGAAGGCAGACACTTAACGACTGAGCCACCCAGGCACCCCTATTTTTTCAGCTCTTGATGTAAATGCTTAGTTTATTTAAAATTTTTATTTCCTTTTTTTAAGATTTATTTATTTGAGAGAGAGTGTGTGTGAGTGGGGGGAGGGGCAGAGGGAGAGGAGAGAATCTTAAGCAGACTCCCCACTGAGTGTGGAGCCTGACGTGGGGCTGGATCTTAGGACCCCAAGATCATGACCTGAACTGAAATCAAGAGTTGGATGCTCAACTGACTGAGCTGCTCAGGTGCCCCTAAAATTTTTGTTTCCTGATAAATATATTGAAAGCCTTAAAGTTCTGTGTCTCACACATTTTTTTTTTTTTTAAAGATTTTATTTATTTTTTAGAGAGCGAGCGAGAGAGAAATAGCACGAGAGGGGAGAGGGTCAGAGGGAGAAGCAGGCTCCCCGCTGAGCCGGGAGCCCGATGTGGGACTCGATCCCAGGACCCTGGGATCATGACCCGAGCTGAAGGCAGACGCTTAACCATCTGAGCCACCCAGGCGCCCCTCACACATTTTTAACATGTGATATTTTAGTTGCCCTTGAGTTCTAAGAATTTCATAATTTTATTTGTGATTTACCTTTTTAACCCAATATTTTTATAGTTTTATAGTTCTATAGTAATATGTCACTTTACAAACATATGAGAGTACTTTTTTCTCTTTCATATCTCTCAGACTCATTTTCTAATTTACTTGAGATATTTTTAACTGGCTGCATAATTTTATTTTTCAGGAATTAGCAAATTGCACTTTTTGAATGGACTAAGACCATGGAGATAAGGTTGGATTAAGGTATAGTGATCCTATGTTATTTGGCCAGGTCATCTGAGCTGAAAAGATTTAGCACTTAAAAGGTGAGATCTTGATTAGTTAGAGGTAAACTTGAATTGAATTCCCCCATCCTTACCATGTGATGTTCCCAAGGAAGAATAATGAGAATAACTTATATGTGCTCTTTACCTCATTGTTGATAAAATCACTTTTTACTGCGGTCTTCCCAACAGCCTGGTGAGGTAGATAGGAAAGTCATTTAACCACCGACTTCATCTGTCAGCCAGCATTAAAAATACTTCCAGACCACTGTGGATTGCTGTGAGGATTAATTAATTAGAGCCAATAATCCTTTCTCTCACTTCCTGAATGGGTTGTGGTGCTCTGGTGAGATAATAGATATGAAAACACAAAGGCATACCGCCATCTGAGCAATTAGTTTGGTAGTAGAAGCAGTCACTTGCTTCTACTCCCATATTCTTCCTTGCGTAGGGCACATGTAGAAGAGGCTGGAAAAAGATACCATAAGTTAGCACCAGCTCTATGGCAGGTACCTGATATATGTGTATCAATTGATCAGATTCCAAGAGGCCTAACTGGCACCAGGGACATCTTGGGAGTGCAAGCTGTGCAGTCACATAGAGCCCCTGCTCCCAGAAGGGCCCCATACTTGTTTTAATGCTTTGCTATTGTCTTCTTAAAATTCATAGTAATGTTATCTTTGATCTGTATTTTGTAACTGAAGTCTGATGAGACCATGAAGTGTGTATGTGCTTGGGTCTACGGGCATGGAGGGTGATGTGGGCACAAATAGGCCTTCTGTGCAGTCAGGGGCACATGGGGCCCCAAAGTAGTCAGGCTAGGAACTGGGTCCGGATCAGTGCTGTTGATGGTGTGTGGTAGGAGCCATAGCTGCAGGAGGGAGTCGGGATTGCACACTGGGGAAGTAGTGGGGCTCACAGGACCCTGGGATCAATCCCCTTGTCGGGCTCCCTGCTCAGCGGGGAACCTGCTCACTAGTTTGCATTTCTGTGATGACTAATGACATTGAGCATCTTTTCATGTGCTTACTGGCCATTTATGTATCTTCTCTTATTAATGTCTTTTGAAGTTCTTTGATCATTTAAAAAATATATATATTAATTCTTTTACTCTCCTAAGTATTTAAAATATATGTGTATGTAGGTGTATATGTATATTTAGTATATCAGTTGTCTATTAAATTTGTTTACGATATATTTTACTATGTAAAATCTTATTTTTTTTCCATTGTGGTAATATATCTAACATAGAATTTACCTTTTTTTAAAAGAATTTACCATTTTTAAGCACACAGTTCAGTGACATTAAGTACATTCACATTGTTGGGCAGCCATCATCACTATACATTTCCAGAACTTTTGCATCATCCCAAAATGAAATGCTGTACCCATTAAAAATGATTAAAATAGTCAATAGGGCTTTTTTTTTCAAGTGTCTGTTCTTCTAGTCTTTTTTTTTTTTAATTTTAGTTAGTGAACATACAGTGCAATATTGGTTTCTGGAGTAGAATTCAGTGATTCATCGCTTACATACAATACCCAGTGCTCATCACAAGTGCCCTCAATCCCCATCCCCCATCTAGCCCAACCTCCACCCACCTCCCTCCATCAACCCTCAGTTTGTTCTCTATCTTAAGAGTCACTTACGGCTTGTTTGCCTCTCTCCTTTTTTTCTTTTTCCCCTTCCCATATGTTCACCTCTTTTGTTTCTTAAATTCCACATATGAGCAAGATTGTATGGGATTTATCTTTCTCTGACTTATTTCACTTAGCATAATATACTCTAGCTCCATCCATGTCATTGCCAATGACAAGATTTCATTCTTTTTGATGGCTGAATAATATTCCATTGTATACATACACACCACCTTTTCTTTATTCATTCATCAGTCGATGGACATTTGGGCTCTCTCCATAATTTAGCTATTGTAGAAAATGCTGCTATAAACATCAGGATGCACATACCCTTTTGAATCTGTATTTTTGTATCCTTTTGGATAAATACTTAGTAGTGCAATTGCTGGATTGTAGGGTAGTTCTATTTTTAATGTCCTTCTAGTTTTTTGAGGGGGGGAATGGAAGGAGAGGGAGAGAGAGAATCCTAAGCAGGCTCCCTCCCTGTCCAGCATAGAGCCCAACATGGGGCTCGAGCACATAAGACTGAAATCATGACCTGAGGTAAAATCAAGAGTTAGACGATTGACTGACTGAGCCACCCAGGTGCCCCATCTTTTAGTCTTGATTAAAAAGTTCCCTGCACCTCTAGAGTATAATATGATTTCTTAGTTTCTTTTTGTATGAGTTATTTTATTTTTATGTCTAAATATTTGATCCACCTAGAATTTATTTTTATACATGGTGTGATGGAGGGCACAAACTCCACTTTCTAACAAGTGGAGTGCCCAATATATGTGTCAGAGCATACATTAGGTAAAATATCTTTTTCCCATTGAATTAAAATACTGCCTTTGTCTTAAACTCTCATAAATACTGGGATCTATTTCTGGGCACTTTGTTACACTGATCTAGTTGTCTATTTCTATGCCAACATCGTATTTTTTAGTCAGAGTTTAATATCTAATAAATCAAATTCTACCCCATCATTCTCCTTCATAATTATCTTGGATATTCTCAGACATGTATATTCCGATGTGGATTTTAATATTAATTATTCAATTAAAAACACACAAACCTATTGGGGTTCTAATAGGTATTACATTACATTTATATATTATTTTTGAGAGAATTTACATTTTTATAATATTATTTGCTTATCCAAGAAAATAGTGTGTCTTTCTATATTTTCCGATTGAATTTTATGCCCTCTAATAAAATTAGTATAGTTTTCATTATCTAGTTTCTGTACTTCTCATATTTATTCCTAATGTTTGTATGCATGCTGTTGTCAGTGAAATATTTTCTCCCATTTCTACTTGATTTCTTTTGTTCAACTTAATGTATATGAGATTCATCCATGTTGTGTTTATATAAGTCATTTATTTACTTTGATTATGAGTAGTGTTTCTGTGTATTTAATGTACTACAAGTTATCCATTTACCTGTTGATGGACATTTGGTAATATGAATAAAGCTGCTGTGAACAACCTTTTACAAGGTTTTAAAAACATGGATATATGTTTACATTTCTCTTTGGTAACTACCTAGTTGTGGAAGTTCCTCTAGATGTATGTTTAATTTTATAAGAAACTACCAAACTTTAAAAAAATGGTTTATACCATTTTTACACTCTCACCAGCAATGTAGGATAATTCCATTTGCTCTGCATCCAGGTCAACATTTCATACTGTCAGTCTTTTTAATTTTAGACATTCTAGTGGGTGTGAAGTGGTATCTCATTGTATTTTTTTTTAAAGATTTTTTATTTATTTATTTGAGAGAGAGAGCACATGAGAGGGGGGAGGGTCAGAGGGAGAAGCAGACTCCCTGCCAAGCAGGGAGCCCGATGCGGGACTCGATCCAGGGACTCCGGGATCATGACCTGAGCCGAAGGCAGTCGCTTAACCAACTGAGCCACCCAGGCGCCCATCTCATTGTATTTTTAAAATTTATTTATTTGAGAGAAAGAGAGAGAGAATGCATGCACGGGGGTGGAGGGGGCAGAGGGAGAAAAACTTAAGCAGACTCCATGCTGAGCGCAGTGCTGATGCGGGGCTTGATCCCATGACCCTGAGATCATGAGCTGAGCCAAAATCCAGAGTTGGACCTTTAATGGACTGAGCCACCCAGGTTCCCCTCTCACTGTTGTTTTTTTTTAATCTTTTTTTTTTTTTTTTTTAAGATTCTTATTTATTTATTCATGAGAGACAGAGAGAGAGAGAGGCAGAGGGAGAAGCAGGCTCCCAAGGAGCAGAGAGCCCGATGCGGGACTCGATCCCAGGACCCTGGGATCATGACCCGAGCCGAAGGCAGACGCTTAACCATCTGAGCCACCCAGGCGCAGCAGGGAGCCCAACGCGGGGCTCAATCCCAGGATCAGGGGATCATGACCTGAGCCGAAGGCAGACAATTAACCCACTGAGCTACCCAGGCACCCCTGAACACTTTTTCATGTACATATTGGCCATTTCTTGGTCTTCGTTGGAAGTGTTCAAATCTTTTGCTAATTTTTTTAAGTTGAGTTGTCTTTTAATTATTGATTTGTTAGGGTTCTTTTGTCAGTACTTCATCAGTTGTATGCATTGTGAATATTTTTACCCATCCTGGGAGGGTTTGTTTTCTTAACCATGTACTTAGAAGAATAGATGTTTATAATTTTCAATGACTTTCAATACGTTTATTGTTTTTTAAGATTTTATTTATTTATTTGAGAGACAGAATGAGGGAGAGAGAGTACAGGAGCAGGGACAGAGGGAGAGGGAGAAGCAGACTCCCCTGCTGAGTAGGGAGCCTGATGCGGGGCTCGATCCCAGGACCCTGGGATCATGAACTGAGCCGAAGGCAGACCCTTAACGACTGAGCCACCCAGGTGTCCCAATGACTTTCAATTTATCATTTTTTTCTTTGATGCTTTACTGCCTTTTGTATTCTTGTTAAGGAATCTTTATCTACTTCAAAGTTGTGAAGATACACACCCATTTTTTTTCTAGCAGCATTATAGATTTAGCTTTTATATTCAGGTCTATGATCCGTCTCAAATGAAGTTTTTAAGTTAAGACATAATTTGCACACCATAAATTCAGCATTTCAACATGTACAATTCAGTAGATTCACAAGGTTATTCAAGCATCACCACTGTCTAATTCCAGAACATTTTATCTCCCCCCTAAAAGAAGCCCTGTACACATTAGCAGTCATTCTTCATTCTCCCTTCTCAGCATTTGGGAACTGCTAATCTATTTTTTGTATCTATGGATTTGCCTATTTTGATATTTCAAATAATACAATCATGGAACATGTGGCCTTTTGTGTCTGATTCTTTTATTTAGCGTAATGTTTTTAAAGTTCACCCATGTTTTAGCATGTACTAGTACTTGATTCCTTTTTATGGCAGACTAATATTGCCTTGTATGGGCATACCCCATTTTGTTTATCCATCAGTTAATAGACATTTATGTTGTTTCTACTTTTTAGCTAATATGAATAATGCTGCTATGAATATTTTTGTACAAGTTTTTGTATATACATATATTTTCCATTCTTTTGTGTATATACTTAGGTGCACAATGGCTGGATCATTTGATAACTCTTGTTCAACCTGTAATCTCTGTATTGCTGTAGTGCCATTATCAAATATCAAAAAATTGTATATGTGTGGGTTTATTTCTGGGCTCTACATTTGATTCTATGTATTTATTTAAAAAATTTTTTTAGGAGCGCCTGGGTAGCTCAGTTGGTTAAATGTCTGCCTTTGGCTCAGGTCATGATCCCAGGGTCCTGGAATCGAGCCCTACATTGGGCTCCCTACTCGGTGGGGAGCCTACTTCTGCTTCTCCCTTTGCTGCTCCCCCTGCTTGTACTCTCTCTCTCTCTGTCAAATAAATAAATAAAATCTTAAATTTTTTTTTTTATTAAGTAAACTCTATTCCCAACATGGGGCTCAAACTCAACCTTGTGATCAGGAGTCACATGCTCTACTAAGTGAGCCAGCCAGGCACCCCAGTACTGTGTTTTATTTTATTATTATTATTTATTTATTAATTTTTTTTTTAAAGATTTTATTTATTTACTTGACAGAAAGACACAACGAGAGAGGGAACACAAACGGGGAGTGGGAGAGGGAGAAGCAGACTCCCCGCCGAGCAGGGAGCCCGATGCGGGACTCGATCCCGGGACTCCAGGATCATGACCTGAGCCGAAGACAGTCGCCCAACCAACTGAGCCACCCAGGCGCCCAACCCCAGTACTGTGTTTTAATTTACAGATTCTATGCCAGTATCACAGTGTCTTGGTTATTATAGTTTTATTTTTTTTAATATATTATTTGTCAGATGTCAGAGACAGAGAGAGCAGGAGCAGGGGGAAGGGCAGAGGGAGAGGGAGAAGCAGTCTCCCCACTGAGCAGGGAGCCTGATGCAGGTATCAATCCCAGGACCCTGGGATCATGACCTGAGCCAAAGGCAGACGCTTAACTGACTGAGATACCCAGGCGTCCCAATTATTGTAGTTTTAAAGTAAATATTAAAATCAGGTTATGTGTATTTTTTCCACTTCGCTCTTATTTCAAGATTGTTTTGGCTATTTTATATCCTTTGCAATTTCATGTAAATTTTAGAATCAGCTTGTCAGCTTCTTCCAAAAGGTCTGCTGAGATTTTGATTGTGATTGCATTAACTAAATTTAGAAAAAATAGACATCTTAATGATATTGAATCATCTAATTTTTGAATTTGGTATATATCATACTTTATTTCGCTCTTTTTAATGTTTTTCTTAGCAATATTATTTCTTCCTTAAATGTTTGATAGAATTGACCAGTGAAACCATGAAACTCACTGGTCCTGAGCCAGGAGTTTTCTCTATGGAGCATTTGCTTTTTTAAAATCAGCTTTGTTGATGTATAATGTATAATAAAACTCATCTATTTTAACTGCATAGTTCAATGAGTTTGACAAATAATGTCCTCTTCAAATAGAGTTTTACTTTCTCCTTTCCAATCTCTGTGCTTTTTATTTTATTTTCTTACCTAATGCCCTGGCTAGAACCTCCAGTACAGTGTTGAATAAAAGAAGTGAGAGCAGATATTCTTGCCATTTCCTTGATCTGAAGGGGAAACCATTTAGTGTTTCATTGTTAGTATAATGTTTACTGTTGTTTTTTTTAGAAGGCCTTTATCAGTTTAAAGAAGTTTTCTTTTATTCCTAGTTTTAAGAGATTTTTTAAAAAAGATTTTATGTATTTATTTGACAGAGAGAGCTCATGAGCCGGGGGAAGGGCAGAGGGAGACCCAGACCCCCGCTGAGCAGGGAGCCTGATATGGGACTCAATCCCAGGACCCTGGGATCACAACCTGAGCTGAAGGCAGAAGCTTAACTGACTGAGCGACCCAGGCGTCCCTTAAGAGTTTTTTTTTAAATTATGAATGAGATTTGAATTTTATCAAATGTTTTTTTAGTATCTGTTGGGTTGATCATATAGTTCTTTGTTATTCTCTTAATATAGTGCCTAACGCTGAGTAAATTTCAAATGTTAAGTCTACCTTGCATTCCTAGGACAAACCCCATTTGATCATAATATACTAACATTTTTATGTATTGCTGTATTTGACTTGCTAAAATTTTGTACATCCATGAGGGATATTGCTATGTAGTTTTCTTTTAATGTCTTTGACTGGTTTTGGCATCAGAGTAATGACGGCCTCAAAAAATGAGGTAGGAATGTTCCCATTTCTTCTATTTTCTTGCTAAAATTATAAGAAACTGAAAATCCTAATTTTGGGCAAGGATTTGGAGTCCCCGGAACTCTCATATATTGCTGGTGTGAGTTTAAATTTATTCAGTCACTGTTTGGCAGTATCTCCCAGAGCTTAACATACATCTGCACTATAACCCAGCATTTTAACTCCTACCTATACACTCAAGAGAAATGAGTGTTTATGTCTATCAAAATATATGTCAAGAGTATTTATATAAGCTTTATTTATAATAGCAAAAACTGAAGCAACCCACATACTCAAGAGGAGAGTAGAGAAATAAGTTATGATATACTCATACAATGGAATTTTAGAGCAATAAAAAAAGCAAACTACTGATACATTAATATGGATGCATCAGAAACATAAATGAAGCCAGACCCAAAGAAAACACTCTGATTCCATTGATACAAAGTTCAAGTATTGACAACACTAATGTATGGGTTTAGAAATCATCATGATCAGCTCTGGGTGGAGGTGGATTTTGACTCTGAAAGGGTCATGAAGGATTCTCTTGGGTGATGGTAACATTGTATATCTTCCCCTGGGTATTGGTTACACAGGTATTACATAGGTAAAAATTCATAAAGCTGTACGTTTAGGATTTAGGTGTTTTACTGTATGTGATTTATATTTCTAATACAATAAAACATTATTCTTGCTCAGATTTCAGTGAGCCCTTCTCATCTTGCCAATTTTATTTTTCTTTACTTAAGGGAAGTTTTTTCTTTCTTTTTTTTTTAAAGATTTTATTTATTTGACAGAGAGAGACAAAGTAAGAGAGGGAACACAAGCAAGGGGAGTGGGAGAGGGAGAAGCAGGCTTCCCGCGGAGCAGGGAGCCCGATGCGGGGCTCGATCCCAGGACCCTGGGATCATGACCTGAGCTGAAGGCAGACGCTTAACGACTGAGCCACCCAGGCGCCCCAAGGGAAGTTTTTTCTTCTATTATTTAGTTATTGCTCCTCTTGCGTGTTCTTTTTCTTCGTCCTAAAATTCCTTTTATTCATGGGTTAGGTATTCTGGATCCATTTGTTTTCTAAGTCCCTTTTATATTATTTTGTATTTTTCTTCTTTTTTTTTTAAGATTTTATTTATTTGAGAGAGGGAGAGAGACGTGCTTGGCAGGAGGAGTGTCAGAAGGAGAGGGAGAAGCAGGCTCCCCACGGAGCAGAGAGCCTGATGCAGGGGGTCAATGTGGGGGCTCGATCCCAGGACCCTGGGATCATGACCTGAGCCGAAAGCAGACAGTTAACTGACTGAGCCACCCAGGCGCCCCTATTTTTCTTCTATTTTGAAAGATTTCATCTACTCTCTCTTCCAGGCATCTGATTTTTTACTTGACAAGCAATCAGCTTCTCCTTCAATTTATCTGAATTTACCTTCTTCAATTTAACTGAATTTTAAAATTTAAATATACTTTCTTTTGTCCTGAAAGTCTTTAAATTTTTAATATTTATAATTGATTGTCTTAACTGCACGTTTTCTTTTGTTTAAGTAATGATTATTTTTTTCTCTTCTCCAGAGCAGGTCTGTTTTACTGGAGAGTTACCTGTTGGCAGTATTTTATTCTTTCACATTCTGGATGTTGTAGTCCCTTAGGTAGCAGGGTGATGATATAATTTATCATCAAGACTTGAATGCATATGGGGACTATTAATAATTATACCAGTATCAACAAGGACTGTGTCATGGTAACCAGAATATATGGTCACCACACCCTTAGGTGCCAACTTATGGCTGTGTGTCTGGTTTAGATGCTGGAGAATGATGAACAGCAATAAGCATGACAATGATGGGAAACTCAGAAATCTTGGTTCCTGGGGCTGGTCTGTGTACTGGATGGTGAGTTGCTAGGCTCCAGTCATCCAGGTTGCAAGGACCAGAATAGAATCTCAAAAATGTCAGTGTCAACAGAAAATCCAGTTAGATCAAGGCTGGAAAATATTTATTGAATTCATAATTAAGAGATATTGGTCTCCTTATGGAAAACAGTTTCAGTAGTGTAGTAGGGGGTAAAAGCCATATTGTAGTGGGTTTTAGAATGAATGAGGTGTTAAAAACTTAGATGCCAAGTTTTATATATTTTTCCTTTGAGGGCGGGAAGGGATGATATTAAGGACACAAATGAGGGTTTGGTCTTGAATGGGAGGAAGGACACCCTATTCTCTGAATACGGAGATAAGGATGATACCAGGCCTCTTATGAGTTAAGTAGGCTTACATTTTAAAAACATATATTGAATTAATTTATTAAACTTTAAATTCAGAGAGTATTAGAGGATAGACACTGAAAAGTTCTGTGGCCACCCTGTTCTCTTCCCTATAGGTAATTATGCTACTTACTTTTGTAAAAAAATCTATAGAAGAATAAACAAAAAGTAAATAACATCATTGACTGTAGGGAGGGGAACTGGGTAGCTGCAGAGCTTTACAGTTTTAATGACCCCATACCAGTCTATTATATGGATGTACCACATTTATTTACATTATTCATTTATCTTTGGGCATTTATATTGGTAAGAAGTTTTCTTTGTTATAGATAATGTGTTTTTAAAAAATATCCTTCAACAAAATATTTTTCTACAGCTCTGATAATTTTCGTAGACTATATTCCTAGTATTCCTAGAAGTGTATTTACTGGATTAAAGCTGTATGTATTTTAGAATTGTTAGGTTCTTGGTACACACTGACAAATTGCTTTCCAGAAGGGTTGTAACAGTTTACATTCCTATTAGCAATGTACAGGTATGTCTGTCTCACTGCCTCCTTCCCAACCTCCCCAACAATGCTATCTTTTTTTCTTTTTTCCAGATTGATAGGCTGAAATTTGTATCTCAATTTTGTTTTAATATATACTGATTAGATTATTACTGTACTTGAATATCTTTTCATAAGTGCACATGCCTTTTTAATTTATTTTAATTTTTTGCATGTCTTTTATTTTTCAATTTATTGATTTGTAATAGCTCTTTATATTGAAAGGATATCAATGCAAATATTATTTCTCTCTATAATATTGCTTTTTAACTTTATGATGGTTTATTTATTTGTAAGAAAGTTACATTTGCTAATGTTAAATACATTATACTCCTTTTCATTATGCTGTCTTCTTTTGAAAGTTTCTTAGATAGTCTTTGCCTATCATGGGGTCAGTTAAATATTCAATAAATATTTTCCTTTCTTATGGTTTCATTTTCTACTTTTTTGCTCTGTAATTATTTTAAATTCTTTTGGGCATAAGATGTTATAAATTCGATCTAATTTTTTTCAAAGATAACCATAATTGTTTTTTGGTTAGTCAATGCCAGGCCAACCATAGGCTCAAGGTCACAGTAAAAAACACTACTTTTAAAGAATGTAGTTGGTGTGGAAAAGATTCAATATGTGGTAGTAGGGTGAATCTTTTGAATGCTGATACCTCCAGGCTGAAAAATGTAAAAGGCAGTGGATATGAGACCTTCCCTCATTTGAGTTGGTAAATTAATCACTTTTTGCAGACTGAATTCGCTGGCTTCCTCTGTAAAGTAACCAGGGAGGAAACTGGGAGCTAGAGTTGTGGCAGTTTGTGCTGGTTGTGCAGTAACTAAGGATGTCCAGTAGAGGGAGCAAGTGGGGCTGAAATTCCAGACCAGGCTTTACTTTTAATGGTTGGAGTTGCATTTCTTGGGGGAGGGGTACATTTTTCTGTTTCACACAAAGGAACCTTAGAGCCTGGTGGTGCCCTGTGGTGGCAGGGTCCACTCATTTGTATCCTTGATCTTCTGTATATTCTTTGCACTGTTTTTGTTTGCTCGTTCAGTAGTAAATCAAAGTGAAAGCAAACAAAACAAATCAGAGTAATTATTCTTGCCAGTTTTGGAAACTTAAAGTCTTTGTAGTCTATCTTAGCTAATTTTCCAACATATGTTTTTGAATTATCATTTTTCCCCTTCATTTGCAATGTAAGCTTTATTTATCCCTCCTCTCCCCAGAAATATCTTTACCTTGTTTACATTTTATGATACAGGATCATTTTGAAAAATTCAAAAAATATGGAGAATTGTGTCTACCTGTCAGAAAGAGCCATTGCTAACAATTTGTTGTATATACTTCAGACCTTTCCATGTATCCATAAATAGATATTTATTGTATTATATATTTATATAGCTCTATCTATCTCTCTATCCTGATTGGCATTTTTCTGTGTTTAGTTCTTTATTACCATAAACCATTCTGCAATGGTTATTCTTATACTTGCAGTCTTCATACACTGGGGCTCTTCTTTTTTTTTTTTTTTTAAAGATTTTATTTATTTGAGAGAGAGAGAGAGAGCCAGCAAGTGAGCATGCGTTGGGGGGAGGGGTAGAGGGAGAAGCAGACTCCCGCTGAGCAGGGAGCCCCACATGGGACTCGATCCCAGGACCCTGAGATTACGACCTGAGCCGAAGACAGACGCTCAACTGACTGAGCCACTCAGGCACCCTGGGGCTCTTATTTTCGTAGGATAATTTGTCAGACATGAAATTGCTGGATCAAAGGGTATGCCCATTTAAAGGTTTTTTTTTTTTTTTTTTTTTAATATATTACCCCCAGAATGATTGTACCAATTTATACTTCCACCAATAATATAAGAGTATGTTTCTTTCCTTATTCTCGTGCCACCACTGGATAACATCATGCTTTTTCATCTTTGTCAATCTGATAGGCTAATGGATATTGGTATAAACCTGGTGCTCAGTAAATATTTCTTGAATGACAGTGGTTTAGTTTTTATTTATTTAATTATTTGTGAGTTTGACCATCTATTCCAGGCCTCTGCAGACTTTTCCTGTAAAGGGCCAGATGGTAAATATTTTAGACTCTACAGACCACTAGGTCTCTGTTGAACTTACTTAACTGAATCATTGTGGCAGGATAGCATCCACAGACAATATATAAGTGAACGTCTGTGATTGTGTTTCAGTATATACAGAAACAGGCAGTAGCCAGATTTGGCCCAGAGGTAATAGTTTGCTCACTTCTGATCTATTCATATGTTTGATGGGTATTTAGAATACTTTTGTGAACTGCTAGTTTGTATCATTTATACACTTTTTAAATTGGGGTTTGTTTCTTTCTTGCTGATTTATAAAAATTCTTTATTCTGTTTGGTCACAAAGTCACAATGTTAGCCCTTTGTCTTATTTTGCAGATGTTTTTTAAAGATTTGTTTATTTATTTGAGAGAGAGAGAGCGTGAGCATGATCACGCAGGGGGAAGGGCAGAGAGAGAGAGAATCTCAAGCAGATTTCCTGCTGAGCACAGAGCCAGACATGGGGCTCCATCCCACCACCGGGAGATCATGACCTGAGCTGAAATCAAGAGTCAGACACTCAGTGGACTGAGGCACCTAGTTGCCCCTGCAGATATTTTTGCCCAGTTTTTCATTTGTTTACTAACCTTGCTTATGGTCTCCTTTTCTCTATAGATATTTTTATTTTTTATGGAATTAAATCTGCCAGTCTTTTGCTTTATAGTTTCTGGGTTTTGTGTCATAGTTAGAAAGGTCTTCCTTACTCCAAAATTATAAAAATATCCTCCTATATTTTATTCTACTGTTTTTCTTTTAATTTTTTAAAAGTATTTGTATATTTATTGTTATTTGGTGACAGGGATATAATTTTATTTTTAAGAGGATAATCCATCATTTATCCATTGATTTAAAATACCATTTTTATTATATACTGATTTCCTATATATGCATAGGTCTGTTTCTGAACTCTGATTTTCTGATTTATGCCTTATAAACTATTTTGTGTTATTTTATATGTCATCTGTTTCATTACATTTTCTAATGCATTACTGCTTGCATAAGAAGTCTGTTGAGTTTATATATATATATGTATATTACTGATTTTTTTATTGTTTCTAATAGTTTTTCTCTTGAATTTTCTAGGCTGTCATATCATTATCTGCAGATAATGATAATTCTGCCTCTTCTTTTTCAAAAGAAATACCTCTTATCTTGTTGCACTGGCTAGAATTTATATGATAATGTTGTATAATAGCAGAGATAATGGATATCCTTATTGTGTTCCTGATTTTAATGAGAAGGGCTCTTGTGTTTCATTGCTAGGGATGCTTGATGGTTATTTTTGATAAATATTCTATCATGTTTAGGAAGATTTTTTCTATCCCTAGTTCATTATTTTTTTCAAAATAAGGATGGATGTTGAATTACCAAATGCTATTTTGCCATCTATTGAGATAATCATATAATTTTTCTCCTTTAACCAGCTTATGTAATACATTATATCAATAGTTTTTCTAATATTGAGCCATCCATTTTCTTTTGAGAGGAATCAACTTGGTCAGAATGCATTCTTCTTCTTGTTGTGTTCTAATATATTGCTGGATTATATTTGGTAATGTTTTATTTAAGATTTATTTAAGATATATTATATTCTTAGAGAGGTTTAGTCTGACAATAATTTTCTTTTTTTGTGCTGTCTTTGTCAAGTTTCGTATTAGGTGTTTGCAAACCTTGTGAAATGGGAATGTTTTCATGCTCCCAATGACATAGAAAATTATATAGTTAAATATGATATAGTTAAAATGATATAGAAAATATCTGTTCCCTGAGAGAATTATAAAAATGATGTATAAACCCTGTGGGTTTAGTGCCCTTTGGGGGGCAGATCTTTGTCAACCTATCCAATTTCATATTTAGTTATTATTCATTGTAGATATTTTATTCTTTTGGTTGCTTGTAGTAACTATATTTTCCTAGAAAATTACCCATTTTATCTAGATATTCAGGTTTGTTGGCAGAAACTTATACATACTGTTCTCTTATTTTATTTATTTTTAAAAATTTTCTTTATTTAGTCGAGAGAGAGAGGGAGCACAGAGGGAGAGGGAGAAGCAGACCCCCGCTGAGTAGGGAGCCTGATATGGGGCTCAATCCCAGGACCCCCGAGATCATGACCTGAGCCGAAGGCAGACGCTTAACCCACTGAGCCACCCAGGTGCCCCTGTTCTCTTATTTTAAACTCATTTCTAATTTATGGGTATATTCTATTCATTCTTTCCTTCGTATTTATGGAGCACTTGCTATGTGCTGGGTATTGTGCAATGGTTTCTGGCTTTCATGTCATATTCAGTAGCAAACAAGACAGATGAAATGCTTGTCCCAATGGAATCTCCATTTCAATGTTGTGTATTTGTGTTTTTTTCTTTCAAAGTCTTACTGTCTGTTTTATTGATATTTTCATAGGAAAAACTATTTTATTTATTATCTTTGCTGTTCTTATTCCTAAGTCATTAATTTCTTATTTTATTTCAGTGTCGTCTTAAAAACATTTTTTGTTATGGGAGTTTTTTTTTTTTTTTTAAAGATTTTATTCATTTGTTTGACAGAGAGAGCACAAGCAGGGGGAGAGGGAGAGGGAGAAGCAGGCTCCCTGATAAGCAGGGAGCCCGATGTGGGACTCCATCCCAGGACCCCGGGATCATGACCTGAGCTGAAGGTAGACGCTTAATGACTGAGTCACCCAGGCGTCCCCTGTTATGGGAGTTTTAAAATATACTAAAAAATAGGGGCGCCTGGGTGGCTCAGTCGGTTAAGCGGCTGCCTTTGGCTCAGGTCATGATCCCAGGGTCCTGGGATCAAGTCCCGCATCGGGCTCCCTGCTCTGCGGGGAGCCTGCTTCTCCCTCTCCATCTGCCTGCTTCTTTGCCTACTTGTGCTCTCTCTCTCTCTGTCAAATAAATAAATAAAATCTTTAAAAAAAAAATAAATAAAATATACTAAAAAATAGAGAATAGTATAATGGACTCCCATGTATTTATCAATTATGTTCAACAATTAACAACTCATGGCTAATCTTGTTACATTTATATCCCTAAACCATTGCATTTTTTAAAACAAACCTCGAACATCTTATCATTTCATCCACAAATACTTCAGTAATACTTATCTAATAGATAAATTCTCCTTCTGAAAATATAACAATACCATTTTCACCCCTAAAAATTAACAATAATTTCTTTTTTAAAAGATTTTATTTATTCATTTGAGAGAGAGACAGAGAGAGCAGAAGTGGGGGCAGGGGGCAGAGGGACAAGCAGACTCTCCACTGACTGGGGAGCCTGACACAGGGCTTGATCCCAGGGCCCCGGGATCATGACCTGAGCCAAGTGAGCCATCCAGGTGCCCCCTCTTTTTTTTTTTAAACTTAACACAGGCAGAGGCTGGTTACCTCAGTTGGCTAAAGTGTGGTACTGATAAAGTAAGCTCTACGCCAAACATGGGGCTTGAACTCATGACCCCAAGACGAAGAGTTACATGTTCTACTGACTGAGCCAGCCAGACGTCCCTAACAATAATTTCTTAATATTATCTGTTATCAAGTCAGCGTTCAAATTTCCACAGTTGTCTCATAAATGTCTTTTAACAAATGAATCAGGACAGGGTCCACAAATTGCATTTGGTTGACAGTTTCTTTCCCTTTCTTACTTTTTATTATGAAAAATTTTAAACATATAGAAGAGTAGAATAGTACAATAAAAATTTGTATACCTTCCACCAGATTCAACATTTGTTAATATTTTACCACATTTGCTTTTCTTGCTCTCTCTCTCCATGCACATATATATTTGTTCCTGTATTATTTTAAAGGAAGTTGTAGACTTCCTGATATTTCAGCATATTCAAGTAATAAAAATAATCTCCTAATACCTATAATGCCATTATAATTATTAACACTAATTCACTAATGTAATCTAATATCCAGCTCATATTAAAATTACTGCCACTTGTCTCAACATTTATTTATTTATTAAAGATTTTATTTATTTATTTGAGAACGAGCATGAGCGGGGGAGGGGCAGAAGAAGAGGGAGAGAATTTCAAGCAGACTCCCCACTGAGCAGGGAGCCTGATGTGGGGCTCCATCCCAGGACCCTGAGATCATGACCCGAGTGGAAGGCAGACACTTAACCAAATGAGCCACTCAGGTGCCCCCTTGTCTCAATATTTTAAAAAAATAATGGTCATGTTAACAGACATAGATGCCAACTTGAAGGGGCTCCTACTGGCTAAATCAGGGACAATTTGATCATCAAAATAAATAATGAATAAATTAAAAGTATGATTAAGAATGGGTTATTTACATAGTTTCACAGTATCTCTCCCACTCCCACTAAGTGCTTATTAATTACAATGGAAAAAAAAACAACTTCAGAAGAGAGAAGCCTGGCTGATATTATACCCCCAAAAAAGGAAAAAAGAAAAAGAATGTTTTTATTTTAGCCATTTTTCCCCAGATCAATATCCAATTAAGTTCAAGCATTGCAAATAAAATGGTTCTTTAGTCTTTTTAAAACTATACCAGTTCTCTTACCCCTCTCTTTTTCCCTTGCACTCTATTTGTTGAAAAAGCATTTGTCCTGTAGAATTTCCAACATTCTAAATTTGTCAGCCTTGCCTATTAACACAAGCATTTTTTTTAAAGATCTTATTTTTTATTTTTATTTTAAAGATTTTATTTATTTATTTGACAGAGGGAGACACAGCGAGAGAGGGAACACAAGCAGGGGGAGTGGGAGAGGGAGAAGCAGGCTCTCTGCTGAGCAAGGAGCCCGATGCGGGGCTCCATCCCAGGACCCTGGGATCATGACCTGAGCTGAAGGCAGACACTTAACGACTGAGCCACCCAGGCGCCCCTAAAGATCTTATTTTTTTTTTTTTTATAGATTGTATTTATTTATTTGACAGAGACAGAGAAAGCGAGAGCAGAAACACAAACAGCGGGAGTGCGAGAGGGAGAAGCAGGCCTCCCGCAGAGCAGGGAGCCCGATGTGGGACTCTATCCCAGGACCCTGGGATCATGACCTGAGCCGAAGGCAGATGCTTAATGACTGAGCCACCCAGGCGTCCTAAAGATCTTATTTTTTAAAGTAATCTCTATACCTGACTTAGGGCTCAAACTCACAGCCCCGAGATCAAGAGTTGCATTCTCCTCTGACTGAGCCAGCCAGGTCCCAACACAAGCATTTTGGCTTCCTATTTCTTGCACAATGTAGTCTGAAAAAATCAGTTAAATTTAATATAGCACTGTTTTAAAAATATTTTCCATAATGCTAAAATTTCAAACATATCCGAAAGTGGATGGAATAACACTGTTTTTTAAATGTTAATTTTAGGGACACCTGGGTGGCTCAGTCTGTTGGGCATTTGCCTTCGGCTCAGGTCATGATCCCAGGACCCTGGGATCGATCCCCTTGTCGGGCTCCCTGCTCAGCGGGGAACCTGATTCTCCCTCTGTCTCTGCCTGCCACATCCCCTGCTTGTGCTTTCTCTCTCTGTCAAATAAACAAATAAAATCTTTAAAAAAATAAACGTTAGTTTTGTTTACCATTTTATTGCTTTTTAAAATTGAGGTATAGTTGACATATGACATTGGATTAGTCTCAGGTGTGCAACATAATGATTTGATATTTGTATACATTTTGAAATGATCACCACAATAAATCTAGTTAACTTCCTTCATGTTGGAATAACACTGTTATAATGTGCTTCTTTTAAAAAAGTATTTGGTTATTAATCGTTTATAGATATATTGCTTTCCAAGAAACTAGTCTCTAAACCAAAACAGTTTGATTTTCAAGTCAGTTTGTGTTTAGATATGCCCAAATCCCTAATATTTGGATCAAGGGAATACTGCATTTGCCAAGAATAAATTAGGAAATGAGTTCTGCAAGCAAATGACCCATTGTTTTCCTATAGGCCAGTACTTAGGTCCAACAATCATTTATTGGGTTATTCTTGGCAAATTATATGTCTTAGGGGTCAGATTAACCTGGGGCATCAGATTAATATTGATAAGAGAACACTGATTTTTTTCTCTGCCCTTTTAATATGGACCAGGGAAACCTTATAAATCATAGGCGAAGAACAAATAAAAACACATATGAATTATCTTGTCTTCTTTTCACTTAGAATCTTTTTAATAAGTTCTAATTCTTTCAGTTTTTAAGTCTGAAACATTTTTCAAGTTTAATTCCAGTTTAGACTCCTCTTTAAGGTGAAAGTCACTACTCTGATTGCATTGTCATAAATTTATTTCTTTTTTATTTTATTTTATTTATTTATTTGAGACAGAGAGAATGAGAGAGAGAGAGCACATGAGAGGGGGGAGGGTCAGAGGGAGAAGTGGGCTCGCTGCCGAGCAGGGAGCCCAATGCGGGACTCGATCCAGGGACTCCAGGATCATGACCTGAGCCGAAGGCAGTCACTCAACCAACTGAGCCACCCAGGCGCCCATAAATTTATTTCTTGAAAAGTGCATTTCACACTCACGGTCACAATTTTCTCCAATAGTACCGTAATGGAGAGTCAACTTTGAATACCTACAGAGGACTCTTATATCACAGGTCATCAGTCTCCTTAGAACAAATTCAGGAATGGAGCTTACTCAATTTTGAGAATCCTTTGGGAAAAAAGGAAAATATAAAATTATACTTAAATTAGGTATGGAAATGAATATTTATTTAGAATGAGACTTCTTTTTTCTGAGTTCTTTTTAGTCAATTTACCAGATTACATACAAATGCTTTCTGATTGCACCTTATTGCTACCTAGGACACACCATAGCTCCCAATAACTAACTCCCAGCACTCATGGGCTATGCAAGTGAGGGGTGCTGAAACTCAGCCTGCATGTGGAGCTTAACCATAAATCTTTCTCAGTGCCAGATTGCTTAGCTTCTGAGTGTGGTGTACTTGCAGTATGATTAATTCATCTTTTACCATTGTAGTTTAGATGAGAGGTGTTGTGGGTTTTTGTTTGTTTTGACAACAGGGCTATTTCAGGGGTGTAAGAACACTACACAGGGCTCCAGGCTCAGAAGGGCCCTGTGTTTGGGGTTCAGTGCTTTGTGATCACCATGTTGAAATTTTTTTTAAAAGATTTTATTTATTTATTAGAGAGCACAAGCAGGGGGGAGGGGCAGAGGGAGAAGCAAACTCCCCACTGAGCAGGGAGCCCGATGTGGGGCTCGATCTCAGGACCCCGGGATCATGATCTGAGCTGTAGGCAGACACTTAACCAACTGAGCCACCCAGGTGCCCCTTGAAATTCTTAATTTAATCTTTGGATCTGTGTTTCATAAGTAAGTTCCAAGAGGACAGTGGAGAACATGCCAGGGCCCTGGAGCTTCCTATGATGCCCCTTCCTCCTTCCACCACATCCCTGCAATAGGTTCTTGGTGATTTGCTTCCTGCCCCCTGGTGCCCTGCTCCCTCAATTCCTGCTCCTCACATTCTTCCATCCCCACTGCCCAGTGACTACTACTACCCTCTGCGTGAGGTAGCAAATGAACTGTGTCAGCAGGAGACCCATGTTAGGCTGTCACCCTCCACTCAATGTGGTGGCTTGGACCTGGGTTCAGGGAGGCCCAAGGTTGGGCGCATGTGCCCTGGAGCATCTTGGGGTCTGGGCAATGAGGAAGCTGTTTCGCCCTGGGCTAGCAGAGTCACTGTGCATTCAGCAAGTGGTGTGAGGTGTCCTCTCACCCACTCCTAAGCCAGGTACCTATGGTGTCCTGCCACAGAGGTTGCAACCCTTGCAGGTTGTCCATCTGTTTTGGGTTGGAGCTGCCTGCCTGTGGGAAGGGAAGATCTGCTACTGCATTTTCATTTTGCACTGTGCCCTGCAAATTGTATAGCCGGCCTTGACAGCAGTGATTTAATACTTCTCTGCCCTGGGGCACCTGGCCGGCTCCATCTGTGGCGCCTGCAACTCTTGATCTTGGGGTTGTGAGTTAGAGCCCCGTTTTGGGTGTGGAGATGACTTAAACATAAAATCTTAAAAAAATACTTGTCTGCCCTGAGATATGAGACTGTGTTACCCTAAGGATCCAAATGGCCAGATGTTTTCTGTGTATGTATATATGGCACACCAGACCATAATGGGGGGTGGTATGTGACAACAAGCCAAAATCAATTAAATGTTCTTTGAACACAGTGGAATTCAGATGCTTGCCTGAATTTAACCTTTTTTTTTTTGAAAAAATATGTTGGGTATGCTCACAAGCTCCTATGAGATATTAGGGGATTAGAAATATAGGTGACCATTAGGAGGTTGGATATAGGTGACTTTTAAGAGGTGGAAAATTTAAAAATCTAGGGATGAACTAGTTCCTAGTAAAATAAATTATGATACATTTACATAAAAATGAGGTATATACGTGTGTGTGTGAATATAGACTGTGTCTGAAACAAATATTAAGAGAGAAAAAGGAGGTGCCTGGGTGGCTCAGTCATTTGAGCATCTGACCCTTGATTTCAGCTCAGGTCATGATCTCAGGGTTGTGGGATCAAGCGGGATTGAGCCCATTGGGCTCCTCCCTTAGTGGGGAGTCTGCTGGAGATTCTGTCTCTCCCCCTCCCCTCCCCCTGTATGTGCACTCTCTTTCTCGCTTTCTCTAAAATAAATAAATCTTTAAGAGATTTAAATCTTTTTTAAAATAATAAATAGATCTTTAAAAAGAGAGAAAAAGGATGCAAAACAGGATGTAGTGTATGATCGATTTCATTATGTTACAGAAAGATATAGACCACATTTCATCACTTGTAATATTTTTCTCATTTTATTATCTCTGAAATCTTCTTTAGTGTCTTTGAACTGCTTCTTGCTATCACCAGGTGGTAGTTGTGTTGTAATTTGCATTCCCTGAAGTTGCTCAACACCTTACAGAATAGGTATCAGCAGCATAGAATAAAATCCCAGAGACACCAGTGGAGCACTTTAGCACAGAAGAAAATATTTTGAGGAAAAATAGGGTCATCAGTGACTGACTGAAAATGTGATTTGAAAAAGCTGGATAAGTACAATCTAGAAATACTGCAACTAATTTATTTCAGTTACCTTTTTCTTTTGATGCATGTACAAGAAACATCTACATCTAAATAAGTCTAAAAATCTCTGACAATAAATATAAGATAAAGACTGATAACAAAGCATTATATCATCATTAATCAGTGTTTCCTAGTGGTGCATCAAATAGTGGGCATTTTTAAATCTATAGTGTCTTAGAGTCAAATGCAATAATTAAAGTGCAAATTAAAATGTAAGATATATATTTTTATACAGTAAATATATAGATTTCTGGGAGGATGTGCAAGATTTGAGCTGGGAATGAGATGAGCCAAAGCCTGTCAGGAGCATTGTCAATGAATACAGTTGAATTATTAAAAAAAGCAAATAACATAAAATGGACTGGGAGCTCATGATCGACTTTTCCTGTATTGCAAAATAATGCAAATTAATCTTAAAATCAATGGTCTCACAAGTTAAGCATTAAAATCGCTTTCACCACAGTATAAAATGATAGTTTATGGGGGATAAAAGGAAGAAAGAAGATTAAGTTTGAGGAGAATTGTACCTGTCCTTAGAGAGATTATTTACCCTACTGCGAAATGCAGTCTCACACTTGACCATGTCTAGACCCAGACCGTGGAGCAAAATTCTACCCATCCAGGTTGGAGTATCTTGGGGACTTTTATAGACCTGTGGTTGGTTTTTAAGCCATTTTCCTTGAACTTCTCTCCTCCACTAATAAATGAGCTTGGTTTGTATTTGTTTTATGTATTATAATTACACATAAGATTGTATTTGGGAACAAAATAAACATTCTACTTCTTTGCTAAAACAATGTTTGACAGCTACCCCTCCATGGGCTGAGGTTGCACGGAGACAAAAGAAGGGATGATAAAGTGTCAGAATTATACCTGGGAAGACAGAGTGTTTGTCAACTCTGAAGGCTGAAGGGCTTGTATAAGAGAGGTGAAGTAGGTAAGCTTCAAGAGAAAGACAAAGAGGTGTGCATTAGGTGTCTTGGATCAGTCAGGGATCAAGCTTGTCAATAGAGCCTTGTCCAGGGTGGTCCTTCCAGTTGTTAATCCTGTCCTTGGGGATGTCACACTGCCACTTCGAGGAGCCACACAGAGCCGGACAAAAGCAAACTCTCCTTGCGGTTCATGGCATTTACAGACTTTGAGGATTATTTAAGTCTATTTATTTCCCATATTACCTTCTTTTTGCCTTGACATTGTGTCCTTACTCTGCAGTGGGTGGACCAGCTTGCAATTCAGAGTGCAGCGATTAAAAGCCCAGGCTTTGAAGTCACATAGACTTGGTTTATGGTTCTGACAGTTAAAAAGCTGTGTGTGGCCTGAAGCAGCAGGTCATGTGACCTTGGAGGCTCAGGTTCCACATCTGTAAATTGGTCAGTGTCCTCCCAGTTTGCTAAGGTTGCCATGGTGGTTACATGACAGAAGGTTTGCAAAGTGCCTCCTGAACGTTAGACGCTCAAGCAATAGTACTATTCCTGTTGTTCGGGGACTACACGTCAGTATTTGTCCATTTAATTTCCCCGGCTCTGTGGCAACTAAATAAATGAAATAGATGCACAACTGAGTTGCCTCACCTTTGTGAAGATTTGGCATTCCTCCCCTGTGATCAGCTTACTTCTTCACTTTCATGCATCTGTTCTCCATCTCCTAGGATCGTTGTGATGATTAAACAAGGCAGTGAGCACTTAGCAGAACACTTGGCAAATGCTAGTGACTCATTAATTGTTAGCTACCCTCAGTGGACTGCCCCACTTTGCTGAGGAGGAATCTGAGGCACAGAGAAGTGAAGTAACATGGCCGAGGGTCCACAGCTAATAAGTAGCGCAGACAGAATTTGACTCCCACTGGTCCACTTCCACACCTGTGCTCCTAATCTCTGCACTCCATGACCTCTAATTTAATCTGAACCCTTGATAAAGAGCCCCGGCATTGTTTTGGGTGAGGTAGAAACCCTAGCTCTGTGCCGAAGCCACGAGCTTATTCATAAACAACCGAAGAAGTAGCAAGTCACCAGTGGAGACGTGATCTTGCTTATGTGTACACAGCCGAGGCAGCTGAGCCGGCCGTGACCCCCACCAGTGTCCCCTTTCTTAGGCCTTTCTTTCTGTCCTCAGGTGAAGTCTTTTCTGGGTCCTGTCCACTCTGAGGGTTGCTGCCCCAAGGCCACAGCTTTCTTCCGTACGAGACTGCCCCGCACAACAAATCTCTGTGTGAAAGGTTGCACAAAAGAGGGCTGGAAAAGAAGTGGCTTCAAATGCTCTGTTGCAGGGCTCTGGCAAAAAGACTAATTGGCATTTTTATTCCAAACGGGGGGAAAATTGCCTAATAGCAATCACCCATGCAAACTGTTCATTCTTGTTTCAGCTCAAAGGCCTCAGGTGGGGGAAACAGCTCTTGTTCGCTCTGTGGTTTGTGTGGTAGAGATAGGCGGATGCAGTTGAAATTCTATGTATAGGCCAGTGTAAATCACTAAACAGTTCTATCTCGTTTTTGTTCCATCTTTTTATTTCAAGATATTTTATACCACCAACAGTACATGCAGTTAAACCACAAACTCCCATCACCTACCTGCATGAAATGTACAAAATTGGGCTGAGATTTTTCCAGAGTCTTGTGCACATGTATTTACTATAATCTGACTAGATGATGGAAGAGTTTTAGGCATCACTGAAAAACTGGGTGATTTTTAGAGTTGAATGCAAAGCAGATGGCTGTGATTTCTACCTTAATTCATCCAGTTGAGGGGTGCCTGGGTGGCTCAGTTGGTTAAGCATCCGACTCTTGATTTCAGCTCAGGTCATGATCTCAGGGTTGTTAGATTGAGCCCCATGATGGGCTCTGTGCTCAGCAGGGAGTCTGCTGGAGATTCTCTCTTTCCTTCTCCCTCTATCCCTCCCCTCAGTCTCTGTTTCTCTCTCTCTGAAATAAATCTTTAAAACAATAAAATAAAATCTTACAAAAATAAAAAATAAAATCTTTAAAGAAAAAATGGAGATCTTTGGAACTCAATGAAAAAAAATAAAAGCATTTCTTCAGGTGGCATATGGTATCTGGATTCGGAGGACTTTGTGGTGTAGTGGATAGAACTGTGTAGGGGGCATCAGGACACCTGAGTTCTAGCCCTCATTCTGCCATCCACTCTCTATGAGGCAGCTGGTATGTTGCTTTTACTTTCCCGGGACTCAGTACTCTGTCTCTAAACTAAAGGGCTGGACTACAGCATCTCTGAGTCTCTATGTATTGCACATAAATTAGCTGTTACCCGATTGGTTTCTCATTCATTATAGAATGCAATCTTCTCATTCCAAGGGATTGGTGGGGGAAGAGACTTTTTGTTTCTCATAAATTTGGGAAAGCCTGTAGGATATCTTGGCTTCCCTTTACTGGGTTGATGTTTCGTTTTCTGTAGCCCCAAAGCAATTTATTACAATAGACTTGCTCTATGGTTTTTTTTTTTTTTTTGCAAGGGGTGGGGTATTTAAAAAAATTTTAATTCCAGTATAATTAACATACAGTGTTATATTAGTTTCAGGTGTACAATATAGTGATTCAGCAATTCTATACATTACTCAGCGCTCATCATGATAAGTGTACTCTTCATCCCCTGTGCCTATTTCACCCATCTCCCCAACCCATCAGCTATGTGGGGCTTTATTTCCTGTAATATAACACAGAGAAAAAACTTTCTGGGTTTATCATAATTTAACAGTATTGGACTACCTATGCCTTTTCCCAAATTTTGAACATCATTAATGGACAAAGAGCGGCCACAAATACCCTCTTGCACTGTTCAGTTTGTAACAAAGAGCATTTGAAAACTTTTTCTGGGGTAGGTATATAGGTGATGATTCTGTGCTACTGCTTGTAGGAAGTTCTTGGTAAATTGATGAATGATGACACATATAGATGATTTTTGAGTCTACTTCTTGCTGTCAAGGCCAAACTCCTAGAATTCAGTCTCTGTCAGGAATATCCAGTAGTTTTTTGTCAGAGGATTTGGCCACCCTTTTGGATGTTAACTAGTCATTTGGTATACCTCCCAAATAGTTTTGAAACCCTTGAAGATGTGTAATCCAGCCAGCCAGCCAGCCAGCCAGCCAGCCAGCAAATGTTTACTAAGCCCTCCTCTGTGGCAAACACTGTTCTAATACGACAGTGAACACAACAGATTAGAATCTTTGACCTCATAGGGTTTACATTCTAGTGGGGCTGTGGGGTCAGTGGGGAGATAGACAGTAACCAAAATTAAGAAGAAAGCATATAGTATGTCATATGCTAGTAAGCACTCTGCAGAAAAGTAAAGCCAGGAAAGGGTGTAGGGAATGGTGATGGTAGGGATGGCAATTCTAAATTTGCTTAAGCTATTTTGGAAGAAGCTGACATTTGAGGCAGTATGAAGTGTGGTTCCCAATGTGGGCTCTGGAGCCGGAGTTCCTGGGTGCAGATGCAGGCTCCACTGTTTACTAATTGTGTGACTTTGAGCGAGTTACTTCCACGTTAGGCACCCCAGTGGTCTTTGCCCTTGATTTTGCCTCTGCCTGGATAGTTCTTCCTCTGGATCTTCATTTTGCTCATTTGTTCACTTCATTTAGGCCCATGCCCAGGTCTTCTTATGAGAGAAAGCTTCCTTCGCTGCACTATCCCTCCATCATTTCCTTACCCTTATTATGCTTAATAAGTGATAGTTATTGAATCTGATGCCCCTCCCTTTTTAAAAGATTTTATTTATTTATTTGACAGAGAGAGAGTATGAGCACGGGAGAGGAGCAAAAGGCTCCCCTCAGAGCAGGGATCCTGACTCGGGACTCGATTCCAGGACCCTGGGATCATGACCTGAGCTAAATGTGGATGCTTAACCGACTGAGCCACCCAGGTGCCCCGAATCTGATGCCCCTTATTGGGATGCCAAGTCCCATAGATGTGTTTCCTACTGGGTGAACAAGTCCTGCTTTGGATTCATTTTAAATCAATCTCTGACAAATTTCAAGTGGTATCGCCTTGTTTAAGGAGTCCAGGATTGAATTTATGAGCCTGGATTTGTGCATGAATTTGTATACTTTGCTCTGACAACCAGCTGTTGCCTCCTCTGCCTTTACCTGTTTGGACTGAAGAATCCAGATATTTGGAGCAGATCCTCAGACCCTCAGACATTTGCCACCCTCATCTCCCCTCCAAGGTTACTATGTTTGTTGGTGGTCAATATGTGTTGCAACAATAGGGTTCAAGTTAGGAGAGCTTTCCTAAACTCTATCTTAAGATATCTTTAAAAAATTATTTCATCATAAACACTTTTTATTAGTTTCAGAGGTAGAATTTAGTGATTCATCAGTTGCATATAATACCCAGGGCTCATTACATCAAGTGCCCTCCTTAATGCCCATCACCCAATTATCCCTCCCCCCCCACCCACCTCCCCTCCAGCAACCCTTAGTTTATTTCCTAGAGTTCAATGTCTCTTATGGTTTGCCTTCCTCTCAATTTTCATCTTATTTTATTTTTCCTTCCCTTCCCCATGTTCATCTGTTTTGTTTCTTAAATTCCACATATGAGTGAAATCATACGGCATTTGTCTTTCTCTGACTGACTTGTTTCACTTAGTATAATACCCTCTAGTTCCATCCACGTCATTGAAAATGGCAAGATTTCATTCTTTTTGATGGCTGAATAATATTCCATTATATATCTATCATCTATTGATGGACATGTGGGCTCTTTCCATAGTTTGGCTATTGTGGACATTGCTGCTATAAACATTGGGGTGCATGTGCCCCTTCGAATCACTATGTTTGTATCCTTTGGAAAAATACCTAGTAGTATAATTGCTGGGTCATCGGGTAGCTCTATTTTTATCATTTTGAGGAACCTCCATACTGTTTTCCAGAGTGTCTGCACCAGCTTGCATTCCCACCCACAGTGTAGGAGGGTTCCCCTTTCTCCGCATCCTTGCCAACATCTGTCATTTCCTGACTTGTTAATTTTAGCCGTTCTGACTGGTGTGAGGTGGTATCTCACTGTGGTTTTGATTTGGGATTTCCCTGATGCCGAGTGATGTGGAGCATTTTTTCATGTGTTTGTTGGCCATTTGTATGTCTTCTTTGCAGAAATGTCTGTTCATGTCTCCTGCCCATGTCTTGACTGGATTATTTGTTCATCATAAACGCTTTTATTGTTGAAATTATTAATGACAATTTAGAGTTGGTGAAAGTGACTTCTGGTAGTCCACAACATCTTCCTGCCAACCACCCCTGCACACCCCACTTGCCCACTGTGAACACAACAAAGAAGGCGGAAGTTGAGGCAGAGATGAGCGCCTCTATTGATCACTCTCTCACCTCACACTAACTTTGTCTTTTCAGAGTTCATCTAACTAGCTTAAAAATTAACTGTTCTATCAATAGACTGTTTTGGCCCCAAAGGTATGTTTATTTCTACAGTGCCTTGCAAAGTTCCTTGCACACAGTAGGACCCAGTAAATGTTTGCTAACTGAATGAACCAACCAACCAACAAATGAATAAGTGAATGTTGAAATCTTACTATGCAGTGTGGCTATTTTTCCATGCCCGTCAGGCCACTCCCTGTGCATGCCCTGAATGAGCTAGTTGCTCTAACATTATATGGATGCATTTGAGTTTCTTCATAAATGGCTTCCTGATGCTGCTCTCTTTTTGCCGATCTGGAGAAAGTTAGAGGCAAGCCCAATGGAGATGATGTTTCTTTCCTGCAATGAGTTCTTCACCTCAACCAGATTCTTAAGCAGAGCATTTTGCTCTTGTATCTACATTACTGTTCACATGCACCTCATTCACTCATTCAGCAAATATTTATTGAGTTCCTACCATGCATCTGGTACTGATTCTGAACCCTAGAGATAGAGCTTTGAACAAAACATTTGTGGCTCTTGTCCTGCCATCTGCTTAGAGAGACAGACAATAAACACACCCACATAAATAAATAAGGACACTGTCAAAAGTGGCAAGTACTAGGAATGGGTGGACGGGATTGAAAGTGATTGGGAGACTACTGTAGACTGTTCAAGGAACTTCCCTGAGGGAGTGACACTTAAAGTGAGATCTGAATGGAAGTAATCATGCAAAGATCAGAAAGAAGAACATTGTAGGCAGAGGGACAAACTAAAGCAAAGGCTTTAATTAATTAATTAATTTAAAGTTTACTTATATTTTTTAGTAATCTCTAAACCCAATGTGGGGCTGAAACTCAAGACCCTGAGATCAAGAGCTGCATGCTCCTGAGCCATCCAGGTGCTCCCAAAGGCTTTATTTAAACTGTAATAGAGGAATACAAAGAAGATCTGGTGGCTAGACTATAGTGGGTGAGGAGGAAATGATAAGTAATGAGGCCAGTGAGCTGGGTGGGGGTTAGATCACAAAGGAACTTCATGGTAAGGAGTCTAGATTCTATACTAAGTATGATGGGAAACCACTGGGGGAGGTGCCTCAAGCAAAGGAGTGACATGATCACATTTTTATTTTGCAGTGATCACTGTGTCCACCATGAGGAAAATGGATTATAGAGGGACAAGATTGGGAATAGGGGACAGGTTGGGAAGTTATTAAAGTAATCAAAGCAATAATTAGTAGCTCAGGCAAGGGTAGTAGTAGTGGAAGTGGCAAGAAGTCAGGTTTCGTATATATTTTTGAGGGTAGAGCCATCAGGATTTGCTGATGGGTTGGATGTGGGAGTTGAGGGAAAGAGAAGAAACGAGTAAGTTCTTTTTAGCTTGAGCAACTGGGTGGATGGTGATGTTATTTAATGAGAAAGGGCAAAATGGGAAAGAATTTGTTTAGATAGGGCATCAAGTTTTATTTCGGTCTTCTTACATTGAGGTGTTTAGCTATCCATGTGAAGGTATTGTCTGGTCATATTTTAGATATGCCCGCACTGGACAGGAGAGAAGTCAGAACTGTGTCTTCATTCATTCATTTAGGAATTTATTGAGCACTTATTATGTGCCGGGCACTGATAAGGTCAGGGGATACAGTGTTGAACAAAATAGATAAAGTCTCTGCCCACGTGGAACTCACTTTGTAGTGAGTGGTTTCAGACTGCAAGAAACAGTGAAGCATATAAACAAGACCTATTCAGAGTATGATAACTGCTATGAAGAAAATAAAACAGGGTGGACTGTAGAGGGTCTTTCTAGAGTCTTAACTCTTTCTTTAGTGTTAGTATTTTATTTACTAACAAGAATAACAATAATTCATTTAATACTACTGTGTTTTAGGCCCTGTGCTGAATCTGATCCCAGAGAGATGAAAAAAATACAGATAACCTTCGGCCTCAAGGAGGTCCGTCTGGTGGAGGAGTCCTGTGAATACAGGGCAAAATGAAATGAGTGCTTTATACAACAAGCAGTAGGTTTTGAGGGTTTCTTCTGGGGGAATTAGGGAAGAGTTCACAGAGGAATTTGAATCGGGTCTTGAATGGGTTGCAGTTTCAGGGAGGCTTATTGCCATTTAAGGCAGACATTCCTAGGAGCTGCAGTTGCCCTAAGGCCTCTGGGCTGCCTCTAGATGTGTCACCAGGGATGTTTGAGCATAGGCTGAGTGCTTACTTGGCTGAGATGTAGCAGAGAAGATTCATACATTGAACAGACAGCAGATTGGACTTGCTTGTCCTGAATTACCTTCCAGCCTGAGAGTCTGTGATTCTGCTGTGGTTAAAGTGCTGCAAACCAGATTATTCTCTTTTATATTTGAGACATCTCTTCTGCCCTCTGCAAAGCTGTTCACACAATTAAACTGTAACTTCCTCTGGCCAAGATAAGCCAATCAAATCTCTGAATAATCACAAATTTGAGATGGGTATGGTAAAAGCAATAAAGTCTCATTGTTGAGTGTTCCGCAAAAGATGTAGTCCCCTGTGTTTGGTATGGAGTTAGGGGCCTTACAGGGGCTCAAGCTTATTTCTGCCTAAAAGTAACTAAGACAGGTGAGCTTGAAATCTTTAGCTCAGTTCTTGATCTTGCTTCATAGAGTGTGATTGGTCATGAAATCACATGTGAGTCTGTTTTGTATTTCACGTATGTGATGGTTTCTCTATTATATTGACCATGTGTTGCAGAAGGATGCATCAGTTACAACATGTTATTTTATTTGTGGGGCCCTTGGACCCCTTGAATTTAGTCTGTAAGCTAGCATGGCCATTGTTGTTGGAGGCCAAAATTAATGAACTAACCTATTCTTTAAAGGAGTATAAGTTTTCACTTAAATTTATAGTCTACAGCCTTTGGTCAGCTTAACACGTAAGTCTAGTTCTATTTTCATTCTTTCAGGGCTTCCAGGCTGTTTCTCTTCCTAGTACCAGAGGAAATGAAGTTTGTTTGACCTGGTGTTCAAGCCTAATGCCTGGGTCTGGCCTCAGCTGCCCTTGTAGATGGTCTACAGATCCCTGGCTTCTCATTCCCCTGGGTTTCTGTTGAAATCTCTTCCCCTAGGCTCACTTCTTAGATTGCCATCTTTTGACAGTTTCTTAAAGTTGAATAATGTTTTTCTGGAGTATTCCAAGCTAGAGAACTTCACTTTCTAATTCAGCTGGCACTACTGATAAAGACTGTAGGCCAGAGAAGAGAAAACCAAACTGATCTTTGTTAGTATTTCTCCTCAGCAACAAAAACATGAGACAATTTGTATTGGAAACTCTTTGTCTGGTTCCTCCTTTATCCCTTCTTCCAAAAAAAATATATAATGCTATTTTCTCAATGATTTTATTCTTCTAAACAACTGTATATGAGTTACCAAGCTCAGACCTTAAGGTAGAACATCAAGGCCCAGAAACTTACTTGGAAGTCTGTGTCATAATCCAGTGTTCTCAAAAACTTCTCAAAATCAAAATTAATTCAATAAAGTATGTTAAATACCATTTGGAGTGTGTGTGTGTAGCGGAAGAAGGAGTTTATGAGCAACTGACCACACAAAGATGGAGTTTTAAGACTCAGAGAGGTTAAGGGTTCTGAGAGAAAGACAGCAGAAGAGGAGAGTTAATAGTGGGGCTGGAGGAGGTGGGACATGCCCAGAGCATCACCATCATCAGTCATTGCTGCTCTGGGTCCTCTTGCTTGATTTCAGAGTAGGCCCCTGCAGGGAGCCATGTCCTTTCTGCAGTCTTTCCCTCTACAGCTCACCTTAACTATGACTGTTCTTCCCTTGGAGTCATATTTTGGTACTGTGGAGCTGGTGGTTCCTTTTCCTACATGGAATGTTTGGTCACTAAAGCAACATGTCATAGGAACTATTTGTGTCCCTCTCTTTATGACAGGCTGTGTGTGGACAACCATACTGGAGTGTGAAAGAGCATCTCTTGGCAGAGAGCTCACAGCACCTAGAAACGCCCAACCTACAGGAAAAAAAAAACAACAAAAAACTAGGCAAAAATAAACCAAACAAACCCAGAGCTAGAGATTTTGTTATTCTTCTTTCAACTCTATGGGGAATAAATGAAATTGTTTCTTTTTTTTCCATGTTGTGATTAGCTGTAAGCTCCACTTTAAAAGACAATAGTCTTGCTCAAAAGTTGCTTTAAAAGATTTTTTTTTCTTGGACAATAAGCGTCCTAATAAAAAACAAGCTATATGCAAATAAAGTCATTTCTGTTTCTGGAAGTCACGTTTATAAGCACCACAAATACATTTCAATTGATAAAGGAAGCAGTAGGTAAAAATGTGTAGTCAAATACTTCCTGTTCACTACCGACATATACATATTTTTCTAGTACATTGCTCAATTGTGAAATCAGGGGGAAAGCATGTAATAAACATTTTTTGCAGCAAATTTTAGTAAAATATCTGTAAAAAGAAGACCAAATATACCAATGTTGAATATTACAATGTATTTGATTAATTTTTTCTTCTTTTAATACAAAATTGTCAGATAATCTTGTCCTGCAAAAATACTACATTTTAAAATTCAGTGTGGTGCTATCAGGCACCCCCGGTCTCTTCAAGCTATAACTGGTACCGAGCTCGTGCTGCTTGTCAAAATTTAATGAGAGGGCCCGTTCTAAAATAATTGAATTTTCATATCAGAACGAACCAGGATTACTCAGACAATAAAATTGCTGAGTCCTGTACTGTTACCAGCAAATACCTTTTGCTTTGCTCATGAAATCAGTATGTAAATGTTCAGGGTTTGTATTTAAGGCATCTTAGGCATTTGGAGTTGTAGTACTAGCAATAATTTCAAATGGTGCCGGTGATAAGTAGCTGGTTTTTTATAATGTTCAAAGTGTAATTTGTTTGGTGAATCAGGATAAGCATTTGGTTTATATTTTATATAAATGTTAATGCATTTGCAGTTTAATTATGTTTCTTAACTTTTAACATTTCAGAAGTCAAATTTGAAGACTAGTCCATCAGCTTGTCTTGCTTTCATAACATTCTGAAAAATGGGAGCACCCCCATGCAGTGAGTTTGAAAAGTAAGAGGTGCCTATGAAGTTCATGACGGTATGTTTTGGGAGCTAGGAGTACTGATAATGAAGTGGAAGAAATGCCGTGCCTTAGGTGTGCCCTCCCCCATAACACTGAGCTCTTTGAGACACAGCTTTGGACCTGAGAGCCCTCTATCAACAGTAAGGAAGACACCTTCAGGGAGTGGCTAATTTATTTCTTTTATGATAATTGAGTTGGAAAGCGACTATGAATAAAGTAGTATAATTTCAAAAATTAACGTGGGTATCTGTAACAATGCAATGATTGAGGGTATCAGGACAGAAATGAGCTCTTTCTGGTGTGATGGAGAAAGTTGGTTTAAGAAGTTATCTTCCACATGCTTATTTTTAAAAAGGTTTTTAGCCTTTAAGCAAATGTATACACCACTCAAAAAGTTAGCTCTGTAATTTGCAAGAGATAGCAACCTTTGTCCAAACCGTGATTTTTTTTTTTTTTTTTTTTTTACATATCTCCTTCATGACGTGGCTTGGTTTAGAGGGAAGAGGACTGGATAATGCAGAGAGGCAGGAGACCTAGCTTTTTCTTTCCTTCCCATCACAGACTGTAAAGATCATCAAACCACAGCTCACAGGCCAAATATGACCTGTTGCCTGATTTTATAAATAAAGCTTTATTGGAACATAGCTACAATCATTTATTCATGTATTGTCTATGGCTGCTTTCATGCTACAATGGCAGAGTTGAGAAGTTGGAACAGAGACCATATGGCCCACAAAGTCTAAAATATTTACTATCTGACTCTTTACAGAAAAAGTTTGCAGACCCCTGATTTAGGCCTTGGGCAGATTACTTCTCACTTTTCATTGGTGGTGCTGGTGGTGGTGGTGATGATGATAGCTAATATGTACTGAGCACTTACTGACTGTGTCAGATACTGTCCCAAACATTTTGAATCCATACACTCACTTAACCCTCACAGCAACCCAATATTACAGCATTCTCACTATCCTCATTTTGCAGATAGGGGAAAGGAGAAACAGAGAGATTGAGTGACATGTCCCCCCGATCACTTGGCTAGTGAATGGCAGAGTCAAGGAAAATTGGCTTAAGAACTTATGCTCCTTTTATTTTTAATTTATATTATGGAATTTTCAAGCATACATAAAAATAAAGAGTGTAATGAATCACTAGGTACTCATCACTCAGCTTCAATAATTAATAAGATGTTGCTGTTTTTGTTTCATCTACTATCCCTCACCATACCTCCCAAATATTTTTTAATGGATGTAGAGCAAATCTCAAACATCATTTGATTGCACCTTCAAATAATTCAATATGTATCTCTACCAGATAAACTTTATTTTTTAAAAAGATTTTAAAAACTTATTTATGTGAGAGAGTGAGCACATGAGCAGGGACAGAGGGAGAGGGAGAAGCAGACTCCCCACTGAGCAGGGAGCCCAATGTGGGGCCCATCCCAGGACCCTGGGACCATGACCTGAGCCAAAGGCAGACAGATGCTTAACCCACTGAGCCACTCAGTCACCATACTGCCCTACCAGATAAACTTTAAAAAATGTAACCGAAGTGCCATTATGATATCTAACAAAATTCACAATAATTCCATAATATCATCTAATATCCAGTCCATATTAAAATGTTTCTGATTGTCTGAAGTTTTTCTTTTGTCAGTTGATTTGTTTAAATCATCACCAAAGATCTACTCATTGCATTTAGAAATTACGTTACTATGTTTCTCTTACTATATAATGGCCCCTACCCCTGCCATTTTTTATTTTTTAAAAATGGATTCATTTGAACTATGGAATGTCCCACATTCTGGATTTGAGCAGTTGCTTTTTTTGGTGCAGTTTAACTTGTTCCTCTCTTTCTGGAAATTTTTTTATACTCACGAGTAGATTTAGGTGGTTGATTAAATTAAGAGGTGTGTGTGTGTGTGTGTGTATGCAAGCACATTTTTGGGACTTCTTCATAGTTATTGATGTGTATTTCCTATTGTATCATATTAGGAGTCATATAATGTCTGGTTGTTATTGTTAAAAAGTGATGCAAGCTGGGGCGCCTGGGTGGCTCAGTCGGTTAGGCGGCTGCCTTTGGCTCAGGTCATAATCCCGGGGTCCTGGGATCGAGTCCCGCATCGGGCTCCCTGCTCAGCAGGGAGTCTGCTTCTCCCTCTGCCTCTGCTGCTCTCTTGCTGTCTCTCAAATAAATAAGTAAATAAAATCTTTAAAAAAAAGTGATGCAAGCTTTCTTCAGTGGGTTCAGGTGGTGTCAGCCCAATTCAGCCTATGAAGTTTTCCCCATCAACTTTTCTCCTAGTGGTTTTATCATCAGTTAGCGATTGTTTCCTAGATCCATTATTTCATTGAGAATTGCAAAATGGTGATTTTTGGATTTTTTTTTTATTCTTCCATAAGAACGTTCCCTCTTCAACTATTTGGCTGCTCTGAGGTACAGTTTATAAAGGAGAAGCAGAATAAATGCTTAATTTTTATTCTTTATTTATGAATTTTTTATTGTGATAGGTTAGTATCTTAGCAGCTTCCAGTAGTGACCACTGATTATTTTGGTATTATTTAAAAACGTGTGGATTTTTAAATATATTTTGCTTCAATAGATTATAATAAATGTTTTTGATGCTTTAATTGCCCTATTTTTGGCCTGAGGGAGCTGCAGTGGGCTCTTGTATCTTTTTGACATGACCAGGAATCTTTGAAAGCATACTTGCTTTCTGGCCCAACAAGATATACCAAGACATTTGGTACATTTCATTGCCCAAATCCAGAATCAGCCATTTCCCCAGGAAGTTCTGTTTCCTTTTGCTGGGAAATGTCACTTAGAAATAACAGTTTTAGTGCTACTCATGCTACTGGATGGTCACTGCTCTAGACTTTTCAGTGGATAAAGCTAAGAAATATGTACTTTATAGAAAGAGAATAATAAATCATGAGTTCTTTCTTTCTTTTTAGAGAGAGAGCATGGGGGTGGAGGGGCAGAGGGAGAGGAAGAGAGAGACTCTTAAGCAGGCTCCACACTGAATGTGGAGCCTGAGGCAGGACTCATTCCCACCACCCCAAGGTCACAACCCAAGATGAAACCATGAGTTGGACGCTCAAGTGACTAAGCCACCCAGGCACCCCTGAGTTCATTTTGATATTTCCAATTTAAGTATAAGATTTCAGGATTTTTACTTAAATTTTTTGATTTTATATTTGAGTCTCTTTTTTCTTATGCCAAGATTTTTGATTCCTAGTGATAACATACTTATTTGCTCTATCTTACAGTTTACATAAGGTAATTTAAAAATAACACTACCAACATTAACAGTAAGATAGTTTAAGTTTTCTCTTCTCTTAACTCTATCCTGAATGGCTTCTCAGTAAAATGGGAATTATATTCCTGGATCTGCCTGAAGTTCATGTGCGGAAGCAGGTGATATGTACCTCCTTCTGTGAGATTTCTTGTAAATCAGTTTGTTTTTAGATAGTTTCAAAAATGTGTGAGATGGTTAGAGTGCTTGTGTTTGAGCCAGCAGGTCCCGGTTCCAAGTTTTTCACTAGGCTTTGACTCCGAAGTAATAATGATCTTTTGGTATAAGAACATATACCCCTCCAGATACTATAAAGCAAGCAAACATCACACAAAAAGCTAAATTATAGGATGACTTACATATTGTGTACTGCTTTCTGATATATAAACCACCTTCATAGATGTTGTCTCCTTTGGTCCTCATATCTCCCCTAGGTGGTAAGTACCATTATTATTGCTATTTTCCAAATGGGAATCAGAGGGATTAGTACTAGTCCAAAGTGGAATCCTCTACCACTATGAGTCTGAGGTCTTTGGATTCATGATCTAACATTCCTTCTCATACATCAAGCTAGTCAACATGTCCTAGGATGATATCTGCAGCTCAGTAGGGGTGGTCCTTTTAAGTTCCCTGGAACAGTCTCCTGGGAAGGTCTAATGGTCCTTTCCTTTGATAGCTCTTATGTGGTCAGGTGCAGAGCCCAAGGTATGGACTTGAGTGCCCCTCATTTTTAATGTTTCCATTGCTCTCCCGTTCCCGTTCTTGCCCCAGCTTGGCTGTTTGAGTTGTTTGAAGGAGGAGGAGGAGATCTAGTGAAACTTCTTCCTCCAACTCAGAACGTAACTGCAAGAGCCATGCCTGGCCTGGCATCTACTGGAGCAGCTGCTGCTGGGGTCGCCTTCCACTTCTGCTCCATGTGCCAAAGCCAGCAGTAGACATTGTAAGGGAACATCCTACTCTTTTTCCTCTGCTGTATCAGATGGAGAGTTCAAGTCATTTCATATCGGTGACTATTCAGCCAGAAAATAGCAGTAGTTTTACCAGTGTTACCCAGACCTATTGAAATGCTAACTTATTTCTCCTCAAAAACTTCTTGTGTGTTGATTTCAACTGTAGCTTCCCTGAAATTTATGAAACCTCAGAGAAATAGGTGCATTAAGCACAAAATATAGCCAAGTGCATGAAGTAGAGGGTCTGTATTCTATTAACGTTCTCCAAGGAGCTGGATAGTGTCTGAATTGGACCTGAAGGGAAGAGTATTGGAATGTTTGAGGGTCTGCCACAATCGTTGTATGCCTATAGTTTGAGCAAGGTAGAGGAGAGCTGGAAAATCTCCACTGTGTACCTGCCTACCCAGATGAGCACTCACTCTGGGAGGCAAGAATTGTTATTTCCTTCACTGTGCCAGCAACCCCCCCTCCTAATTCTCACAAGGGATCTGGAAGCAGAATGTTTGGGTTCAAATCCTGACTTCACCAGAGTACACCTTTGGGAAAGTTACTTAATCTTTCTGTGCGTCTGTTCTCTTGTCTGTCAAACCTACCTGATATGGTTGTGAGGATCAAAGAGCTAATTTCATAATACATAACACAGAGCTTGGCACATAGCAGTCACTCAACTGCTGGATTTTATTATTTATCATCAGTGTTATTGTTATTGATACTGTCATTATCATCATCTTCATCAAAGCAATATATTATCCCATATAGTGATACAAATCAAAAGTAGCAGTGGGACTTTTTACTCTCCCATTTTAGTTACTTCCTTAAAAAGTGTGAGTGTTTCTTTAATAATGAGCATTAGTTGAAAATGTGCCCTTCCCCAACCTTGCAACAGCCTCCAGATTATTCCCTCTGCTCCTACTCTTCAGGGCTTCAACAGCATCTTCATCATCCCCTTCCTCAACTTCCTTTTACAGTAAAATGCCTCAAAAGAATTGTTTGGATTCATGGTTTCCAATTCCTCTTCTCCCCTTCACACTTGAACCTACTCTAGCAAGGCTTTAACTCCTACCGCTGAAAATACTGTGCTCAGGGTCACTGGTGACTTCCATATTGCCTTCATATTGCCACCTGTAAATCAGTGGCGGGATGCCCCACGTCTGCTCCTCTATCTCTTCTCTATCAACACAGTCTATTTCAGTGATCTCATCCAATCCTTGACTAAATATTGCCCAACCTCCACTTTCCTGATGATAAATAATCACAGGTTGTGGGGCGTTGTCAGTTAAGGCTGCCTCTTGCCCTGCCATCCTACCTTTCCCTCCTATTGATCCTGCAGCCCTCTCCACCTCTCCCCCATTCTGCTCTTCTCAAGCCCCAGTCTCCCCCTGCCCCTTACCTTCAGCAGAGGCCCTCCCCTTATCTGGAGGATCCAAGCTCCCCAAATTTCTCTCTTGCATTTTCCTAATGAACCTGTGCCCTCCAAAGTCACTGATGACTTCCTCCCTGGCCAAATGCAGTGGCTTGTACATTCTTTTTCCATGACCTCAAAGGTGGCATTTATTATTTTCTTTCAGGGTAGCTAGGATTTTGGTAGTGGTGGTTAGGGGAGGGGGGAGATGTTCAGAAGTCATTCAGCACTCAGCCCTGTGGATACATTTAAGGATCCGACTAGGTCAGTATGTAAACAAACAAATGAGACTAAGAGTGACCACCGTTCCTTCATTCACAAGCTCTGGTCACCTTAGAAGTGCTACCTGTGGGAGGAGATGCAAAGATGAGTAAGATAGTCCTGACGCATGCAGCTCTTGATCTAAGGAGGCCGATGCATATTAGGAGGCCAAGCAGCAGGTGAGGAGCAATCTAAATCTAGTGAGTGGTTGAGAGGACTTTCTTCGGACTCAGACAAACATGAACTCCAATCCTTCCTCTTTCTTACCAACTTTGTGACCGTGGACAGGCTATTTCACATCTCTGAGCCTCAGTTTTCTCATCTCTAGAAAGGGGATGACGGCAGTACTTACTTCCTGGGGTTTCTCATGAAATAATCCAATGCATGTAAAGTGATTGTACACAGCAGGAACTTGGTGAATTGTAGCTGTAATCCCCTTTATGAGACATGTCATCATTACCTGACTCTTTTCTGTGCTGGTACAGACATCACTGTCAAAGTTTGGATCTTTATAGGTGCTCTTAGAGTTAGTTCTTTTTCCTTCTATTCTCTTGGATCCCAGCCCCTTTGTCTAGAACTGTGCTGTCCACTACAGTGGTCAGCAGCCACTTGAAATGTGGCTGGTCCTTCGCATGCAAAAGAAAATAATGTAAAAGACCTCATAAAATATTAATAATTTGTTTATATTGATTATACATTGAAATAATAATTCTTGGATGTATTTTCTGAAATAAAATATCCTATTGATTTCATCTGTTCTTTTTTACTTTTTTTGTTCACTGTGACTGCTGGAAAATTTCAGAAGACATGTGTGGCTTGGATTTGTAGCTCACATTGTAGTTGATTGGACAGCACTGATCTAGAAGCCGCATTTCCTGGGTCCATCTCACTTTCCCCTTCAGCAGCATGGTGTTTGATGAGATTCTTCTCATCCCTCTAGACCTCTTGCCAGTGACCCTTTCCCCTTCTCTCCCTCTTTGCTTCAAGCAGACAGTCAGCCATCCCTCCTACTCTGTCCTGACCCCGTACCTGTAAGTTGTGCTGACTCCCATAATCCCCTGGCCCTAAGGAGCAGCGAAAGGAGCCCATGGCTTCTCCTGGGCTATTGGTGGATTTTCCTTCTTGGTCTCCTCACAGCATTTAGTTCATCCCTCTGCTTCAGCATTGCACACACTGGTTTCTAGTTAGAGATTTAGAGACTCGTTGAAGGCCTGCACTGTGTCTAGTTGACCTGTGGTCCCCAGTGACCAGGGTAGCATCTTGCAGAAACTGTGTGCTTATTAAGTACTGCAGGGACTGCAGGACACTCTCAGGCTGTGTTCCCTGCTGCTGGTGGCTCCTAGCAGTCTCGTCCTAGTGTTGCATGACTTCCAGTGTCTCTGGTGAGGTTTCATCCAGGGCTGTCCCTTACCTTGCTTGCAGCCCATCCGGTAGCAGTTCTGGTATGCAGCCCGGTGGTGGGTAGCACGGGGAGGTGGCTGAGCTACCCTGAAGGACAGCTGGCTCTATGGCCAGTGTGTAGAGAGTAGCAATAGGCTGCCTCCTGCCTTGGTTGCAGGGGATTTGCCCAGTCTGCTTTGTGATGGGCATCCTTCCAACTTTGTGGGTGATGCTGCCATGTTATTTGTGGTGAGTAAATGATGCACAGAGAGCAGAGTGGGTAGAACCTTGGCAAATGTGGGTTTCCTAGCAACATCATTAACGAAGCCGAACCACCATTCAGTCAGCTTTGCCTCCTGTGGCCCGATACCATGGTGACACCACACTCTCTCTGGCCACTCTGTAAAACTTGCACTTATGGTTCTCTGTCTTTAGAGGGACTGGAGAGAAAGATCACTTAGCAGTCTGCTAAGAAGCTAAAATCAATGGCAAATTTCTGCTTTCTTCCTGTCTCCCCTGAGGCCTTTGACTGTGTGCTTTGTATGATTTATTTTCTGGGGATGGACAGCCTCATAACCTTTCGTCTTATAAATGTAGAATTTTTGCTGAAGCATCCCATGTCTCTCTGATCATGGTGGCTGAGAGTAAAAATTTGTTTACACCAATGAAAATGTATAGTATTTATTTGGCTTAGATTCCATCCATTTTTTAAAAGGGATTCCAATCCCCATTGAATTCCTTCTCCAGTGTCCCAGGAATTGTCAAGGAGTGTTTGAGTGTGTTTGTGAACGACTTCTCCCAACAACTGCATGGCATCTGCTAGTTTCTCCTGTCCTGTCCTGGGCCAACTACTATAGTGATTCCTAAACCTTACCCTGTTAATAAACCCTGACTTTTTCTTGCCCACGTTCATTTTCCACATTTGTCCTAATTATCTGGCAGTGAGCACATTTGGCTTCTCTTCCAACTCTAAGCTCTTAGAACAACACTCAACCATGGCCAAAACCCCTATGACATAACAACAGGTGCCATCCCAAAACCTTTAAAATTAGGTTAAACGGCAAAGCCTTCATAGAAAATGAAGTATCTTCATTATTCGAGATATAGTTGCTATAAAGTCGTCATAAAGCAAGAGGAGGGCATTTCTTCCAAGACGTGGTAAAGAAAGTATCCTAGCCAGGAAGTTGGGAGCCTTGGTCTCAGCTCCCCTTCCTCACTTCTTCTTCCTCTTCCTCTTCCTCCTGATTCTCCTATTATGGTAGTCCCATCACTCCATGACTCAAGTCTGCAGGGGCTGGGCCTTGGGATAATCTGAGTGATAGGCACAGTGATATTTTTAGAATAATGCCCTTCTCTCCTCTTCCAAACTGACTTATTAAACTTGGACCAAATTTTAGCACACCAGCTCTCCTTCTAATGGAAAATTTCTTTAAGAAGAGGCTACCGAGGGGCGCCTGGGTGGCTCAGTCGTGTAAGCGTCTGCCTTCGGCTCAGGTCATGATCCCAGAGTTCTGGGATCGAGCCCCGCATCAGGCTCCCTGCTCAGCGGGAGGCCTGCTTCTCCCTCTCACACTCTCCCTGCTTGTGTTCCCTCTCTCGCTGTGTCTCTCTCTGTCAAATAAATAAAATCTTTAAAAAAAAAAAAAAAAGAGGCTACCGAGTCCCTCAGTCAACCCTTGGTGGCCCTGGCCCTATTGGTCCTCTAGATAGGCTAATGCTGCCAAGCTCAGATTCTGTGCCCCTGCTGTGGAGGAAGGCCCATGAGATTCCTTTTTTTTTTTTTAGTATAAATATTTATTGAAGTATATTCAAGAAAATCCAAATAAAGAAGATTCAAATTGATATAAATTGTCATGGATTGGAGAAGTGAATATTTAAACATAATAGTTGATGTATAGATTCAGCGCAATGGAGAAACAACAGGTTTTTGTTTTTGTTTTCCCAGCTTTATTGAGATATACTTGACATAAACCTTGTGTACATTTCAGGGTTACAGGATGATTTGATATGCATATGTATTGTGAAATGATTATCACAGTAAGGTTAGTTAACATAGACATCACACCACGTAGTTACCTTTGTGTGTGTGTGTGTGTGTGTGTGTGTGTGTGTGTGTGGTGAGAACATTTAAGATCTAGTTTTTCAAAGAAGGCCTTTCCACTGTAGAATAGTTTAAATCCCTAAAGGTTTTTCTCTGTTTAAAGCTGAAATCTGTTTCCCTAACCGTTGATCCTAGCTCCTATCCTCTGTAGCCAGACAAAATAAATAGACTATTTTCCCTTCATGGTAGTCCTTTAACACATTTGAAAACAGCTCTTAGAGCCCTCTAAGTATCTTCTTTCCCCTAGTTTTCAAAGCAGTTTTCTTCACATGCCATTGTCACTCTCCTCTGTATGTTCTCTTGTTTTATAATGCCCTGTTGTGAAACTCAGAAATAAATCCAGTTCTCTAAGCATGATCTGACCATCAGGAATAAAGTGGGAATATCATTTCTCATGATTTGAACTCTAGACAGCACATGCAGGATCTTTTATTTTTTAGGAGCCCTTAAGTAACATGCCCTCTCTATGATCCTGCCCTCCTATGATAGAAGCTCAGAACTTCAAACACCAGCCACTCATTCCCCCGGTACTCCTTGCAAGAGCAGTGGGGCCTCAGTGGGGTCCTGGGTGAGCTAGATGGCCACTTCTCACTGTGATGTCCATCCAACATTCATGTCAGCAACAGCAGTGTCCACACTAGACATACCAGGTTTGTTGTGTGATTTTTGGCTATGGTGGTAGCTGTTGCCAGGTCCCCCCCTTTCCCTTTTTCCAAACTATTTCCTTAATGGCTAATGATGTTGAATATCCTTCATGTGCTTACTTGCCGTCTATATATTTTCTTCAGTGAAATGTCTCTTTGTGCCTTTTTAATTTTTTAAAAAAAATATAACACAGCCTTTATTTAAAAATTTTTTAATTTTTTTAGTAATGTCTATACCCAGTGTGGGGTTTGAACTCATGACCCCAGGGTCAAGAGTCGCATGCTCTTCTTACTGAGCCAGCCAGGTGCCCTTATTAATGCCTTATGATTACAAGTATACCATAAAGAGGGGCACTGGGGTGGCTCAGTCAGTCAAGAACATCCAACTCTTGATTTCAGCTCAGGTCATAGTCTCAAGATTGAGTCCTGTGGTGGGCTCCATGCTCAGCAGGGAGTCTGCTTGAGGATTCTCTCTCTCCCTCTGCCCCTCCCCACTGCTTGCATGCACTCTCTCTCTCTCTCTCTCTCAAAAAAAAGAAAAGAAGTATACCATAGAGATACACCATTTTCTAGTTGGATTATCTGCTTTTTTTAACCACTAACTTTTGAGAGTTCTTTATATATTCTAGATTCTTGTCCTTTGTTGAGTATATGGTTTGCAATATTTTCTCCCACTCCGTAGGTTATCTTTTCATCCTTTACATATGAGCTTTCACTGAGCAAAAGGTTTTCATTTTCATGAAGTTCATTTTATTAATTTTACCTTTTATGAATCATGCTTTTGGTGTTGAAGAAAAGTGTAAGAACACTTTGCCTAGCCCTAGATCCTGAAGATTTCCTCCCATTTCTTTTTTCTCAAAGGTTTGAAATTTTTAGAGGTTTTTAGACATTTTGAAAAGTTTCTAAAAGTTTTTCCTAAAAGTTTTAGTTTTACATTTTACATTTAAGTCTGTTCTATTTTGAGTTAATTCTTGTATGAGGTATAAGGATTAGGTCAATGATTTTTTTTTTAAGAATTTTTCTAAAAATTTTTTAAGATTTTATTTATTTATTTGAGGGAGGGCAAGAGAGAGTGAGGGACAGATAGAGCAGGCACACAGAGGGAGAGGGGGAGGGAGAAGCAGACTCTCCACTGAGCAGAGAGCCTGACGCAGGGCTTGATCCCAGGACCCTGAGATCATGACCTGAGCCGAAGGCAGATGCCTAACCCACTGAGCCACCTGGGTACCCCCGTCAGTAATTTTGTTAAGTTATTTATTATTGTTATTTTTTGCCTATGGATGTCTAATTGCTCCAGCACCATTTTTGGAAAAGACTATCATTCCTATTACACCTTTGTCAAAAATCAGTTGGGCATATTTGTGTGAGTTTATTTCTGAGTTCTTTATTGTATTCCATTGATTGGTGTCACACTATCTTGATTACTGTAGCTAAATAGTAGGCCTTAATATCAGGTAGAGCAATTCCTCCTTCATGATTCTTTTATTATTCAAGATTGTTTTAGCTATTCTAAGGCTTGTGCCTTTCCAAATAATTTTACAATAAATATGTCTATTATCTACAAAAAAAAACCTTGCTGAAATTTTTACAGACTTACATTGAACATATATATTAATTTAAGAATTGATGGTTTTAGTATGCTGAGTCTTACAATCTATGAACACAGTATTTCTCTCCATTTATTTTGGTTTGCTATCTTAATGGGTTGTCTTATATTTGATGTATAAGCATTTGTTACATATTCTTTTTTTTTTAAAGATTTTATTTATTTATTTGAGAAAGAGAATGAGAGACAGCACAAGAGGGAAGAGGGTCAGAGGGAGAAGCAGACCCCCCACTGAGCAGGGAGCCCGATGCGGGACTCGATCCCGGGACTCCAGGATCATGACCTGAGCCGAAGGCAGTCACTTAACCAACTGAGCCACCCAGGCGCCCTTGTTACATATTCTTGATACAAGTCCTTGGTCAGATATATGCATTGAAAATATTTTCTTCCAGTCTGTGGCTTAGTTTTCATCTTCATTTTTATAAATGCATTTTTTAAGATAACCTCTATACCCAACGTGGGGCTCAAACTCACAATCCCAAGATCAAGAGTTGCATGCTCCACTGACTGAGCCAGCCAGGTGCCCTACCTTTTCATTTTCTTAATAGTGCTTTTAAGAGCAGAAGATTTGCATTTTGACAAAGTCTATTTTATTATTTTTTTTCCATTTATAGTTTGTGTTTTGTATGTCCTAAGAAATCTTTGCCTGCCCTAAGATCACAAAGATTTTCACCTTTGTTTTCTTTAAGAAGCTTTATAGTTTGAATTCTTTTACATTTAACTCCTGCTATCCATTTTGGCTTTTTGTGTGGATGTGAGGTAAAGGTTGAAGTTTACCATTTTTATATGGACATGAAGGTTTTCTAGCACCATTTATTGAATAGGCTACATTTTCCACATTAAATACTTGGGCCTCTTTGTTGAAAATCAATTGAACATATATGCGTTGGTCTATTCGTGGTCCTTCTATTCTGTTGCATTGACCTACTTGTCAGTTCTTAAACTATTACTATACTATCTTGATTATCATAGTTTTAGAGTAAGTCTTGAAATCAGATAGTTTAAGTCTTCCAACTTTATTCTTTTTCCCTCCACAGATTGTTTTGGCTATTCTAAGCCCTTGCAAATTCCATATAAATTTTATAATCAGTTTGACAATTTCTACAGAAAAGTTTATGAAGATTTCATTGGGATTGTATTGAATTTATGAATCAATTTAAGGAGAATTGACATCATAATGATATGGAATCTTCTAATTCATGACTATAGTATACATCTCCACATAACTAAATCTTCATTTATCCTAATCTTAGTAATTTTCAGTGTAGAGATCTTGCATATCTTTTGTTAAATTTATTCCTAAACATTCAATATTTTGATGTTATGTTAAATAGAAATTTTTCAATTTTATTTTTGAATTGTGTGCTGCTACTACATTATATAAAAAATACAGTTGATTTTTGTATATTGACCTGGTATACTATGATCTTAATAAATTTACTTCTTAGTTTATTTACTTATTTTTTTCTAGATTCCTTAGGGTTTTCTACATAAACGATTATGTTGTCTGCCATTTATTTCTTTTACTTGCTTTATTGCAATATCTGGAATGTCCAGTATAATTTTAAATAGAAGTGATGGGAGCATACCTCCTTATCTTGTTAGTGGTATTAGGGGATTGATGTTCAATATTTACCATTAAATGTGATGTTCGATGTAAAACCTTTTTTGATATTGTTTATCTGAATGTGGAAGTTTCCTTCAATTCCTAGTTTACTGAGAATTTTTATCATTAATGGATGTTGAATTTTGTCAAATAATTTTCTGTATCTATTGAAATGACCATGTGTGTTTTCTCCTTTGTTGTGGTGAATTATATTACTTAACATTTTAAGTAAAACCAATCTTGTATTCCATATATATATCTATTGATGATGATGTATTATCTTTCTTATATATTACTGAATTCAATATGCCAGGGGTCAGCAAACCTTTTTCTATAAAGGATCAGATGTTAAATATTTTCAGTTTTGTACACCATATGGCCTCTGTGGCAACTATACAACCCTGCCTCTGTAGTCAGAGACCTTACATGATTGAATGGACATGGCTGTGTTCCAATAAGACTTTTGTTTACAAAAACAAGTAGCAGGCCACATTTGGTCCATGAGCCATATTTTGCAAACCTCTGTGATGTTTTATTAATGATATATACATCTGTTTTCACAAGGGAACTTTTCCTTTCTTGGAATGTCTTTGTCAGGTTTTGAAATCAGCATTATATTGGCCTCATAAAATGAGTTCAGTAGTGTTCCCTCCTCTTCTATTTTCTGATAGAATTTGTGTAAGATTGATATTTCTTCCTTAAATGATGGAACTTACCAGTGAAACTATCTGGACCTGAGCTTCTTTTTTATGGAGAGATTTTTTTTTTTTATTACAAATGCCATCATTTTCATGGATATAGGGTTATTCAGATTTTGTATTTGAGTCTGTTTTGAGAAGTTGTGTTTTTTAAGGAATTTGTCCATTTCTTTTGTTATTGAATTTATTAGTATAAAGTTGCTTGTAATTTTGAATTATTAGCCTTTGAATGTCTGCAAGTTCTATAGTGATGTCTCCTGTTTCATTCCTTTATTGGAAATTTGTATTTCCTCTTTTTCTATCTGGATCACTCTTGCTAAACACTTATCTGTTTGAGTATTCTTTGCAAAGAACCAATTTTTTTGTCATCTAAGTTTTCTTTTTTAATGATTTTTCTCATTCATAGATTTATGTACTTATTATCTCCTCGAGTCTACTTAATTTGGATTTAATTTGCTCTTTTCTTCTAGCTTCTTAAGGTCAAAGAAGCTCTAAAACCTGACTCTTAAACGTTTATTTTCTTTTTAAAAAATATTTATTTATTTATTTGAGAGAGAGATAGAGTGTGAGCGAGTGTGTGCACAACTGTTGGGGGAGGGGCTGAGGGAGAAGGAGAGAGAGAATCCCAAGCAGACTCCCCACTGAGCACGGAGCCTGACAGGAACTTGATCCCACGACCCTGAGACCATGACCTGAGCCGAAATCAAGAGTCGGACACTCAACCAACTGAGCCACCCAGGGATCCCTTTTATTTTCTAATATAAGCATTTAAAGCTATATATCTTCCATCAAATGGCACCTTACCTGAAACCCTAAATTTTGATATATTTTCATTTTCTCAGTTCAAATATTTTCTAATATCTTATGTGATTTCTTCTTTGACCCACAGATTATTAAATCTATGTTGCTTAATTTCTGAATATTTAGTGTTCTACATAGGTGTTCTGTTTTTGATTTCTAATTTAAATTCATTCTTTTGGTCAGAGAATATCCTCTGTATGATTTGAATCATTTTAAAGTTATTGAGAATTGTTTTACAGCATATAATATGGTTTACCTAGATGCATGTTCCTGGTATATTTGAAAGGGATATATATTCTGCAGTTGTTAGGTGAAATATTCTATGGTGACAAGTTTGTATTATTTTCTTTGTTCTTCTGTACCTAAATTTTTTTTGTGTTTGTGCCTGCATTTAATTTTTTTATTATCATCGGCTTTCAAGGAATTTTATTATGATGTGTTTGATGTGTATTTCTTTATGTTTATCTTGCTTGGGTTTTGTGAGCTTCTTGGACCTATAGATTTATGGTTTTTATCAAATTTGGAAAATTTAGGGACATTATTTCCTCAAATATTTTTCTGCATATATATATATAATTACTCTAGATTTATATTTGATATCTAGTAAGAGCAATTGTTCTTTTAGTGGAAAATTGGGAGAAGCTCTATTAACAGCTGTCAGCCAAATGCTATTATAAGTCAGAATCAATTCTGTGCTTATTCTGTAGTTAGCTTTTGTTGTCTTGTGAATCAGTATACATGACAGAGGAGTACAGATTTGTGGCTTTATACTGAATTAATGAGCAATACATTACTGTGTGCAATTTTTTAAAAAGTGCACATGTAATATACAAGTGCTGAGAGATCCAGAGTAAAGAAATAATTGATTTTGGATTGGGTTAAAGAGGACATTTTCTTTTTTTTTTAAAAAAAGAGTTATTTATTTGAGAGAGAGAGAGAGAGAATGTGTGAGAGAGTGCAAGGGGAGGGGCAGAGGGAGAGGGAGGGAGAAAATCTTCAAGCAGACTCCCTGCTGAGTGCGGGCTTGATCCTAGGACGCTGAGATCATGACCTAAGCTGAAATCAAGAGTTGGCTGCTTTACCAGCTGAGCCACCCAGGCACCCCAAGGAGGAAATTTTCTTAGGAGAGGTGAAAGTCATCAGCAAATGGTGAGCTAAGTCTTTAGTAGGTGCATCAATACTTCATTCCTTTTTATTTCTGAATAGTATTACATCATGTGGACATATCACAGTTGGCCCATACACCTCCTTTTTGGGTTATTTTCAGTTTAGGCTATTATAAGTAAAGCTTCTATGAACATTTATGTATAAGTCTTTGTGTGGACATACATTTTCCTTTCTCTTTGGTAAAAATCTAGAAGTAGAATGACTGGATCATATGGTAGGTATATGTTTAACTGTTTAAGAAATGCTCAACTATTTTCCAAGATGACTGTATCATTTCACATTTTCACTAGTTGTGTATGAAAGTTCCAGTGCTCCACATCCTCACCAACAGTTGGTATGGTTAGCCTTTTCAACTTTAGCATTCTTATGGACTTGTTGTAGTATCTCATTGTGGTTTTAATTTGCATTCCCTAACAACAAATTATGTTGAGCATCTATTCATGTGAGTTTTTGCTAGTGTATGTCTTTTGATTATGTGACTGTTTAAATCATTTTCTTATTTTTTACTGGGTTGTTTGATTCCTTATTATTGAGTTTGAGAGCTCTTTATACATTATCAGTACAAGTCCTTTATCAGATATGTGACTGGCCAATATTTTCTCCAGGACTGTAGCTTGTCTTTTAACTCTCTTAATAGTGCCCTTTTCAAAAAAGATTTATTTATTTATTTGAGAGAGAGAGAGTGACAGGAAGGGCAGTGGGAGAGAATCTTCAAGCAGACTCCCTGATGAGTGCAGAGCCCAACAGGCGCTCGATCCCATGACCCATGAGATCATGACCTCAACTGAGACCAAGAGTCAGACGCTCAACCAACTAAGCCACCCACACACCTCTTAATAGTGTCTTTCAGAGATCAGCTTAATTCGAATGAAGTTTAATTTATCAATTTTATTTCATTACTAGAATGTGCTTTTTATTGTATCTAAAAAATTGATGAATAACTCAAGTTAATAAATATTTTCTCCTTTTTCTAGAAATTTTACAGTTCTGGGTTTTACATTTAGTTTTGTGATCCATTTTGGTTTAACTTTTTATATGGTGTGAAGTATAGATCAAAATGTAATTATTTATTTTTATATATGGGTATCTAATTTTTCCAGACTCAATTGGGTTTTTTTTAGAGATTTTATTTATTTATTTGACAGAGAGAGCGAGAGCACAAGCAGGGGGAGCAGCAGAGGGAGAGGGAGAAGCAGGCTCCCTGCTGAGCAGGGAGCCTGATGCGGGGCTGGATCCCAGGACCCTGGCATCATGACCCGAGCCGAAGGCAGATGCTTAACTGACTGAGCCACCCAGGCGCCCTCAGACTCAGTTGTTGAAAGAGGTTTTTTTCCCCCCATAATCTTCCTTTAAATCTTTATCTATAGTCAGTTGTCTGCATATACATAATGTGTGGATCTCTATTTTGTTTCATTGGTATATTTCTTTTTTTAAAACATTTTATTTTTAAGTAATTGCTACACCTAACGTGGGACTGGAACTTATGACCCCAAGATCAAGAGTCACATGCTCCAGCAACTGAGCCAGCCAGGCACCCCACACTGGTATATTTCTGTCATTATGCCAATACCACACTGTCTTGATTATTGTTGTTTAATTATAAGCCTTGAAATGAAGTAATATAGACTTTCCAACTTTGTTCTTATTTTTAAAATTTCTTCTGAATATTCTAGGTTCTTTCATGCTTTCAATTTCTATTTAAAAAGTTTCTCTGAAATTTTGACTAAGATTGTATTGAATCTTCAGTGTTTTAGGAAGAATCAACATCTTAACAATATCGAATCTTCCAATCCATGAGCAAGGTATATATCTCCGTTTATTTCATTCATTTCTCTCTGCAATATTTGTAGTTTTTAGTGTACAGGTCTTATTTTGATATATTTTGTAGGTTCATATGCAGTTGTTAAGAAATAACACAGAAAGGGGTGCCTGGGTGGCTCAGATGGTTGAGCGTCTGCCTTTGGCTCGGGTCATGATCCCAGGGTCCCCCTGCATCGGGCTCCCTACTCAGTGGGGAGCCTGCTTCTCCCTCTCCCTCTGGCATTCCCTCCACCTGTGCTCTCTGGCTCTGTCTCTCTGTCAAATAAATAAATAAAATCTAAAAAAAATAAATAAATAACAGAAAGATCCCAGTGTATCCTGTACTTAGTTACTCCAATGGCAATAATTTGCAAAAATGTAGTACAACATCACAATCAAGAAATTAATATTGATACACCTACAACATTCACATTTCACCAGTTTTACATGTGGTTCATATATATGTGTGTGTATTTAGTTATACGTGTTTTACCATATGTGTAGATTTGCATGAAGCCCACAACAATCAAGATTTAGAAGAGTGTCATCACCACAAGGATCCTTCCTCTTACCCCTTTAAATCCACACTCATTTTCCCCTCCTCCCAGTTTTGTAACCCCTAGCAACCATTAATCTACATCTCTAGAATTTTGATGGTTCAAGAAATTTCTATAGTTGAAATCATATTGTATATAACCTTTAAGGGATTTTTTATTATTTTTATTTTTTAAGACTATTTATTTGTCAGAGAGAGATAGAGAGCACAAGCAGGGGGGGCAGCAGGAGAGGGAGAAGCAGGCTCCCTGCTGAGCAAGGAGCCTGACGTGGGGCTCGATCCCAGGACCCTGGGATCATGTCCTGAGCTGAAGGCAGATGCCCGACTGACTGAGCCACCCAACTGTCCCTTTAAGGGATTTTTTAAAAGCATAATTCCTTAGAGATGTATCTAGGCTGTTGTGTTTATCAGTAGTTATTCATTTTTTTAAGTTTTTATTTTAATTCCAGTTAGTTAACATACAGTGTTAAGTTAGTTCCAGGTGTACAATACAGTGATTCACACTCCCATGCATCACCCGGAGCTCATCACCACAAGTGCACTCCCTTAATCCCCATCATCTATTTTACCCATCCCCCCTCCCCTCTGGTAACCATCAGTTTGTTCCCTATAATTAAGGGTCTGTTTCTTGATTTGTCTCTCTTTCTCTCTTATTTTTTCCCTTTGCTTGTTTGTTTTGTTTCTTAAATTCTACATATGAATGAAATCATATGGTATTTATCTTTCTTTAACTGACATTTCACTTAGCATAATACTCTCTAGCTCCATCCATGTTGCAAATAGCAGGATTTCATTCTTTTTTTATGGCTAAATAATATTCCAGTGTGTGTGTGTGTGTGTGTGTGTGTGTGTGTGTATCACCTCTTTTTTTTTTCTTAAATAGGCTCCACACCCAGCATGGAGCCCAACGTGGGGCTTGAACTCATGACCCCTGAGATCAAGACCTGAGCTGAGATCAAGAGTCAGATGCTTAACCGACTGAGTCCTCAGGTGCCCCCCAACCTCTTCTTTATCCATTCATCAACCGATGGACACTTGGACTGCTTCCATATCTTGGCTATTGTAGATAATGCTGCTATAATCATCAGGGCGCATGTATCCCTTTGAATTAGTGTTTTGTATCCTTTGGATAAATACCCAGTAGTTCTATTGCTGGATCATGAGGTAGTTCTATTTGTAACTTTTTGAGGAACCTCCATACTGTCTTCCACAGTGGCTGCACCAATTTGCATTCCCACCAACAATGCAACACGGCCCTTTTTTCTCTCATCCTTGTTGGTACCTGTTGTTTCTTGTATTGTTGATTTTAGCCATTCTGACAGGTGTGAGGTGATACCTCATTGTTGTTTTCATTTGTGTTTCCCTGATGATGAGTGATGTTGAGCGTCTTTTCATGTGTCTGTTGGCCATCTGAATGTCTTCTTTGGAGAAATGTCTGTTTATGTCTTCTGCCCATTTTTAATTGGATTACTTAGTTTTGGAGTGTTGATTTGTATTAGCTCTTTATATATTTTGGATACTAACCCTAATTACTAACTAATTATTGGATATGTCATTTGAAAATATCTTCTCCCATCCCATAGATTGCCCTTTAGTTTTGTTGATTGTTTCCTTCACTGTGCAGAAGCTTTTTATTTTGATGTAGTCCCAGTAGTTTATTTTTGCTTTTATCCCCCTTGCCTCAGGAGCCACATCTAGAAAAAAGTTGCTACAGCCCATGTCAGAGGTTACTGCCTGTGTTTTTTCTAGGATTTTTATGGTTTCAGGTCTCACGTTTAGGTCTTTAATCCATTTTGAATTTATTTATTTTATTTTTTTAATTTAAAAAATTTTTAAAGACTTTATTTATTTGAGAGAGAGAGAGAGCATGAGCAGGGGGGAGGGGCTGAGCAGGGAGCCCGACACAGGGCTCAATCCCAGGACCCGGGTATCATGACCTGAGTGGAAGACAGACACTTAACTGACTAAGCCACCCAGGTGCCCCTATTTTTTTATTATTTTTTAAGGATTTATTTATTTATTTTAGAGAGAAGCACACAGGGGGAGGGGCAAAGGGAGAGGGAGAGAGAGAATCCAAGCAGACTCCCTGCTAAGCAGAGTCCGGTGGGGGGCTTGATCCCAGGACCCCGAGATCATGACCCAAGCCAAAATCAAGAGTTGAACACTTAACCAGTTGAGCCACCCAGTTGCCCCATTTTGAATTTATTTTTGTGTGTGGTGTAAGAAAGTGGTCCAGTTTCTTTCTTTTGCATGTTGCTGTCCAGTTTTCCCAACATTATTGTTGAAAAGACTGTCTTTTCCCCATTGGATATTCTTTCCTGCTTTGTTGAAGATTAGTTGACCATATAGTTGTGGGTTTATTTGGGGGCTTCCTATTCTGTTCTATTGACCTATTGTCTATTTTTTGTGCCAGTACATGCTGTTTTGATTACTGCAGCTTTGTAATATAGCTTGTGATGCCTCCCGCTTTGTTTTTCTTTTCAAGATTGCTTTGGCTCTATGGGGTCTTTTGTGGTGCCATACAAATTTTAGAATTGTGTGTTCTAGTTCAGTGAAAAATGCTCATGGTATTTTGATGGGGATTGCATTAAATGTGTAGATTGCTTTGGGTAGTACAAACATTTTGACAATAGTTGTCCTTCTAATCTATGAGCATGGAATGTCTTTCCATTTCTTTGTGTCATCTTTAATTTCTTTCATCAGTGTTTTATAGTTTTCAGAGTACAGATCTTTTACCTTTTTGTTTAGGTTTATTCCTAAGTATCTTATTATTTTTGGTGTAGTTAGAAATGGAACTGACTCCTTAATTGCTCCTTCTGCTGCTTCATTATTGGTGTATAGAAATGCAACAGATTTCTGTACATTGATTTTATATCTTGTGACTTCACTGAATACATTTATCAGTTCTACCAGTTTTTTGATGGAGTCTTTCAGGTTTTCTTTTTTTAAAATTGTATTTATTTATTTTTAGAGAGAGAGTACACAAGAGTGGGAGGAGGGGCAGAGGAAGAGAGAATCTCAAGCAGACTGCTGAGTACAGAGCCTGACACAGGGCTCAGGTTCACGACCCTGAGATCATGACCTGAACCAAAACTAAGAGTTGGATGCTTAACTGACTGAGCCACCCAGGTGCCCCTCAGGTTTTCTGTATAGAGTATCATGTCATCTGCAAATAGTGAAAGTTTTACTTATTCCTTACCAATTTGGATGCCTTTTATTTCTTTTTGTTGCCTGATTGCCATGGCTAGGACTTTCAGTACTATGTTGAACAAAACTGGTGAGAGTGGACATCTCTGTCTTGTTCCTGACATTTGGGGAAAAGCTTTTCTTTAGATGTTTGGTATCATTCGCCTGTGAAGCCATCTGGTCCTAGATTTTGTTTGTTGGGAGTTTTTTGATTAGTGATTCAATTTCTTTGCTGGTTATTAGTCTATTCAAATCAACTATTTCTATTTCAGTTTTGGTAATTTATATGTTTCTAAGAATTTATCCATTTCTTCTAAGTTGTTCAATTTGTTGGCATATAACTTTTCACAGTATTCTCTTACAATTGCTTGTATATCAGTGGTGTTGGTTGTTATTTCTCCTTTCTCACTTGTGATTTTATTTGAGTCCTTTCTCTTTTTTTCTTGATAAGTCTGGCTAGAGATTTATCAGTTCTACTGATTTTTTTTGAAGAACCAGATCTTGGTTTCATTGATCTGTTCTATTGATTTTTAAAAAAATTTCTGTCATTTATTTCTGCTCTAATATTTATTATTTCCTTCCTTTTGCTGATTTCAGGTTTTGTTTGTTGTTCTTTTTCTAGCTCCTTTAGGTGTAAGGTTAGGTTGTTTATTTGAGATTTTTTTTGGGGGGGGGGCTTCTTAGGGTATGCCTGTATTGCTATAAACTTCCCTCTTTGAACCACTTTTGCTGCATCCCAAAGGTTTTGGACCAATTTGTTTTCATTTTCATTTGTTTCCATGTACTTTTTTATTTCTTCTTTTATTTCTTGGTTGACCCATTAATTATTTTGTTAACATGTTATTTAACCTCCGTGTATTTGTGGTCTTTCCAGATTTTTTCCTGTGGTTGACTTCTGGTTTCATAGTATTATGGTAAAAAAATATGCATGGTATGATTTTAATATTCTTGAATTTGTTGAGGCTTGTTTTGTGGCCTAATATGTGGTCTATTCTGGAGAATGTTCCATGTGCCACTGTAAAGAATGTGTATTCTGTTTTAGGATGGAAAGTTCTGAACATATCTGTTAAATCCATCTATTCCAGTGTCTAATTCAAATCCATGGTTTCCTTGTTGATTTTCTGTTTAGATGATCTGTCCATTGATGTTAATGGGGTGTTAAAGTCCCCTACTATTATTCCATTATTATCAATTATATCCTTTATGTTTGTTATTAACTTTTATATATTTGGGTGCTTCTGTGTTGGGTGCATAAATATTTACAGTTGTTATATCTTCTTGTTGGATCGTTTGTCCCCTTTATTATTATATAGTGTCCTTCTTTGTCTTGTTAGTCTTTGTTTTAAAGTATACTTTGTCTGATATAAGTATTGCTACTCAGACTTTCTTTTGACATATGTTTGCATGATAGATGTTTCTACATCCCCTCACTTTCAATCTGCAGGTGTCTTTAGGTCTAAAATGAGTCTCTTGTAGGCAGCATATAGATGGGTCTTGCTTTCTTATTTATTCTGTTACCCTATGTCTTTTGGTTGGAACATGTAGTCCATTTATATTCAAAGTAATTATTGATAGATATGTATTTATTGTTATTTTATTATTTGCTTTGTGTTGTTTCAGAAGATGTTTTCTGATTTTTCTTGTCTTTCTCTCTTTCATGGTTTTTTTATTTAGTGACATATTTGGATTTCTTTCTCTTTATTCTTTGCATATTTATTGGTGTTTTTTTGATATATGGTTACCATTAGGTTTGTATATAACATCTTCTGCATATTGCAGTCTACATTAAGTTGATGACTGTTAAAGTTTGAACCCATTCTTTCCTCCTCTCCTCCCCACGTTTTAGGTATATGCTGTTATATTTTATATCCTTTTATTTTGTAAGTTTCTTGACTGATTTTTTTTTTACAGAAGTACTCATTTTTATTGCTTTTGTGTTTCCTATCTTTATACTGTCACTTTTGGTCTCTCCTTTCCAGTCAAAGAGTCTCCTTTATTATTTCTTGCAGGGCTGGTTTAGTGGTCATGAACTCCTTTAGTTTTTGTTTGTCTGGGAAACTTTTATCTCTCCTTCTATTCTGAGTGATTACTTTGCTGGGTAGAATATTCTTGGCTGCAGATTTTTCCCATACAGCACTTTGAATACATCATGCCACTCCCTTCTGGCTTGTAAAGTTTTTGTTGAAAAATCTCCTGCCATCTTTATGGGTTTTCCCTTGTAAGTTACTGTCTTCTTTTGTCCTGCTGCTTTTAAATTTTTTTCTTTATCACTATATTTTGCCAATTTAATTATAACCTGTCTTGGTGTGGGTCTGCTTTTGTTGTTTTTGGTGAAAGTTCTCTGTGCCTCCTGGATGTGGATATCTGTTTCCTTTCCCAGCTTAGGGAAGTTTTCAGCTGTTGTTTTTTCTTTTTTTTTAAGATTTTACCTATTTATTTATTTGAGAGAGAGAGAGCCAGAGAGAGAGAGAGAGCATGAGCAGAGGGGAGGGGCAGAGGGAGAAGCAGACTCCCCACTGAACAGGGAGTCAGACGTGGGGCTCGATCCCAGGATCTTGGGATCATGACCTGAGCTGAAGGCAGACACTTAACCAACTGAGCCACCCAGCACCCTCAGCTGTTATTTTTTCAAATAAATTTTCTGCCCCCTTTTCCCTCTCTTCTTCTGTGACTCCTATAATATGAATGTTATTACATTTGATGAAGCCATTGAGTTCCCTAAATCTGTTCTCATTTTGCGTAATTCTTTTTTCTCTCTTTTGTTCCACTTGATTGCTTTCTGTTACTCTGTCTTTTAGATCATTAATTTGTTTCTCTGCTTTTTCCAGCCTGCTGTTCATTCCATCAAGTGTGTTTCTCTTTCATTTATTGTGCTCTTTATCTCTGCTATGTTATCTCCATGTTAAGGTCTCCCTCATGTCTTCCACTCTTTTCTCAAGCCCAGTGAGTATCCTTATGATCATTACCTTAAATTCTCCATCAGGCATGTTACTCGTATCTGTTTTGCTTAGATCTCTGGCTGTGGCCTTGTCCTGTTCTTTCATTTGGGATAAGTTTCTCTGTTTTCTCATTTTGTCTGTGCCTGTTTCTCTGTGTTAGAAAAGTCAGCTCTGTCTCCTGTTCTTGAGGGTAATGGCCTTATGAAGACGAGGTCTTGTAGTGCCCTGCTGTGTAGTGCCCTCTGCTTCCTAGGGCCTGGTGCTTCCAGGAGGGTCTCCAGTGTGTGCTGCATGTGCTCTGCTGTTGTGTCCTGGCTGCTTTGTCCTTTAGGCCAGTCGTCTGCAGAGGCTCTCTTTGCCTGTTGTGGACAGTGTTAGATCCCTGTTGAATGTGGCATGCTTTAACTAGGTGCGCTCTGGTCTGTTTGTGAAATGAGACCCATCACCACCACTGCTGGAGGTGATGCTCCACAAAACTACCACATTGGGAGACATGGTGTTGGCAGGGGTTTGGGCCAGTCTTCTGGAGGAGGGGGCTGGCCATGCTAGGCCTTAGACAAGCATGGATTGGAAGGGTGGTTCTTCTGGAATTTGGGGGGTGGGGTGGGGGCAAGACTTGGTGTAAACAAGTTAAGTAGTGAGTGTCAGCATTGCGCTGGTCCCCACAGGTGGCCCTGTGCTTATGCTGAGGGGTGGGGGAGGGAAATGGCCCTAGCCAGTTCCTTGTTTTGGGGGGGTCCCTCTGTGAATGCTGTCTCTCTGGGATACACTCAGAGATGAACAAATAACTTACCCACTGTGTGCCCCAGGCTCACTTTAGATCTCTGTCTTCGTGCTGTGTCTCCATGGGCTGTTTGCCCTGCATTTTCTCTGAGAGCAGCCCTAGTGCCTTCTGAGCTCTCCCAGAGCCAAGCACGACTGACCTTAGATCCCCAGGCTTTAAGCCCTGCTAGTTGCCAGAACTCAGGAAATTCAGGCCCTTTCACTTTCTAAAACAAATTGCTATGAAGATTCATTTTCCCCATGCACTCCCCTGTGTGCTAGTCTGTCTCTCACCCTTCTCTGTGACCACGGCTCCCTCCCACAGCAGTGGCTATGATCCATTTCCCTCCCAAATCATGTCTTCATACTTCCTACATTCTTCAATGTGGACTCTTCTCTACATTTAGTTGTAGTTTGTTCTGCTGGTTTTCAGGTCAGTTTCTGGGGTATTTAGGATGATTTGATAGTTATCTAGTTGTATTCTTGGGATGAGGTGAGCCTAGGGTCCTCCTACTCAACCACCATCTTCCTCAGCTCCCAGTAGTTATTCATTTTTTATTGCTGAGTATTATTCCACAGCATCACAGTTCCTTTAACCATTCGCCCATTGAAGGACATCTGGGTTGTTTCAAGTTTGGGGCTAGTATAAATAAAGCTGCTGCAAACATTTGATTAAGCATTGTGTGTGAGCACATATTCCATTCTCTGGGATAAATGCCCAGAAGTGCAGTTGCTGAGTTTAATGGTAATGGCATGTTCAGCTTTGTAAGAAACTGCCATATTCTTTTCCAGTGTGGCTGTAGCACTTTATATCCCTACCAGCAATGTATGAATGATCTAGTTTCTCTGTATCCTTGACAGCATTAGGTGATGTCCCTATTTTTTTGACAGCTCATTGTTTTTAATGTGTAATACTTGAGGTACAAGACAATTTCATCTCACATTGTTATAAATAAAAGAGAAATCGGATCAGTCATCAAGGGCTCCTGGGTGAACAGCATCTTCATAACTTCCATGCTTATCATCTTTGCCTCCTGGGTATAACTTAATAATATCATCAATTCAAAGAATGGTAATTGTAGCTTCCATTGCAATTATACCCATAACTTTTAACCATGGTTGATTCAAATACCCCTGTTTGTTTGTTGTCCAAAGGTTTACCATTGACTAATCAAGACATATCCATTTTAGATTTTTGTGTTCTGGGTTTGGTGTCACATTTTATTATTTTAGCCATTCTGATAGGTGTGCAGTGATATCTTACTGTGGTTCTAATTTGCATTCCTTTGATGGCTAAAGATGTTGAACATCTTTTCATTGCTTTTGTCATCTTCAGTTAAATGTATGTTCATATTTTTTGCTTATTTTGTAATTAGGTTATCTTTTTGGTTTTTTGTTTTACTGTTGAGTTTTGAGAGTTCTAAACTTATTCTTCATCTAAGCCTTTGTTGGATGTGTAGTTTACAAATATTTGCTTCCAATGGGTAGCTTGTGTTTTCACAGTCTTCTCAGAATCTTTTGAAGCATGAAAGTTTTAAATTTTGATGAAGTCAAATTTATTAATTTTTTCTTTTATTGTTCATGCTTTTGATGTCAAATCTAGGAATTGTTTGTCTAACCCTAGGTATCAAAGTTTTCTCCTATTTTTTTTTCTCAAAGTTTTATAATTTTACATTTTACATTTAGGTGCATGATCCATTTTGTATTAATGTTTGTATAAGATGTGAGGTTTAGGTCAAAGTTTGTCTTACCTATGGCAATTCCTTTTTTTGGAGCTTCTAAATTATGAATTTAATTCCTTTAATGGATTATAGGACTATTCCAATTGTTTATTTCATCTCGGTTTTTTCAAAACCATCTGTTCTATTTCCTGAATTTATGAGTGTAAAGTCATTCATTTTCCCTTCTTATCTTTTTACTGGCTGCAAGATCTGTAGTGATATCCCCATGTTTTAGTCCTGATATTGCTGATTTGTATCTTCTCTTTTTGTAATTTACTTTTAGTAGTTTTTTTTTTAGACAAAGAGAGAAAGTAGAGGTGGAGGGGCAGAGGGAGAGGGAGAGAGAATCCCAAGCAGGCTTCACGCCCAGCACAGTGCCCAACACGGGGCTTGATCTCATAATCCTGAGATCATGACCTGAGCTGAAATCAAGCTTCAGACACTTAACCAACTGAGCCACACAGGGGTCCCTAATTTTTTGTTTCTGGTTTTTTGAGAGAGAAAGAGTGCAAGTGGCGGGGGGAGGGGGAGAAGGAGAGGTAGAGAGAGAATCTTAAGCAGGCTTCACGCCAAGCACAGAGCCTGACATGGGGCTCGATCTCACAACCCTGAGATCAGGACCTGAGCCGAAATCAAGAGTCGGACACTTAACTGACTGAGCCACGCAGGTGCCCCTATCTTCTCTTTTTTAAAAAAAAACCTAATTAGCCTTGTTAGAGTTTATCAATTTTAATGATTTTTTTTAAAGAATCACCTTTTTTCATTAATTTTCTCTATTTTCTTATTTTCAATTTCATTGATTTCTGCATTTGTCTTTATCATTTCATTCTTTCTGTTTGCTCTGTGTTTATTATGCTTTTCTTTTTTCTAGTTTCATGGGGTAGGGACTTAAATTATTGAATTGAGTCCTTTACTTATTTCTAACATAAGCATTTAGTTCTATAAATTGCTCTCTCAGTACTACTTCAGCTGCATTCCACATACTTTAATAGGTTGTATTTTCATTTTATGATGAAAATTGAGAGGGAGGCAAACCATAAGAGCCCCTGAACTCTAGGAAACAAAATGAGGGTTGCTGGAGGGGAGGTTGGTGAGGAGCAGGGGGATGGGGTAATTGGGTGATGGGCATTGAGGAGGGCACTTGATATAATGAGCACTGGATATTGTATGCAACTGATGAATCACTAAATTCTACCTCTGAAACTAATAATACACTATATGTTAATTAAATTGAATTTAGATTTAAAAAATTTTAAAAAGTGGGATTGCTGGATCATATGGTAGTTCTATTTTTAATTTTTTGAAGAACCTCCATATGGTTTGTCATAGTGGCTGTACCAATTTACATTCCCATCAGCAGTGCATGAGAGTTCCCTTTTCTCCACATCCTTACCAACATTTGTTATCCCTTTTCTTTTCGGTAATATCCACTCTGACAGGTGTGAGATGATATCTCTTTGTGGTTTTGATTTGCATTTTCTTGATTTGCGATGCTGGCCATTTGTCTATCCGCTTTAGAAAAATGTCTATTCAGGTCCTTTACTTATTTTAAAATCAAATTTTTTTGTTTGTTTGTTTTTTACTGTCAAGTTGTAGGAGTTCCTTATATATTTTGGATTTTAACCACTTATCACATATATGATTTGCAAATATTTTCTCCCATTCTGTAAGTTGCCTTTTCATTTTGTTGATCATTTCTTTTGCTGTGCAGAAGGTTTTTAGTTTGCTGTAGACTTACTTGTTTATTTTTGCTTTTGTTGCTTGTGCTTTTGGTGACATATCCAGAAAATCATTGTGAAGATCAATGTGAAGGAACTTTTTTCCTCTTTTCTTCTAGGAGTTCTACAGTTTTAGGTCTTGCATTTAAGTCTTCAACCCAACTTGAGTTAATTTTTGTGAGTGGTATAAGGTAGGGGACCACTTTCATTCTTTTGCATGTGAATATCCAGTCTTCCCAGTGCCATTTATTGAAGAGACTATCTTTTCCAACATTGAGTGTTCTTGACTCCCTTGTCAAATATTAGTTGACTATATATGCATGGATTTATTTCTGGGCCCTCGATTCTGTTTGTCTATTTCTGCATCTTTTTCTTGAAACAGGGGACAAGCTTATGCTTTTACTATGGTATCAATCTGTTCAGCTATCCAGTTTCAATTTCATCTTAAATTATATTTTTAAAGAATGAAATCTTGTCATTTGCAGCAACATGGATGGAGCTAGAGAGTACTATGTTAAGTGAAATAAGTCAGAGAAAGAAAAATACCGTCTGATTTCACTCATATGTGGAATTTAAGAAACAAAACAAATGAGCAAAGGGGGAAAAAAAAGAGAGAGAGGCAAACCAAGAGACAGACACTTTTTTTTTTTTTAAAGATTTTATTTATTTATTTAAGACAGAGAATGAGAGAGAGCACATGAGAGGGGTTAGGGTCAGAGGGAGAAGCAGACCCCCTGCCGAGCAGGGAGCCCGATGCGGGACTCGATCCAGGGACTCCAGGATCATGACCTGAGCTGAAGGCAGTCGCTCAACCAACTGAGCCACCCAGGCACCCCCAAGAGACAGACTCTTAATTATGGAGAACCAACTGATGGTTACCAGAGGGGAGGTGGGTGGGGGATGGGTGAAATAGGTGATGGGGATTAAGGAGTGCACTTGTCATGATGGGCACCAGGTGATGTATGTAAGTGTTGAATCACTATACACCTGAAACTAATATTACACTGTATGTGAACTAACTGGAATTTAAATAAAACTTAAAAACAAATAAAAACAAATTCTGAGACATAAAATGTTGAAATTCGGGCTTCTTACTAAAACACATTCCTAAGAGTTCATATTCTATCTCTGGACAATAGTTCCCAAAAATATTCTGATAGGGGACTAGTGGGCTTCCTTCAGGGGAGTGGATGAATGAGGGATATTCCAAGAATTGAAGAGAGTTTGTGAGCCCAAACCAAATTCTACAACTATGGCTCATGGCTGTGGATTCAGGTCCTAGAGCACCAATATCTGAGTCACTTTGGGCAAATCATTTTCCTTCTCAGAGATTCAGGAAAGAGTTTGGTGCTCTTTTTTTCACCTAATAACATGGGATAATAATACTTGCTTTCTTTACAAGGTTGTTTTTATGCACAAAATCATATAACTGAAGTGCTGTGTGCAAAAGCATGTTACTGAAATGTATGTGTGCGTGTGTGTTCAAATGCTCTCCATATGATGCCCATGTGGTGTGCACACTCAGATTTTCACATCTAGAGTGTAATTGCTATAGCCAAATTGGCTCACAGTGCTTTCTTTTCTTTTCTTTTCTTCCTTTTCTTTTCTTTTCTTTTCTTTCTTTTCTTTCTTTCTTTCTTTCTTTTCTTTCTTTTTCTTTCTTTCTGGCTCACAGTGCTTTATGATACATGAGATTCATGTCACAGAAGGTACCATGTGGCTGTAAGGGGAAAGGGTGGTTAATAGATCCCTGTGAAAGGAAACAGGCCAGTCTGAGTCCTCTTGATAGAGTAGAAATGGCTCTGTAGTCCAGTTGCTTTGGGGAAGTGATATGGAGTATTCCTGCTGTCTCCCCTTGCCATATGACAAGCTTTGTGGAAGTATGCCATTTACTGAAATGCACTGTGGCCTGGGTCTCAGGAATTTCCCACCCCTGCCTTTCTCTGTCTATGTTGTTACTTCTGGGGAAACTGTGTCTGAGATATAATATTGTGCTCTACTTTGGTAATACCAAAGGAACCCAGAAAGAAATTCCAAAGACTTAGAAACAAGATGGTTGGGAGACAAAAACTCCAGCATTGCCTAGGTAGCAGGCTCAAGAAGGCTTTTGTGCACATGGTATGGTTTTAGGGCCATCTGGCCATATAATACTCACTGTCTCCCCTCTTCTGGCAAATACCAATTTCTTTTAATTTTGAAAACACTGAAAAAGACCTTCCTTACACGGAAAAACCCTTCTCTAGCTTTTAACTTTTATGTAAAGTGTTGAATTCCAGTTCCGAATAGGAGTATAGGTGATAGAGAACACTTTTCCCACCAGTACTTTGAAACTCATCTTTTCTTCCACATCTAAACTTTTTCCTCTTATCAACTTACCTTAGACCCTAAACTCTGTGGGGTCACCAAAATTCTCTCCCCTACATTGCTTAATATTGTGAACTTTGAAAAGTATTTTCATTTATATTAACTCATCTGATTCCTAATCCAGAGTGATAGAGTTATCACAAATTTTCTTTTGCTCTAACTTTTGGATTTGTGCCTTCCTATTCATTTCCCACGGCCACTCCTTTCCCCAGATCTTTAGCACCTCATTTGTATGGGCTCAATGGCTCCTTTGGGAGGACATTGACCACTGAGATACAACCATTCTATTCTGAAATCTGACTTTTAGCTATATCTGGAATGGTTCACATCACCTCCTTAGAGGCATCAGGCCTAAAAGTCTGGTTGCCCTTCTCTTCCCTCTGGTATTGCTGACACTTGAGTATACACACACATAGATGTAATATTTTCATTCACCAGATGTTCGTACAGAGATTCTGTGATTGTAGAAATGAAAAAGGCTTGAATGGCTAAATCATAACCACAGAGGTGCAGAAGCGAGTATTTTGATTTGAGTTCGGCCATTCTGAACCTTTGGCCTCTGATAGTGGTTCAATCACTTAGCTGTTTTATGTCTCTCCTTATGCCCGGTCCCATTTCAATTTTGAATTTTCTTAATATCACTTAACTCACTTCTCTTTAAAAGCTATTTTGTAATAATATGTCATTTATATGTAAACTTATGACTTTTTCTTGTTTTCAATAAAAGAATGCTCATTGGTATGTATCAGCTGAAATATGGTTTTTGTCATTCTACTAAGAGGTAAAGAGTCCCTAATATGGTCTCTAAGTCCTAAAAGACTTTAATACTTCTTTGCTTATCTTTGATCAACTTGGTTATAGAACTCTAATTATATAAAAAAATGTAACTATCATAATGTCAACCACATTTAACCTTCTTGATATCCCATGATTCTTTGCACTAAGGGCACAAGGCCAGGTCTTTGCTGACTGCTTGATAACTGAATGAGTGATTATTCTCCTTGTTAATGGACAATGATATAGAAAACTCTTCCATATGTACAGAATATTAATGAGAAGCTGCACAAGCTGAGATAAGACTATAAGATGCTGCAAGCAATCACTTATAAGAACATTATAAAAAATATTACTCGTCAAGGATGTAGCCAGACTGGGGGTCTCTGTGTGACGAATGAGGAGGAAAAGGGCAGGGCACACTCTTACCCACATGAATGAGTAATTTGCAAACAACAGTGTTTCTTCCATGATTTCTAATATTGAGTTTTCCATTAAAATTTTAAAAAGTACTTTGTGAGATAGCATTGCAGATTTTGAAATGGGGAGGGGAAACATCTTGCTTCCTTCTCAGCCTCTTTAATGCTTTCTTTGCCAGCTACAGTGTGTCAAGCATTTGTCCTTCATGAAAAATGTCACTAAGAAGACTGCTAAAGAAATTTCGACCAACCCCAAGAAACTGGTCTATCCATTTTGTTTTCATTTTGGGGTATTGTTTCTAATTGGAAAACTTAGGAAAGCCATTCTTCTCATCTGTTTTTTTGGGATGATACACCAAAAAAAAAAAAAAAGGGAATGTTCATTGGATGTTGTTTAATTCTCCACTTCACTTCACTTGGGCTCTGTAAATAAGATCTCTGATTTAGTTCTAATGGATGCATGGGATGTCATAGCCACAAGGGGCTGAGAGACCATCTAAGCCTGTTTTTCTCAATTGAGTAATGTAGACACCACTTTTAAAAGAGGAAAAATTCTGACTGACCCCCAGTGTCACTTAAATTATTTTTAGAATGCTATTAAAGTAAGAATGTAATAATATAAAGGAAATTGTAGTTTAACATGTAATATATTGATACATATAAATATGTATCTTTGGTAATGCGCATAAAACTAGGTATAAACTTAGAACCTGTGTGATAATCACTTTCTCCCACTCCTTCTAGTCAAAGGAGGACACCTGCATCATATATAGGGCCTTTGTTTGGCAGGAACATATCTTTTATCTAACACGCCCACCTTTGTGGGGTTTTTGTCTGGCTTTTAACAATTACAACAACACTCTACTCAGTTACCATTCAACTGCTAACACAAACACATAAATGGGCAGAAAAATAGCATGGCAGTACTTCATTATAAGACTATACCTTTGGAAACTTTAAAATAAATGATCATAGTAATGGAAAAACAAAATTGGAATATTCTAATAGCAACAATCACCCCTAATACATCTGCAGAGCCTGGTCTGAGAAACATCAACCCAGACCAGTCCTCTTCTTTTACAAAAGGAGAACTGTTAAGCAAAGTCATAAACAAGCCAGAAGTAGACCTGGAACCAGAATCTAGAACTGAACCAGTTTCCCGACCCTGGTGCAGTAAATTTTCTGCAAAGCAATACTGCTTTTATTTGTATAATTTAAATTTACTGCATCTAAGGGTAAAGTCAGAATAACACCACTTTGCGTTATCTCCCCTGACGCTGGGAGTTTTATATCACTTAGGGACTCACGAAGTTTAGTCTGTTTACTGTTGTTAGCTGCTTTTTACGTGAAGTTGTATTTGTTGTAGCAATAGAATTGATGTCTTATTTTTATGTTGATGCTATTAGTATTCAAAGTATGAGGGCCAGGTGATAATAGGAAATGTTTCTGCAAAAAAAAACAGGTTAGGAAAAAAAGATCATGGCTTCTGGCTGAGGCATTGTGCACTTGGCCAAAGCAATGAGTTTAGCTAGTTGGAACAGTGACAAGTTCTAAGACTTGTAGATAGTCGTTATTATTGAGGTCCTAAATCCCACCTTTGGGTACAAAACATACAGGTCGCTAGATGAGGAGCTAACCACATTTCCTCTCTCGACCTCAGTTTCCCTATGTGTAAGATGAGGCTGTTGGTGAAGTGGTCTTTTAGAACTTTCAGCTCTGCTATTATATGATGATATAAATGAGCAGATTGTTGCTGCCCTGCCCTTTTCAATTTCCCCCTGTGATTTGGTTCATATGATATATAGCATATGAAATATGATATATCCAAGCAAAATACAGTTTGCTCTGAGATATTTTCTGATGCCCTTAAAATCAGAGAGATATAAATTGTTTCATGCTTCATGATTAGGTAGATTGATCACAACTTCAAGTGGATTCAATTTTACTTGCTATCCCTCCTATCTTATTTTGGTTTTTAAATTTAATTTAAAGTTTTGAGTGAAGTACTATGTTCTACATGTATAAAGGCAGAAATTACAAGAATAATTTGTTGTTGTCACCATCAAATGAAACACGCAGTGATGTTTATGTGACACCTTGAAGGATGGATAGGATTTGGAAGACCAATAGATAAAAATGGAAGGCATTTGAAATTGGGGAGGAGGCTGGTATATTCGTGAAATACCAAAGAGCAAGGGAGTGGTGGAGAGTAGGGAGAAAGGCAGTAGGGCTTTTGGAGAGGAGCCAGGCTGCTGAGGGCTTTAAATGGCAGGCAGAGGAGTTTGAACTTGATAAGCAGACAAAAGAATTCATCAGGGCTCTCTGCTGCCTGCGTATAGATGTTCTCAGAGAAGCTGAGCATTAAATATTAAGTCCTGGTCTAGTGCCAGTCACATCAGTTGGTTTTGTTTATTCTTTGAGGATGATGTGTTTTTTCCCTCCTCTAAAACTCCCTGAGCACTTTGACCCCTCTTGAGGACTACTTTGGGTGACCTTAAAAAACTCACTTGGACTTTAGTTTCCTCATCTGTAAAATGAGGGCATGAGAGTAGATCAGATGGTCATGATTCACTCTCAGTCTCTCTGTCTGTGTCTTTGCTAAGCAGCTATCACCTCCCTGTGTGCAAGTGGGAAGATACGTGTCGTTTGGGAAAACAAATCCTGCAGATGATTCTCCTACCAACTTTAAAATCATTAGACTCCATAAATTATAAAAGTTTTTCCCAGCTCTGGCATTTCCGATATACAGTTCTAGTTAATGAAAAAAGCAATCTATTTGGTGACTTTGGAGAGTATAGATAAAAAATGAGTCCGGTTTTTAAAAGGTATGATCCTTTTGGCTGCAATTAACAGAATACCCATCTAAAAGTGGCTGAAAGAATGAGGACATTTTATTATGTCACATCCAGAGGTAGGTTGTTCTAGAATTACTTAATTCAGTGGCTCAATACTGTCCTCAGAGCTGTGGGGTTTTTTTTTTCAATCTTTCTACTCTTTCAGTCTTTCTACAATCTTTCTGACTCTATGTCATCTTCAGCATCTTCAGGGTGATGATGTCTCCCCTCTTGGTTGCAAAATGGCTGCAGCAGCTCCAGATATCATATGCAGAAAAAAACTATGTCTGATGAAGGGAAAGAGGGGGCATTTCTTATTTTTTCTTGTATTATGCAGGAAAACCTTCCCTAGCCAACTTCCCTCAGGTTCCATTGGCCAGATAAGCGATAGTCACATACTCATTCTTAGCTGCAAGAGAGGATTAGAATGTGGGTGTATAGTGAGAGGTAATTCTGCCTGAATAGGAGAAAGGGGGAGGAAAATGGGTGTTGGGAAAGCAACTAATAGTGACTACCACATATGTCCTTTTTCCAACACTTATCTTATTACCACCTCCCCCCTTCCTTTATGTAGCCGCTGGCTAATTAAAGCTAGGTATTTAGCATAAATCAGGGCTTTTGTGAATTATCTGAATAATTAGAGTCATTGTAAGCCCAGGGCCCTTATTTTATTTCATCTAAAAGTTTAATGATAAATGGGCTTCTGTTGCCCAAAATGAGCTTCTCTGGTGCCGAAACCGGATGTAATTTTTTATTGAATTGGGCTTTAGGAAAATAACTTAAAATGTACAGGGATTGTGCTAAAGAACAGCTTAAATTCTCAAAATTTTTTTTTGCTTTACAAATCTCCATCAGCTACCAAAAATAAGACCAGATTAAAGGGGTATGTGAATATTTAATGTAAAATTAGGAATATGTTGCTAAAAATCAGGAAAGAGTTTAGAGCTATGACCATGAATAAATTGTGAAATATCAGCTTACTTCTCTGCTACAACACTGACCTAAAGAAGCTTTTCTGTTTCCCCAGCAACCTCAGAAGGCATTAGCTTGCTTCCCTCAGAGTAAATTAAATGTGATTTTCAAGTACTACACTTCATTATTTCACAAATCACAATACCTTGCAGAAATAAGAACCATTTCATAAATCATGTTGGAGTTTATTTTTAAGCCAGAGCAGATAAAGTATTTATTTGGGAAATTTTTTTTTCTTTTAAGTCTACTAAATTTCCAAGAACTTATAAATTACCTCCATGAGGAAGTGGTAAATGGGACATAGTATGTTCAATTTATTTAAAATACATTAGTGATTGCCCAATCATATTTTTTTAAAAAGAGTTTTATTTACCAGGTACACGAGAAAGATAAAAAACACATCTCAAATAACTACCTAACTTTATGATCAAAAGCTCCAGAGGATAAAAATCGTATGAATGCTAACAACCCTTTTCTAAAGTCAAGTTCTCTTGTTCATGCATCCTATCACTTGTGAACAATGTTTCCCCGAATTTAGTGCCTATCTTATGTATGTCTTATACACACATGGGTACACCCACATACACACATTCCATGTAGTGTGTACCCAAAAGTGTTATATTTTAAATTTTGGATAAATGATTATTTTAACATCTGAGCTATCTCTATCCAGGTCAGTTTTTTAAAAATCTTATAACCAACTTATTTTTTAAACTATTTAATAATCAGTTTTTAAAGGGCTTTTGAATTTAACCTGTATCTCTAATACTTATCCCGGTCTGCCTTAGATGGGATTAATCCAGGTACACAATTGGCTCCTTACTAGACTGTGAGTAACTTGAGAATGGGACGAGTATTCTGTTTATGCACCATCTGTGGAAGTAAGCAAGGTGTCCTGAGACGAGTAAGTCATCAATAATGGTTCTTTAATCAAACTGCTTAGTATGTGGCTAGAGCTAAGACTTTGCTTTCTCCAGAGCAGTGGTCTCCAGAGTGTGCAAGATAATCCATCCAGGAAGTAGAAAGGAAATATTAAAACTTGCATTTATTTTGATCTTAACAAGAAATAAATGGATCTTCAGTAATAGTTAATATGTGATTTGCTAGTAGTCCGAGCTTATAATTTAATATGTATAATGAAATATGCCCATATTGGGAGCACATGCTCAGATTTCATCACTGGTAAGGGTAGAGATTACAGAAGTTGGGAGACCACTGCTTTCGTTGTAGAATGTGCAAGTAGGCTAGATTCCTGATGTGGGAGGCACACTGCCCTCCAAACCTTCCTAAACTGCTGACAGATGCCCTGAATTCTTCCACATTACCTCTTTCTTTAGTATAGTCAGGAGTATGGACTGGGGAGTCAGTCACATCTGGACTTGAATTCCAGTGCTGTTACTTAGTGTTATATGACCTTAGATAAAACAGTTTACTTCTCAGGCTTCTCATCTTTATTTTTTTTTTAAGATTTTATTTATTTATTTGACAGAGAGAGAGACAGCAAGAGACGTAACACAAGCAGGGGGAGGGGGAGAGGGGGAAACAGGCTTCCCGCTGAGCGGGGAGCCTGATGCGGGGCTCCATCCCAGGACCCTGAGATCATGACCTGAGCCGAAGGCAGATGCTTAACGACTGAGCCACCCAGGTGCCCCAGGCTTCTCATCTTTAAAATGGGGATAAAAATGGCTATCTTACAGGGTGGTTGTGAAAGTCAATAGATATCAAGTAATTAATATATGGTTAAAACTCAGCAAATGGGCGCCTGGGTGGCTCAGACGGTTAAGCGTCTGCCTTTGGCTCAGGTCATGATCCCAGGATCCTGGGATTGAGTCCCGCATCGGGCTCTCTGCTCCTTGGGAGCCTGCTTCTCCCTCTGCTTCTCTCTCTCTCTCTCTCTGTCTCTCATGAATAAATAAACAAAATCTTAAAAAAAAAAAACACCTCAGCAAATGTTAGCTGCTTTCACCATATGTTAAAATGTTAAACATGTAAGCTGTTAGATATCAGTCATCAGTACTTTTGCATAAATGAGTTTGGTATTCTTTTTTTTTAATTGTGATAAAAACACACATAACATAAAATTTACCATTTTAGCCATTTTAAAGTGACATCATGCTCTGAATGTGTCTTCCAAAATTCAGATGTTGAAATTCCAACCCCAAAGATGGTGGTATTAAGTGGTGGGGCCTTTGGGAGGTACTTTCAATCATAAGGATGGAGCCTTCATGAATGCGATTAGTGCTCTCGTAAAAGAGGCTCCAGAGAGATGTCTAGTCCCCTCCGCCATGTGAGGACACAGTGAGAAGACTATGAACCAGGAAGAGGGCCTTCTTGAAAATACAGCCATGCTGGTGCCTTGAGCTTGGACTTCCAGCCTCCAGAACTGTGAGAAATAAATTTCGGTTGTTTGTAAATTACCCAGTCTGGGATTTTGTTATAGCAGCCTGAATGGACTAAGACAAGCACTGAGTATATTCACAGTGTTGTGCAGCTGTTACCACTAGCTAATTCCAGAACTATTTTATCACCACAAATGGAAACCCCATACCAACTAAGCAGTCACTTCTTAATCCCTCCTTCCCCCCAATCCCTGGCAACCACTAATCTGGTTTGTGTCTATATGGATTTGCCTATTCTGGATATTTCATGTAAGTGGGATCATACAGTATTGTGGTCTTTTATGACTGGCTTCTTTCACTTACATGTTTGCAAGATTAATTCCTGTTGTAGCATGTATCAGGAGTTCATTCCTTTTAATGGCTGAATAATATTCCATTGTATGGATATACTACATTTTGTTTATTCAACCATCAGTTGATGGACATTTGGGTTGTTTCCACCTTTTGACTATTGTAAATAGTACTGCTGTGGACATTTGTGTAGACATTTTTGTGTGGACATGTTTTCAACATATATATACCTAGAAGTAGAATTGCTGGATCATAATGGTTGGAGCTTGAACATTCAGTCTGGGGTCTCCACATGGGAGGACATGAGGATCCTCATGTAAGTGGGACAGCCTGGGTAGGAGTGGGAAGAGAAGAGGGGGTGGTCTGGGGACAAGGGGCTGGTGCTCCACTCACTGCCACATTCTGACTCAGCACTCCTAGGAATTTCAGAATTCTGTATATGAAACTGGCCTTCTGTGATGCTGCAGGTGCTGTCATTTCATTTTACCAGGAATCTCAGGACACATCTTTTTGTACAGGGCACATCTTCAAGGAGGCTAAGTGTTTCCCTTGTAAGATATTATATCACAAACTCCTTCTAATCCAGGGGAGGAGGTTATCGATTTTCATATTCTACTAGAAGAAGAAGCCTCATCACATTGTTGAGGTGGGTGTTGGGGGAGGATAGGTAGCACCGCCAGGAAGAGACTCATCTCATGTCTCTGCTCTCCTAGTACAGTGAGTTACCATGATCCATTATCTCCACCCGAGCGCAATGGCCTTGAACCAGGAGTTCCCTTGAATTCCAGCCCCAGGATTATTTTTCAGAGACAGGTAGATAAGTTGGACCATTCTACATTATTTTCCAAAAACCTATATATTTTTTCTTAATTGAGTAAAACTGAAAGTCCCACTCTAGGGGCACCTGGGTGGCTTAGTTGGTTAAGCATCTGACTCTTGGTTTTGGCTCAGGTCATGATCTCATGGGTTGTAGGATCAAACCCTGCATCCGGCTCCCCACTCGTCGGGGAGTCTGCTTGAAGATTCTCTCCCTCTACCCCCCAACTCCTGCACTCTCCCTCTCTCTCTCTAAAATAAATAAATAAATCTTTAAAAACAAGAATTAAAGAAAGTCCCACTCTAGCTACTATAAAATTAAAACTTCCCTGATAACTTCAAGCTGATATCTGGCTGAAGATAGGGACAGAAGTCTTAATTTGTTCTTCAATCTCCTAAAGTCTTTTTGCTTTTTGCACTCACACTTAGGGTTATTGAAGTCACAGATAACATTTTGTTATTTTAAAGGAATTTCCTATTATACCAGGTACCCAAACCATGGACTTTACATTTGTAAATGTAAGATGGGATTCCCTTCACCTACTCAGGACTCTTCCTGAGTACTTCCTGCTCCCCTGGGACCTTGAGGAATAATGGGGTTTCTTGGTCAGTGATGAGATGATTTCCTCACAAATCAGCTGAGTTTGTGTGAGTCCTTCCTGGGGCCTGAACCTAACTAAGCCGGGCTTGAATGATTCTTTTACCTCTGATACTTTCCTAAAGATTGTATTGATCAGTTATTAATGTCAAAGACATGCATCTTATAAAACAAAACAATGCCAAATACAAAATAAATCACCTCATTTATTCATTCACCACACATGTGTTTGGCCCCAGGCCTCAGCTAGGGGATGGGGATCTAGAAGATGAAGGCATGAGTCTCTGCCTAAACTAGGAAGACCCTGCAAGATTATGTCATTTAACAATTGTGATGCCTATCTTTAAATTTGTAAATGTAAGAATTTACAAGACCTGGAGCAAAACAAGACACAGTGTCTCATCGTTGCTGAACTCTGTGGGGCACCCCAAATGCTTAAAACGTCAAAGGAGGGGGGAACTCCTCCAAAGGTATGAATTTGGTTTAGAGAATATTTGAGAGAGCATATGCTATCAGGGCAGTAAATGGTTTGACTCAAACAGCTACATGGACGCACAATAGTTGTGGATGCCTTCCTATATAGAGCAATTGTGTCTGTAAGGTCATCACCCACGTGCTTGGGGCTGTTTTGAATCTTTTAATCTTTTAAGTGTGCTGTATAAAATGCAGTATTTGTGTGTGCCCTGTTCACAGAACCCCTGGGAAACAGTATTCTAGTGAAGCTTGCTTCTGCTTGCTGATGAACTATTGTTGAAGCCTCATGGAGTGTCAGGAGTGAATTCAGAGAAGAGAGAGGTGCTTTCTGGCTGGGATAATTAGGAAAGCTTCATAGACAGGCTGAGATCTGAGCTAGATCTGGAAACCCATTGCACAAGTACAGGATGGAAGAAATGGGCCTAGCAACCAATGTGAAAAGGGGTTGGGGGTTTTTAGTCCATAGTAAGACCATGGTTTAATATATTCCTTAACACTTTAGCATACTTATATTGAGGGAACCGTGCTGGAGATTGGGAGCTGAATTAGGCATGGTAGTGCCCTGGGGGTGCTCACAGTTTAGTTGGGGAAGATATGCTAATAGATAGCCGTTAGAGGTGGGAAACTATCACCTGTCACTAGTAAGTAATTAGAAGGCCTGGAGCATAGGGCTCAATCACTGAGGGCCTTGTCCAACATTATAGGGCTCATGCTTCATCATACATGAGTCGAGAGTACAAGATGTGATTGCCCAAGAATTTATCCAGTTTCCACTGTTTAAAGATGTCATCTGTTGCTTACAACTTGCATCCCTGATCCAAAAAGATCTATGTTGGAAAAGAAAAGTGCTTTACATTAATTGTATACAGTTACTTCTCAGACATTAAAATGTAAAAACAATACCTCAGAATTGAGGGAATATGTGGTTTGATGTAGGGGTGAATTAATTGAAGTTTAGGGTCTGTAATGATGGAGATGGTGCTTGTTGGTGGATCATAATACCCCCGTGTGTCTTTTCTGGTTCATTTTAAAGGGACCATTTGGACAAACTAAGTGCATGGGGAGAAGAGTGACGAGACTAGGGAAGGACTTTAGCATTTCCTAGATGAAAAGGATGCAGGCATCCCCCGTGCTCCTGTGTACTCCACACTTCATCCATCCGCGGCACTCTCTTGCTGCTCTGAAGACCCAAGTTTTATCTGTCTTCTCCACTAGATTCTGAAATTTCATGAGGTAGCGAGTGCTGTTCCCCGCTGTATCCCTAGCACCCAGCACACCGCTTGTGCTGAAATTTGGCATTTAATAGGTGTTGAATGAGTGACTGGGGGAACGAGAGCCTGAGGCATGGAGGTGGAGACGAGGAGTGCAAACTGCTGGTGGATCTTGGGGAGGCTGGCACGCAGAGCCAGAGAATGAGGCCCAGTAGGTATGGAAAGAAACTGTAGGGAGATAGAGTGGTCTCCAGTAAAGAGAATCCTTATCTTCCCAGTCACCTAAAGATAAAACAGTATTTATGTACTGGAGCAGTTTTTAACCTTCTTTGGGGGCAGTCTGATGAAACCTATGGTCAGTCTTCCCAGAAAAAAAATGCACATACACATGTACAAGCAAAGCTTGCAGATAATATCAAAGGGTTCAGCTGACTTCCCATAGCCTGTTTGTGGACCCCATGTGAAGAATCCCATTTCCATCACCTCACAGTTAACAAAACACCTTCATGTACATTATCTCAGGAGTAGTGACACTCTGGGGAAAATAAGGCTGGACAACGAACCATAGTGCAGGTGAAGAAAATGAAGCCCAGAGAGGTTAAGCCATTTGCCCAAGGTCACATAGCCAATAGATCCTGGAACAAGGATGTGAGTCTAGGCACATTGGACTCCAGATTCCAGGGGCTCTTGTCTCCGAGTCTCCAAAGCACTCACACAGGCTGCTTAACCTCTTGGCCACCAGAGGTGATGTGAGCATCGACAGAGTGGCTGTGAAACACTTGATGAATGTAGAAAATACTTTACAAGTCAGAGAGTACTGGGTGCGTGTTTGCCATCAAAGAGGCTGAAGAGCACGGCAGGAAAGGGGATGGACTCTGGAGACAGACTCTCCAGCCTTGAATCTCATTGTAGCCACTTATTGGATGTGTGATCTTAGGCTATTTAAGCTTCAGTTCCTTTATCTGCCAAATAGGGGTGATAATAATATCTTCCTGTGTTAGTGACAGGCTAAAATGACACAATACGTATACGTGCTTAGTACAGTACCTGGCACTTGGTAAATACCCAATAAACTTTAGCTCTTCTCAATAAATTATAACTAGCGCTGAAGTGGTAACTGAACCACTTATGATTTGAAGTAATTTTTATTTCCGTTCATCTCTAAGGAGGGAATCCTGTCCCTCATGACTGGTACTGTAAGTCATAAGGGAATTTTTCTCTATCTTTCTCTAAACATGAATATGCAGCTTTAACCTTTGCCGCACTGGATACTGGCCTCTTCAAGTTGGGGTTTTTTCTTTTAAGAGTAGGTGTAGGGATAAGAAAAATGAGCAGAAATGATGACCATAATTTTTATGGTTTCAGTTGACAAAGAAACTTATATTTAACATTTGTATTTTGAAAATAAAATAATGTGCCCATATTTTCGCCAATGTAAAGTGGCCTCAAGAAAGAAAGGGCACACAATGCAGTTTCCCCTTCAAAAGTAAGGGTTCCATTAAATTGGTTAAATGTTTAAAATATCTATAGAAGGGGGCGCCTGGGTGGCTCAGTCATTAAGCATCTGCCTTCGACTCAGGTCATGATCCCAGGGTCCTGGGATCGAGCCCCGCATAGGGCTCCCTGCTCAGTGGGAAGCCTGCTTCTCCCTCTCCCACTCCCCCTGCTTGTGTTCCCTCTCTTGCTGTCTCTCTCTCTGTCAAGTAAATAAAATCTTTAAAAAAAATAAAATATCTATAGAAGGTTTAGAGGTATTTGTAGAATAAGTCAAGAATTGTCACTTTGGGGGCACCTGGGTGGCTCAGTTGGTTAAGTGACTGCCTTCGGCTCAGGTCATGATCCTGGAGTCCCGGGATCGAGTCCCACGTCGGGCTCCCTGCTCAGCAGGGAGTCTGCTTCTCTCTCGGACCCTCCCCCCTCTCATGCTCTCTATCTCATTCTCTCAAATAAATAAATAAATCTTTAAAAAAAAAAAAAAAGAATTGTCACTTTGGGAATGCTGAGCATCAGGAGAAGATAAAGAGTGGGGTAGCAGCTAGTGTGCTGGGAACTGTGTAAAACGCACAACTTCTGACATCCTACAGTAAAACAGAAGAACCATTAGGCCTCCCTTGCTGATTTTGTCCTTGTCACTAATATCTGTAAATTTCCTTTTCTGGCAGATAGTTGTTAGATTTGGAAAGACAGTTGGTTAATAGGCACCTTCAGATTTGTATGGCAGATAACATTTAAATCGGAGTGGGCACAAGGATGTTTTGACAAAGTGTACATTATCTCAGGAGGAGGGTTTATGTTACCACTTTTTCCAGCAATGGAGTTTTCTAAGCTTTTTTCTTTCCTCCTAATAAAAGCAGTTGGAATGTTGTTTGGTTATGTGTGGTATTTGTAATTACAACCTACTCTATATGTTTTTGTACACTACTGAATTGTATTAGGCAAACTACTGGCAAAATTCATTTGGCTTAAATTCCAACTATCTTTAATTTTATTGGGTTTGAGAACAATTCTTTTAGGTTTTGAATAACATAAACCACCAACCAAGATGTCAAATTTACTATGTGATACTTTATTTTTTCCTTCCAGACTGCAAGTTTCTTCACTTTTCGAACTTTCTATAGCTCTCACAAGGGAGACAATCAAAGGCAGAAAATTCATCCATATTTTATAAATGGAGTGGAGACTTAGAACTCCAAGTGTTGGTTATTAAGATGATGGCATCATTTTCATCTTTCTATGTAAAGTGAGGTGGAAAGTTCAGACAATTATCTAAGAGTGGAGAAGTCCCATATTTACCTCAATTATTTTGTTGAAAGGCTGGCTAACTTCCTTCCTTGAATGTCATGATCTGGGATCCCTTGATCAAGGCCAAGTTTACTTATTCTGAAGTATAAAGTGAAGTATTCAGCTGTGCTCTCTGAATTCAGTGTCTTTCCTAGCTTGATTTCAGTACTTTATCTGTATAGTGGGAATACCAGTGAAGTTCACAATAACTGCCTACATTTCTAGGAAAAATACACAGTTAGCAGACATTTAGTATTTTAAAGCAACCTGTACAATGATTCCTTAAAGTTCAAAGTGCTGTTGTTTCTGTTTGGTTTGGTTCTATTCCGTAGCATACAAAATAGTGCAGATATTTAGAATGAAAAGTGCCTGACTGTGGCCTATGTTGGAATCATCCTTGAGACATCGTTGTTAATTAAGGGGACTGACTCTTGAGCTCCTCTATTTCTCAATCTTCATATGAAATAACAGGTGAAATGATGAGTACTCAGGGGCAAATGGACTCTGTGCTTGTTGAGTAGAATAGTGTTTTGTTTACCTGGACTTACTTAATTATTCCTGTCTCTGTTGCAGATATTACACGATAGAATCATTGTCTTATTTTTTCTTTCTCACCCCACCCAAATTTAGTCCAGATATTTTGGACAAACTTTGGTTTGTCTCTTATTTGGACACCAAAGCTGTAGAGTGATGTGGGTGAGGTGGTTTGTCCAGAAGTTTCACATCCCTTTAGGAGATTCTCAGCAAGGACTGAAGTCACGATTTCCTTTTTCTTCAGTATGAGGGGGAGATGTAGCGTAGGTTACTTGATATATAGCTGGGCATCTTGTGGTCTGTTGTGCCATCCAAGTTGGGAAATCAGTTTAATTCACTTCAGCTATAAGTAATTCTGGAGAATGTGCTACCTGTCCACCTCCCATCTGTTTCCCAAGCTCAGCCCTGTGCACAGTAGTGTCTCTTCCTGTCCCAGATGCAAAAGACACTTGCCACTTGCTGAGAGAGGGTGTTTGTCACTCTGCAAGGAGAGGGCCAGAGTTGGAGGTGTGTGGGGTGGGAGGTCACTCTTGGGTCAAGATTACCTAAGCATTCTGTTTCAAGACTCAGCCAAGGATCCTGATAAGGTGTGGGGGGAAATGTGGTGAAGGAGTTCAGAAAGTCCTCTTGCATTCACCTAGGCTGCTGTCATGGCAGTTGGTGTGGAGCATGGCACAGCTCTTAGAGACTTAAGGTTGGGGGAAAGCCACACGGAGCTGTGGAAAGGGCTTGGGATTTGGGGTCACTGGGCCAGTACCCAAATCCCTCCTGAGTGACTTGAAGCAAGTCACTGCATCTCTCTGAGCCCGCTAACTTCACAGTGCTATGATGAACATCTAATCCAACGATAAACTTCAACGCATTTTTTTAAGATTTTATTTTTAAGTAATCTCTATACCCAAGGTGGGGCTTGAGATCAAGAGTCACATGCTCTACCAACTTAGCCAGCCAGGCACCCCCTGCAAAACATTTTCTAAAACCACTGAACATTAAACCAATATTAATGTTTTGTGTGAGAGCTCAGGACTGGAAATGTACATTTGAGCCATCAATATAAATGTAAGAATGAAAGCCTGAGGGCAGTCTTATGAGCTTTTTCTGTCATTTTAAATCCTTAGATTATCAGATTTTTTAAAACCAGATTTCTTCTATCAGTTTTGCTTCTCGTGTTGTTGACCTTCCTTAATAGTCTTTCCCCTTGACGGTGATTTTGGTCCCTTGCCTTATAAAGCCATAATCCTGGCAGGTAGACTCTACATTTATCGGTTCGAAAAGAGATTTCTGCTGTTTGGCCCTGCCTCTCTGTCCTTTTGCTGTATGAGACACCTCTTCTTGAGCCTCCAAAGTTAAGCTGAGGAACCAGCTAGCCCAGCTGGCCTTCTCTGCCCTGATACCTGAAAGGACTTGCCCAGCAGTGTGGGGCACCAGGGAAAGAAACATAGGCACCAAAGAAGGGCTGGAACTTGAGGGAACTCCCAGTCATTCTTGAGTAAGAGTGGCAGAGAATGTCATCCCACTGAAGGCGGCTCAGGGACTGGGGCTGCAGCTGGGGAAGGGTGGCAGGTGTATAGTCTGCCTGCTGTCCAGGCTGAGAGCAAGAATGAAAATGAGAATGGAGGATTAAGGTTGTAGATTTTGGCTCTTCCTTATTTGGAACTTAAAGCTCATAAATTTTAGTGATTATTTTTAGCAGGTCAAATAAATGATTGAGCGTGGGGGCAGGAGTTGCTGAAAAGTACAAACTAGAGCTAGATTAAATTGTCTACAATACATAACTTGAAACGGTCATTTCATTTCAGACTGTGGCTTTTGTCACATAGCAGGCAGTGATTTGTTACGTTATTTTAATGTTAGCTTTCTGAAAACATCATAAATCGATAATTTAGACTAAGTATTTAAAATTGCTAAGAATCTTCTGTACAACAAAACAAAACAAAACCTGGGACACGCTAGTGAACAGCAAGAAAGGCTATAGCTGTAGGTGTGGATGCTTAGAAGTAAGTAAGAGGAATATCTATTCTATTCCCTGTCATTTTTACGTACTATGAAGATTCAGAGTGGTATTATTTGGCAGGCGGTATTATCTGGAGGCAGGTGTTAGACATGCAATTATCATAAAGACTCTATGAGGAGGATGACCACATGATACAAATTTATCTTTATTCTAATATAGTTTACAGAGTTTTTTTCCTGACAAATTACACTACACTTTATGGAAATGTAACATTTTGTATGAATGGAAAGGATAAGCCTGGTTGCATGCTAATGAGGGAGACAAAGTAGCCTCACTCTTATTTGCAACTGGCCCAGACCTTTCCATTAGCAAATTAAAATCTGTTCAAATTTATTTACTAATATATTAGGAGAAGCTTCAGGCTAACCCCTTGACCTATATTATATAGCAAACAACTGTAGCAGTGAAAATAATTAATAGCATGTAATGCACCTCCTGTTTATTTCTTCTTCATGTCCAGGGGTCAGCTGTATAGTGGGTTTGCCATCTGCATTTGGTTACAAGCGTATATTTACTTAAAAATTATCAATTATAGTTTTAAATGGCTTTCCTTAATTGCAGCCTTCTTATTCAAGTGTGATACATATCATATGTATGCTTTGTGTTTATTTGTATATTATATCACCTGCTCCTGACCAATTCTGAGAGGAGCCTATTCATTTGAAAATAATGTCTCCTGAAGCCTGTTATGTTGTTTGTGTTTACTGCATAATCACAACAGCCATGGCTTTGTTCGTCTTCATTATACCAATACTGAAGCGATTAGTGATGTTCACTTTATATATCTAGGAGAAACCTTCTCTTGATTATTTTGTGGGTCCGTATAAGAGAGGTTTGGTCCATTAGCAAATGGACCTGAAATTTGCAATATGAATGTCGGAGTCTGCAAGTCTTTCCAGGGGTATATGAGCAGACTGGGCTTTGCTGACCTCTGCTGTCTATTTTTAAAGGCAGAGGTAGGTTTTCTTGCTGCAGAGTTGTTTTGAGGCACTGTTGGGTGTCTCATTCTACCGAGAAGCTGCTGATCACAATTTGGAAAGAAAAAGTGCTGTTGGGATAACAAGCGCATATAGATAGTACCAGAAGGACTACCAGAGCGCATGTAGATAGTATCAGAAGGACATGATCTCGGTCTCACCCGAGAGTGGAGCTCATGCACCTTTCACAAATATCATTCAAAATTTGGGGCCAGGAATTCTCATACAGGCAGTGTTATCCTTTTGTGGCATTTTCCCCAAGATCTTTGTGAGAAAATTTCCCAATATCTCGTTGGTTCAGAATAATATCTATGCTGGGATGGTTTTATGATGAGAGGGTCCTCCAGGTAAAATCAGTCTCTAAGAGAAGAGGCAGAAATAGAAGTATAGCTTGTGGGAGTGGCTGGGGTGATTATTCCGATTGAGTAGCTGGCGGACTGCGAGACTTCCGATTTCTGTCTGACAAAGGTGAAACGTGTATTTCCTTATAGTTATGATCCCAGGGAATTATATTTTCCTTTCTCTCTGAAATTCTCCAGGTGAAGTTTTTTCTGGCTGTAGTCTACTTGCTTGTGAAACTTGGAAGCACTCATAAGTCGGGGTGATGAAAAGTCAGGGCAAGTTCTTGGATGAATGCTCTGCAGCGTCCATCATGTCAGTAACCCCCACATTTCCAGATGCCAAGAAGGAGGACTAAGGATGGTTGCTTTTTTTCTTGTCCACAGAAGCAAAATCCTGTCACAGGGTAAGGATAGGTGTGGTTCTTTTTCCTGTTTCTGCCTAACCCAGGCTGGACAGATGCCTTGAATCACAGCAGTCCATTTTGTTGTGTAATATTCCCGGTCTACAGGGATCCCCCAAATACCCTGTGGAGTGTTGGCCGAGGTAGTTATTGGCCTGTTTCACAGGTCGGCGAACAGGTACAGAAATTAAGGGACATGGATAGAAGTCCCTGGATGTAAACCTGCCAGATGTGAAATAGAACCTGAACCCACAACTTCAAAGGTTTCAAAAAGACATTTAGACCTGGGAGGATTCTGAAGTAAGAGATCCTCGGGAAATGCATGTCACACGCTAGTACCATCTCTCTCCCTGGCACCCCTATCCCTTTGTTCCTTTCTTCCCTTACCACCCTCCTACTCTGTCCCCCAAATTTCTGGCCAGTGCCTTTCATCCTGCTTCTCTGTGGCAACCACGACAGGCTCTTCCCTTGACTCTGACTACTCAGAGCCCAGGGAGCCATGACAGGCCCCTTCCAGGTTTGGATCCATACTCTTCCTCTTTTGAGGTGAAATTCAAAGACTTGCTTCTATCCTATGAGAAATGACTCTCTTGATAATTAAAATGCTGTGCTGCTACCGTAAGTGAAACTACTTTTGCTGTCAGATTTTGCCCCCTTTCCCTAATGGCTATCAGCTTCCTCTCTACCTGTAGGATTAAGGTCTCTATTGAGAGGTGGCATAGGAATATAGGCTCTTAGGTTGTTCCTTGACATGTTGCAATCAGTCTTTTGATTATTCTGATTGAGTGCTTTCTCTGCAGTAATGAACTAGAGCATTGGACCTAGTTTGGTGGTTCTCACTCTCGGGGCTATACCAGGCATTTACTGTGGACTGAATAAATATTATCGCAGAAAATAAACATACTGTAGTTTTTTTAAATGTATATAAGTACTGTCATGCTTAGTTAAATACAAATTGACTTTAAAAAAATATTATTGACTTGGGGCACCTGGGTGGCTCAGTCGGTTGGGTGTCTGCCTTCGGCTTGGGTCATGATCCCGGAGTCCTGGGATCGAGCCCCGCGTCAGACTCCCTGCTCAGCGGGGAGCCTGCTTCTCCCTCTCACTCTGCCCCTGCCCCTGCTCCTGCTCTCTTGGTCGCTTGCTCTCTATCTCAAATAAATGAATAGAAATCTTTAAAAAAATTATTATTGACTTTATAGTAGCAGTCTATCAGTTAAGAGTTTCTAAATGAATCGGTACCACTATTATGTGGAAGACAATGAAACATTTCACTGTTAAAATGACATCCTAATATTAAAAGAGAAACAGAGAAAGAGAGGAGAGAGAAAAGACAGAGAGAGAGAAAATCTAAAGCAAAAAGACGAAAAGAACTGAGCTGGAATTCAGAGGACTCAGTTTCTAATTGTGGTTTAGTTATAAATTCTGGACTCATTATTTTTTTTCTTCCAATTTTTTATTTACTTTCTAGTTAGTTAACATATAGTGCAGTATTGGTTTCAGGAGTAGAATTTAGTGATTCATCCCTTACATAGAACACCCAGTGCTCATCATCACAAGTGCCCTCCTTAATACCCATCCCCCATCTAGCCCATCCCCCACCCGCCTCTGTCCAGCAACCCTCAGTTTGTTCTCTATCATTAAGTGTCACTTACGATATGCCTGCTCCTCTCTCCTTCTCTCTTTTTCCCCGCCCTCTGGATCCATCATATACTGAGTGATGTGGAACAAGTGAGTTCTTCTCCAGTCCTATGTTTTCCCAGTCTAATAAAAAAAAATCATTATTAATAGATATTTACTGAGATTCCATTATACTGCTAAAATGTATTCAGTACTTATAAATATGCCATTCATCAGCCTTTGAAATATTCATAGTGGCCCTGTTAGGTGCAGGTATTACTATCTCTTCTTTCATAAAAGGAAAAAGAGGTATATAGAGAAGGTATTTGTTCTTTCCTATTATTTTAGAATTTTTAGAACAAGATCTTTACTTCATTTACAATTTGCCATGGCATGCAGTTAGGATTTCAGTTAATTTTATTTTTCCAATTAAAGTTGATTCTATGATTACTGTTGACTGAATCCTTTTATCACTGATTTTAAAATCAACCTTTATCATATGCTTAAATTCCTAAATATCCAGGATCTGCTCCTGGACTCTATTCTGGTCCATTGATCTGTCTTCCAGTCCTGTGCCATTTCCCTGTTTCAATGACTAGCTTAAAATGTTTTGGTATTTTGTAAGGCATGTGTAATTTATTTTTTCTTACGATTTCTAGAGGTTAAAAAAATACAGGCCATTCTCGCCCATTTTCTCTTCTGGATGAATAATTAGACTGAGATTTTCAAGTTTAATGGGGAAAAATGCATTGAATTAAGAATACTTTGTGGAGAACTGACTTTTCCAGACCATGGTAGATGTCTTCATTTATCCTTATCATCTTTCCTGTCCTTCAGTAAATTATTATCATTGCATTCATGTATGTCTTAAGCATTTTGTGTTAGGTTTATTTCTGGAGATGATTATTATTGCTATTGTGAATAGGTAGAGCTAGCTTTTGAATGGTGGGTAAAATTTGGATTTGGGAAGCAAAATTAGCATAACTGACGGTTTACCGAAGCAAATAAACATGTAGTGTCTGGGAAATGTTAAGGGTTAATTATTGGGTGGTAGAACCTATATGGGTGGGTCCCTATTATCTCCAGGATAAATTTTACTGATAATACTTATGTTACCTCCTTGATAGGGCATTTACGAAGGTTCTTGAAATGTGTGATATAAATGGAAATTAGTTTAGACTAATGCAAAATTTCCAGAATAGTTACTTGAGGACTGTTGAAGTGTTAGATGAGCACATTCTGACACCTTGTGGTCATTTAGGGGTATGTGTGATGTTGTAATTCCATTGGTTGAACTGAAGGCGTATGGATTGTCCACAGAATCATATTTAGAGCTAAAAGAGAGGTTTAGAGATAATCTAATCCAATTTTCTTGTTTTACAAATGAGGGAAGTGAGGCCCAGAGAGCAAATAGACTCTTCCCAAGCTCACACATCTGCTTACTAACAGAGTTGGGATCAATTTTTCTGACCTCTTGCCTATTATTCCTTTTACTATATCATGTTCCATTTGCCGATTTCCTACAATTACAGAAAAAAGGGAAGAAACTAAAATAAAATTATTATAATTTTAAATCCCAGAGATATATCTCTATATAATTTTGATGTCATCTCTGAGTGATTTAAATAATTTATGTGTATATGTGTTGGGGTGGCGGTGGTGGTGTTTTCTGAGGTTGAGAGGGAAGAGTAGGACTGGTTTCTGGGTGTTCTTTTTTTTTTTATTTATTTTTTTTATTCTTATGTTAATCCCCATACATTACATCATTAGTTCTAGATGAAGTGTTCCATGATTCATTGTTCGTGCACAACACCCAGTGCTCCATGCAGAACGTGCCCTCCTCAATACCCACCACCAGGCCAACCCATCCTCCCACCCCCCTCCCCTCTAGAACCCTCAGTTTGTTTTTC
>NC_138385.1:10128821-10143005 GCF_054177405.1 Leptonychotes weddellii | reverse complement strand
GGTTTCTGGGTGTTCTTAAAGCTGAGCTGATTGTAAGCCCTGAAAGACTCAGTCATTCTGACACAGTGCAGTGGGTCTATAAACCCTTGGAGCATCAGGGACCTAGGATATTTTTCAGGTTATTCACTGGGTTTCCTTAAGGAGGCCTCCATCTCGGGGCGCCTGGGTGGCTCAGTCGTTAAGCGTCTGCCTTCGGCTCAGGTCATGATCCCAGGGTCCTGGGATGGAGCCCCGCATCGGGCTCCCTGCTCAGTGGAGAGCCTGCTTCTCCCTCTCCCACTCCCCCTGCTTGTGTTCTCTCTCTCGCTGTGTCTCTCTCTGTCAGATAAATAAATAAGATCTTTAAAAAAAAAAAAGGAGGCCTCCATCTTCCAGGAATGGGTCTGCGTTAGTACACCTGCTCTTCTCAGCCATTGGAAGTGTAGTCTCGGCCTAAATGTAGCATTGGCTTCAGAGCATAGCAGCTGGGGCCATTTGTCAGTTTCACTCTCTGGTGATGTGAATGGTGCATTTTCATGACTGCTGGAGTCCTCCTGTTGCTTCGCCCAAATCTACTTCTCCACACAGGTTCAGGGAGAACCTGCTCTATGGTTCTCATGTACTTTTTTCTGAGAACTCAAAAGAGGGAGGTTAGTGGGATGACCTCCAGCCCTACCCACTGCAGCCGATCTGGGGGCCATAACTGTCACCCATCTTCGCCCTCCTCCACTATCCATTCAAAATTCACCTCTTCCTTAGTTATTTCCTCAGCAGATCTTGGTGGCTTACCTGGTGGTGTGAACCAAACCTTCACTCATGAGGGCTCTGAGACCTTGGAAATCACACCCGTCTCAACCTGCACTTGTCCATTCACAGTTATAGTGGGGCAAGGGTACCCAAGGGGATCACGTGAGTTCCACACATAATTCCTCCTGGCCCCCTTGTGTAAAAGCAGTCCTACCTCCTTCTGCCGATAAGGGTCAGTTATCTCTGCCAGTATCATGACTCTTCTTGTCTGGTCCTTTGGCCAATCCAAAGTGCCCTGGCATCAGCTCTGTCTTGTAGTTCAACAGGACCTTTGCTGTGTTCCCTGGAGTGTGTCCCCTTTGGAAAACAGGACCTCCAACCCTGCAGAGTTCAGAGTTTAGGAAATAGAAAGTACTAAGTTCCCCATTCAGTCACTGGGAGTCATATTAAGTGGGGCCAGACCTGCTTTTACTCCTTAGTTCATGATCCATTTATTCTTCCTAGTGAGGACACAGCACTATATTGAGGTCTTTAATTAATACATACACTGCATTTCTCGGGGTGGCACACCATCCTTTCAGAGCATTGTCTCCAAGCTAGTGTTTCAGCTATGTCTTTAGAAAGCCATTCCAGCGCTCTCTGTGGCTGGCTGCTTTTGAAAAGTATGGTATATTATATAACCGGTAGGTCCCATGGTTATGGGGTCCACTCCCACACTTCCTTCCTTGTGAATTGGGTCTTCTGGTCCATGCCTGTGCATTCTGTAAGCCCCAGGATAGTGGTGCTGGCTGAGGCTCTGCTAGCAGGAATGGAAAACTCATTGCCAGAATAAGTATCTATCCCTGTGAATGTGTATTGTCAACCCTTCCAGGACGGGAGGGTCAGATTATCGTCAATTTAAAACCAAGTGGCTAGTTGCTCTCTTTGAGGAATAGTACCATCCCAGGAGCACAGAGTTGGTCTCTGTTGCTGACAGTCTGGACATTGAGAGGTAGTGAAAGCTAGTTTGGCCTTGGTAAGTGGGAGTTCATGCTGCTGGGCCCATACGCAGGCTCTGTCTTTGCACTGTGGTTATTCCATTCCTGTGCCCATCCTGACAATTCTGGGCTGGCCAGTGACAATGGATAGCTAATGTCAACTGATAAAGTTATTTTTCTACTTAATAAGTATAGTTTCCTAGTAAATTTTTTAATTGGGAAGTATAAGTCCTCCAATTTTGTTCTTTTTCAAGACTGCTTTGCCCATTATGGGTCTGTTACATTTTCATAAAAGTTTCGGGGTCAGCTTGTCAGTTTCTGTATTTAAAAAAAAGTCTATTGACATTTTGATAGAGATTGCATTGAATCTATTGGTCAATTTGGGGAGAATTTCCATTTAATGATACTGTGTCTTCCAATCCATGAAGATTGAATGTTACTTCATTTATTTAGATCTTCTGTAATTTCTCTCAGCATTGTTTTGTAGTTTTTTAAAAAGTTTTTATATATTTATTTGAGAGAGAGAATGAGCGAGAGAGCGCAGCAGGGGGAGCAGCACAGGGAGAGGGAGAAGCAGACTCCCCACTGAGCAGGGAGCCTGACGTGGGGCTCGATCCCAGAACCCTGGGATCATGACCTGAGCCAAAGGCAGATGCTTAACCAACTTGAGCCACCCAGGAGCCCCTCTTTTTTTTTGTAGTTTTTAATGTACAAGTCTTACACTTGTACAAGTGTTTTTATCATGAGGTTTTTTTCTTTTTTTTTCATGGAAGGGTTTTGGATTTTGTTAAATGTTTTTCCTATGTCTATTGACGTGATGTGATTTTTTTCTTTATTCAACTAATATGGTGTATTACATTGACTGATTTTTCCTATTTTGAACCAACTTTCATATCTGGGATAAATCCCATGGCCATGGCAGATAGTCCTTTTTGTGTGCTTCTAGATTCAGTTTGCAAGTATTTTGTTAAGGATTTTTGCATCTATATTTATAAAGGATATTGGTCTGTAGGATTCTTTTCTTATGATGTCTTTGGTTTTGGTATCAGAGTAATATTGGTCTTACAGAATGATTTAGGAAGCGTTTCCTCCTCTTCTAGTTTTTGGAAGAGTTTGTGCAGAATTGCTGTTAATTCTTTCTAAATGTTTGGTGAAATTCACCAGTGAAGCCACATGGAACTGGACTTTTCTTTGTGGGAAGTTTTGGAATTACTAATTCAATCTCTTTTCTCGTTATGGATTGACTCAAACTTCCTATTAATTCTTTAGTCAATTTCAGTATTTTGTATCTTTCTAGGAATTTTCCCATTTTATCCAAATTTTCTAATCTATTTGCATACAGTTTCTCATAGCGTTTTCTCATAATCTTTTAATTTCTCTAAGGTCAGAGGCGATGTCCTCTCTTTCATTCCTGATTTTGGTAATCCACGTCTTCTTTTTTCCCTGTTTAGTCTTACTAACGGTTGTCAATTGTTGTTCATCATTTCAAAGAACCTGTTTTGATTACATTGATTTTCTCTTACCATTTTCTGTTTCCTATTTCATTGATCTCTACTTTCCTCCGTATTATTTCCTTCTTTTTGCATCCTTTGAGTTTAGTTTTCTCTTTTTTTAATTGAACTATAATTAACATACAGTGTTATATTAGTTTCAGGTGTACAAGATAATGATTCATCAATTCTATACCTTACTCAGTGCTCAACATGATAAGTGTACTCTTGATCCCCTTCATCTATTTCATCCATGCCCCCCACCCACTTCCCTTCTGGCAACCACCAGTTCTCTGTATTTAAGAGTGTTTTCTTGTCTCTTTTTTTCTTTATTTGTTTTGTTTCTTAAATCCCATGTATAAGTGAAATCATATGGTATTTGCTTTTCTCTGAATGACTTATTTCACTTAGCATTATACCCTCTAGGTCTATTCATGTTGTTGCAAATGGCAAGATCTCATTCTTTTTTATGGCTGAGTAATTTTCCATTGTACATATATACATCACATCTTTATCCATTCATCTATGGATAGACACTTAGGTTGCTTCCATATGTTGGTTATTGTAAATAATGCTGCAATAAACATAGGGGTGCATATATTTTTGAATTATTTTTTTTGTTTTCTTTGGGTAAATACCCAGCAGTGGAATTACTAGATCATAGGGTAATTCTATTTTTAATTTTTTGAGGAACCTCCACCCTGTTTTCTACAGTGGCTGCACCGAATTTTCAAGTGCACACAGTACATTCTCCAGGACATATCAAATACTAGACTATGAAGCAAATGTCAATACATTTTATTTTATTTTATTTTATTTTTATTTTTATTTTTTTAAAGATTTTATTTATTTATTTGACAGAGAGAGACACAGCAAGAGAGGGAACACAAGCAGGGGGAGTGGGAGAGGGAGAAGCAGGCTTCCCGCCGAGCAGGGAGCCCGATGCGGGGCTCGATCCCAGGACCCTGGGATCATGACCTGAGCCGAAGGCAGACGCTTAACGACTGAGCCACCCATGTGCCCCACATTTCAATACATTACCACTAACAGTGCAAGAGGGTTCCCATTTCTCCACATTCTTGCCAACACTTGTTGTTTTTTGTGTTTTTGATTTTGGCCATTCTGACAGGTGTGAGGTGTTATTTCATTGTAGTTTTTTTTGCATTTCCCCGTGATGAGTGATGTTGAGCATCTTTTCATCTGTCTCTTGGCCATTTGTATGTTTTCTTTGGAGAAATGTCTAGTCAGGTTCTCTGCCTTACTCTTCTCTTTTAATTTGTCAAGGTGGAAACTTACTTTAATGTTTGAGATTTTTTCGGTTTTCATTTCATCTCAACAAACTGCTGTTGTTAGGTGGGGTGTTATAGATACCAGGTCTAATTTATTGATAGTGTTATTCTCATCTTCTATATGCTTGTTAATTTTCTATCAATTATTGAGAGGAAAGGAGGGTACTGAAGTCTCTATTACTATTGAACTGTGTATTTTTCCCTTCAATTCTGTCGTGTATATTGGGTTGTTAGGTATGTATATTTATTTTAATTGTTATAACGTCCTGCTGAATTGACATTTTACTATTATAAAATGTTCCTCTTTATCTCTAGCAATTTTTGTCTTAAAGTTGCTTTTGTATTATATTAGAATAGCCACTCCGGTTCTCTTTTGCTTACTGTATGTATGGTATATCTTTTTTTATACTTCTACTTTCAATCTGTTTGTGTCTGAATTTAAAGTGCTTGTCTTGGGGGCACCTGGCTGGTTCAGTCAGTCTTGATTTCGGCTCAGGTCATGATCTCAGGGTCATGAGATCAAGCCCTGCATTGGGCTGTGTGCTTGGCATGGAGTCTGCTTGGGATTCTCTCTCTCCCTGTGCCCCCACCCCCCTCGCTCTCTCAAATAAATAAATAAAATCCTGTAGATAGAATACAATTGGGCTGTATTTTTAAAATTCAGTCTGAGAATATGCCTTTTGATTTATGTTTAATCCTTTTGCACTTAATGTAATTATTAATAGGATTGGATTTACCACTGCCATTTTGCTACTGTTTTCCCTATGTTACATATCTTTTTTGTTCTTCTGTCTCCTTTACTATTTTGTTTTGTGTTAAATACTCTCTAGTGTACCATTTTAATTCGTTTATTGATTTTTTACTGTATAGTTTGAATTATTTTCTTAATGGTTTCTCTGGGGATTACAGTATGCATCTTAATGTATCACAACCTACTTTAATTAGTGCTAACTTAATTCTAGTAAAATATAAAAATTTTCCTTAATGTTGTTCCATTCCCTCACTACTCCTTTGTGGTATTTTTTTCATATATATTATTACATCTTTATATGTTATAAACCCAACCATGTAATTTTATAGTTATTATAATTTGGCTGTTAATCTTAAAGTGTTTCTCTATGTGTGATGAGTCTTTTTCTTTTTTTACTGCTTTTAACACTTTGATTATAGGGGGCACCTGGGTGGCTCAGTCAGTTAAGTGTCTGCCTTTGGCTCAGGTCATGATCCTAGAGTCCCGGGATCGAGCCCCGTGTTGGGCTCCCTGCTAGGTGGGGAGCCTGCTTCTCCCTCTGCCTCTCCCTACCCCTTGCTTGTGCTCGCTCTCTCTCTCGATCATTCTCTCTCAAAAAGCAAAAACAAAAAAACCCCACTTTGATTATGAAGCATTAGTTGTAAATCTCTGTGTTTATCCACTTGGAGTTTATTGAGCTCTGTGGATATGTATCTTCTGAGGGCAAGCAGCCTCATACGTGTATAAAGCCTTCTAGGATACCAGAGATATCTGGTAGCTTATCAAGACTCACTATGACTATTTTGTTTCTCTTTAAATTTCTGGCTGGCATGTTGCCTGTCCCATGTAGGATGGCAGCCTCAAGCAGCTGTGATAATGGCCTTCCCAGTTGTTTACCACTAAGGTCTGTTATTTTTGTCAGCGCCCCCAGGCTGTGGGCTTATTCTCAAGTTAGTGCCCTCTGGCCACAGGGCAGTAATTCTAGAAGAGCTGGTTGGGGATAGGAGCTCAACATCCAGGACCCAAAAGTTCAGTGCGTTCTCTTATATAAATGCTTTTCAATCTGTTGTGTGCCTTTGGTCAGTTTACAGAGTTTTGAAATGACTGTTTTTGACAACTTTGTCCAGTTTTATCATTTCCTTTGGGGAGAGGATTTGCTGAGCTCTTCACTGTACCATTCCCACAGTCCTGCTCCCTCCCACATCCCCTTTATTCCTTTTTCTACCAGCTCAAATGTTTCCTTCTTGTCAAATATTGGCCATAGCTTTCTCCAGGCTACTAAAATACCCCCAGTAACATATGTGCACCCACAGGATCCTCACTAGGGTGTTAAATCTTGTGTCTTAAGAAAGTACTCCCAAGTCACTGAATTTCCAATGATTAAGTCTTATATTCCAGCCCCCTGGAACAAATAGCCTCAGAATCCCATCTCAGGAATACTCCTCTATGCATCTCATGGATCGTACAGATACATAGAGGCTAAGTTTTGCATCATTTCAGCATATAGTCACATTCCTCACTTGTCAGGCTTGGCACATCATCATCTGGGTTACACTGGAGTTTAACCCCAGCTATTGGTCTCAGGTCGTAGTCAGGAGAGGAGGTGAAGGCAGATCCTTAGCATAGCATCTGTAATCTTGCAAGGAAGAAGCCTCTGCAGCATTTTCTAGCACAGCAGAAGCACCTGCACGTACTAGGGACGGTTAGGCCACCTCTGCAATCCCATATGTTCAAGGCAGGGGGCTGCAGAGCTGACATCTCCAGGGACTTCCATTCAGAGAGATGCTCTATTTTCGTAGTTCAGTGTCCCAGCTTTTCCCCCCACCAGGTCCCTAACATTTACATAACTTATCTTGGCCAAGCATCTCTGACCCTGCATCTTTAACAGTTTTTAGTTGTGTTTGCTCTTCACTGCAGGAGCTAACAGCCTCTTTGTGAGCTACTGCTTAGGCTTTGTTCTCACACTTAGCCATTAACTGCTTGTTAGAGGCCCACAGACTCTCATTATCCCTCTAAAGGGCATCAGTAGAACTTATCAGTAACTGACCAACTCTTCTTTTTTTTTTCTTTAAGATTTATTTATTTGAGAGAGAGAGAGTGCGCATGCAGCCGAGGGAGCCCAGAGGGAGAGAAAGGGAGAGAAAGAAGCTCTAGCAGACTCCCTGCTGAGGGATTGAGGGGCTCAATCCCAGGGCCCTGAGACCATGACCTGAGCTGAAATCAAGAAATGGCTGCTTAATCAACTGAGCCACTCAGGCGCCCCTCCTCTGTGTAGGCACTATTACACCCGTATCTCTCAAACGCCTGAACCATTACGGCTGCATTTCCCTCCGCTAAGACATTTCTTGGGTCAGCACTGGGGAATCTTCAGGAATTATACCACCACTATCCGTGTTCCGTCTACCAACCCGGATGGTGTCCTCCTCTACCGGGTAGTGAGTGAGCCGGTCCCCAAATCCAAAGCCTCTTGCCTGTTTTCTCAGACCACGCTTGGGACCATTGGTGCAAGTTCAGGTCCCCAAGAAGTAGATGCCCAGATGGGATTAGACAAGCAGAGAATTATTAAGAGGAGGCTGGGAGAGCTGAAAGATCACAATGCAGGTTTTATCCTTATGAAGGAACTTGATTAGGAAAAATGAATGAGAGAATCTTAGACTAAGAACAGTTCTAAGGACGTGTGGCAAGGCCAGTGGGTGGCGGTGGGGGTTTTTGAACTAAAGCTGGCTGTCAGAGGTGTTCTGCATCAGTCAGGAATGGGCCTGCCTTGCTCAGTCACTGCCTCGGAGCAGCTTGCAGAAAGTGTGGCTTTGGTGTAAATACAGCGATAGATTGCGGAGCACAACAGATGAGCCATCAGTGAAATGTACTCCCGGTGGTCGGGAGTTCTGAGAGGCACAGTAAGGAGAGATTTCATGACTACCACACCTATTCTTTATGTTCCTTTAAATAGCTTTTCCAGCTTTTCATTTTTACTTCATCTCTTCTTTTCAATACTAATCTTCATTTGCATTTCATAATTAATATTTAGGCAAGGTGTTACTGAGTTACTAATTGTTAGGAGTAAAAGTGGAAACAAAAAGAGTCAGAAAAAAGTACGGAAAGATAAAGGTGTGAACAGTAGAATTTCAAGGGAATATACGCTAATTGTCAAAAAGGATGCTGAAAATTGAATTTTAAAATTGTTTTCCCACTTTCCTCAAAATTTATAAAGAATATAGAAAAGGTTTTTTTTAGATTTATTTTTATTTGGGGCACCTGGTTGGCTCAGTCGGTTAAGCATCTGCCCTCGGCTCAGGTCATGAACCCAGGGTCCTGGGATCGATTCCCATATCGGGCTCCCCGCTCAGTGAGGAGCCTGATTCTCTGTCTGCCCTTCTCCCTACTTGTGCTCTCTCTCTTTCTCAAATAAATAAATTAATTAAATCTTAAGAAAAAGACATTTTTATTTTAGAGAGAGAGAACACGCACGGGGGGCGGGGTGCAGGGGCAGAGGGAGAGAGAGAATCTCCTGCAGACTCCCTGCTGAGGAATTGAGGGGCTTAATCCCAGGACCCTGAGATCAGACCTGAGCCGAAACCAAGAGTCAGACGCCCAACCAACTGTGCCACTCAGGTGTCCCAAGAATGTAGAAAAGTTTTTAACATATGCTAGAAATAACATTTAAAATTTTTTTTCTATAGAGTATGACATGGGCCATCTATTGCAGTAAATATCCATTATCTCTTTGTCTCTTGGGCCCTTTAGTCCTTTTGAATGCCCTTTTTTGTTGTTGCTGTTAAAGATTTTATTTATTTATTTGACAGAGAGAGCGAGAGAGCACAAGCAGGGGGAGCAGCAGAGGGAGAGGGAGAAGCAGACTCATCTGTGAGCAGGGAGCCCGATGCGGGGCTCAATCCCAGGACCCCGGGATCATGACCTGAGCCGAAGGCAGATGCGTACTGACTGAGCCACCCAGGCGCCCCTTGAATGCCCTTCTATGTATGCCTTGAATTATCAGCGGTAACCTGTGCATGACTTCACTACTTAAATGTTTTCACTTTAGATTTTCTTAAACAGGTAACTGGAAATCTTAGAACTTTTACACAATCAGGTTTATATGATCATACTGCATTCCTATTGCTATTAATAATGTAGAATACTTTTATTATGACATGCCTCTAAAATAGGGGTCTTTCACTGGTCTTTTGTTGCATTCACATGTTTTCCCTAACATTCTCTGATGTTGTTTGCACAAGGATGCACTTTGGTGGGCTTGGGTCACATTTCTTCATCAGATCAAAGCAGTTGGCATGGGTGGAAGAGGGGCCCATCTGTGTGTGTTCCTATGTGCAGGAATAACACAACTTCCATATGTCTGTTTATGGGAAATATTTTGTCTAAGGAAACAGTTTGTTCACAGCATCCTGTTTTAGATGTTTAGAATTTCCCTGCAAAATGAAGCAACCCAATAAGCTGTTTGTCCCTCAGTATAACTTGATGAAAACAGTTCTTTTTCTGTAGCTGTGAATATCTTAATCTTTATTACCTTTAACTGCAATAAATCCCATTTAACATTGTCATTGAAAAATCAGCTTATCATTGCTAGCTTAGCTTTCATGTAAACTTGAATCTGATAACTTAAATTGGTAGCTTTACTACTTGCAAGAACTTTTCTAGCAACTTCTCAGTTTCTGCACTTTACATCTTTGTCTTCCTCAATATCTTCTTCCACCGCTGATAATAGTGTTTTAACATTTCGATAGAGCCAGTTAGGTGGAAGTCTTTCCTCAAACTGTTCGTGACAACTAGATACATAAATATATATAAATTTAGGAATAAATTTTAACTGGGAATTATCATCTTAATCATGTGGCCATTTTACCAGAAGGATGTACAACCATCTGTATGAATCTCTAAGTCTCTTGTGGGTGTGGGTTAGTGGGGAAGGAGGGTAGGAATGGACCTTTAAACCATTATATAGTCAGTTCTCAAATTTATGTGTTAAGTAAGAGGGGAGTGGTTCTGATAATGCCAAAGTGTGGATCATCTAACAGCTGTTTCTCATTATTCACTGTTTAAGTGGATAATGGAAATTTTTATTTTTTCCTCACATACTTATGTTCTTAATTCTGTTTGGCTATGTAATAAAAAAAATATAAATTTTTGACTTAACTTATTCGAGTTCCAAGAGCTAGGAGTGGGAGGAGGGCAGGCATTCCAGAAGCATGCTGGTTGGTGGGAAGAATTTAGCCTGTATTAAACTTTGTTAAAAATACTCAAGAAATTGGGGGCACCTGGGTGGCTCAGTCGTTAAGCGTCTGCCTTCGGCTCAGGTCATGGTCCCAGGGTCCTGGGATCAAGCCCCGCATCAGGCTCCCTGCTCAGTGGGAAGCCTGCTTCTCCCTCCCCCACTCCCCCTGCTTGTGTTCCCTCTCTCGCTGTCTCTCTCTGTCAAATAAATAAAATCTTTAAAAAAAAAAATACTCAAGAAATTGGGTAAGCCAAATAGGGAAACTATAAGAGATTACTTTAGCTCACCTCCTTATTTGAGCACTGAATGATCAGGGGAATGTTCTTTCAATTTATTTTTTATTTTTATTTTTTAAAGATTTATTTATTTATTTGACAGAGAGCGAGCACAAGTAGGGGGAGGAGCACAAGTAGGGGGAGCGGCAGGCTGAGGGAGGGGGAGAAGCAGGCTCCCCACCGAGTGGGAAGCCCTATGTGGGGCTCGATCCCAGGACCCTGGAATCATGACCAGAGCCCAAGGCAGACGTTTAACGTCTGAGCCACCCAGGCGCCCCCTTTCAATTTAAATGTTAGGGAATTACTTTTGAAAATTTTATATTTATTTTGATATTTGTGCACACTAATGAAATGTACATTTGAATAAATTGAATCAACGTAGATTGAGATAATCCAGATAGCTAGATAATCAAACTAGATAACTCAGAAACAAACATTCCAGTTACTTTTTGTCAACAGCAGGGTTTGAGTTTGTTTTCCATTTTATTTTGTCTATATTTGCTTACTTCAAAGTAGTCCTAAAATGGCTACATGAAAAAATAGCTACACTTACATGGCAATATGCTCTGTTTTTTCCTACTTAATTTTAGTTGGACAGATATGATATACATTTTTAATTAATTAATTAATTTTAAGATTTTATTTATTTATTTGACAGAGAGAGAGAGAGCATGCAGGGGCAGGGGGGACAGGCAGAGGGAGAGGGAGAAGCAGACTCCCTGCTGAGCAGGGAGCCCGAGATCATGACCTAGCCGAAGGCAAATGCTTAACTGACTTGAGACACCCAGGTGATCCTGTGATGTGATTATATTTGAATGCTGGAGTAGGAATCAGAATATGTGGGTTGTATTCAGAGTTCTACCTCTTCCTCCTGGTAATATGAGGAGACATCATGGCTCACTTTTGTCTAATGCTAATTTCAGTTTGATAATACTACTTGAAAGAGCTTGAACTTGGCCACAAGCTTGATATATGCAAACAGTGTGATCTATATTCCATAAAAACCCTCCTAATATTATCACAGGCTGAGCTAATAAGAATAAGTATCTAGAGAAAGAGAAGGTGGTCATCCTTTTCTGGTCTGCACTGTTAAGACTTCAGCTGGAATAGTACGTTCATTTCGTGACACCACATTTTGGGTGGGTCATTGGGAAGATGTTCGGTTTCTGGACCCATGGCTTTCAAAAATTTTTGACCATGATCCATGATAGGAAATACATTTTATATCACAACTCGTGGTGTGTGTGTGTGTGTGTGTGGTATAATAGAAAAATATCATAAAATATCTATACATGTTATAGTTTTTTTTTTAAGTTTTATTTATTTAAGTAATCTCTACACCCCACATGGGGCTTGAACTCATGACCCCAAGATCAAGAGTCGCATGGTTGTGCTTCACTGACTGGGTCAGCCAGGTGCCCCAGTGATAACAATTTAATACATGTGATATTTTCCATTCCACTAAGTAATGTTACGTTATGATTCATTTTTAAACAATTGATATTATGAAACAACTCAGGAGCACATCCCCACATTTTGGAAAACACTAATCTGAAACATTTATTTGACTGTAATAATTTAGTGATTATCATCATCATCATTAGTTGACACTAAGCAGCACCTTAGTTAATATGCAATTGTGTATCGAATAGTGTATACTGTTCAGTATACATTTATATATTGCAAAAAATAGTCAATCCAACTATCAGAGGAAAGTAGGTGGCTAGCTACATACACAATTAAAATGACTTCAGTGAGAGCTAGTCTATGTGGTTCCACTGCTTAAAAGGAAGAAAGTGTTGGAGTGCCTGGGTGGCTCAGTTGGTTAAGCATCTGCGTTCAACAGGGGCCATGATCCCAGGGTCCTGGGATCCAGCCTGCATTGGGCTCCCTGCCCAGCAGGGAGTCTGCTTCTACCTCTCCCTCTGCCCTTCCCCCTGCTTGTGCTCTCTCTCAAATGAATAGATCTTAAAAAAAGAAGAACGTCTCAGAATTTTGTCTTAACTTTGTATATCAGTGATGTATTTGTCAATCATATTGTTATTCCCACAGGGGAAGAGAAGAAAAAATCAGATACACCTAAAAAAATCAGAAATACCATTTTGATTGATTGATGGATGTTATTTACTTGAGAGAGGGAGAGCATTAAAATACCATTTTAAACAAGAATGGAGACTACATTGCAGTCAGTGTAAACAAATACAAATTAAATTCCCACTTAATGCCTGGCTCCCTTATTTCATGTGCCTCCTGTCCCTAGTCAAAGCACCTCTCTCCTGCATTGTTGAGCATCTGAATTCCTGACTCAGAATGACACTTGCTACAAATTTGGTTGAAAAAACAGCAGCCATACTTTTCTGATTAAATGATGCATTTATTGTTTCAAGTTGTGTAGTGCCATATGAAAGGGGATTACAGGGCACTTTTGGATTGAATTTTACAAATCCATATTCCCTATATTCCATTTGATGTATCGCTTTGGTATAGCATATGCTATATCATCATCTCTCTGGGTTTTTGTCTCTTTGATAATACTTTCATTTTTCATTCCACCTGAAATAAAAAAAACACAGGAATTGCTGTTGGTAAACATTGAACCCAAGAGCAACAGTTGAGGTAGCACGTTTTAGCAGCACTTTGGAGGAACCTTACCATAAAGGGACAACAAGTTTACTGGAAACAGGGTTTATAGGGGGCACTGAGGGAGGGGGATGATGGCAGATGTGCTGATGGAAGTGATCCAGTAGAGAGGAAAAGGATAATGTGTTGGGGACAGAATTTTGTGCACGGGTGGAAGGGTTGGCCTTAACGTGGCTAGCTCATCTGTGACAACAGGAGGGAAGGCAGAGGATAGGTAGAAGGGGGGGGGGGTGGAGCCGTGGGAGCTGGGGAAGTTCTCTCTCTTAGTGAAAGAAAAAAAAAAAAACAAGACCGTCACTTGAGTGGGAGGCTGTTGGAAAATATACTAGGGATTTGAGAGGAGAGGAAAATGCATGAGGATTCTAGATCAGGAGAGGAAATGGACTGGGAAAATGGACTAGTATTTCTTAGGAAACAAGTGCTAGAATTTAAACGCTGGGGCAAAAATAGTATGCATTCTTTTCTTTTGAAAGATACAATTTACCTCTATAAAAGTTGGACCCATTTCTACTCTTATAAATATGAGCTCACCTGTTTCCCTGTTCCTTTGCCAACACAGTATATTATCAAACATTTTGATCTCTTTCAATATAATATTTGAAAACTCTTATTTTGGTGTACTTTTAAATTTTATTTATTTATTTATTTTTTTATTCTTATGTTAATCCCCATACATTACATCATTAGTTCTAGATGAAGTGTTCCATGATTCATTGTTCGTGCACAACACCCAGTGCTCCATGCAGAACGTGCCCTCCTCAATACCCACCACCAGGCCAACCCATCCTCCCACCCCCCTCCCCTCTAGAACCCTCAGTTTGTTTTTC
>NC_138385.1:10073939-10128321 GCF_054177405.1 Leptonychotes weddellii | reverse complement strand
CATTCCTGTCTTCTTCCCCTCATTCTCTGGCTGTGAATGACCTGCGTGAGGCCTTGGTCCTAACTCTGTGTCTGGCCTGAATTCTCAGAATTACATCTCTGACTCATTCCTTCCACACTGGTTTGCCTTTAGACCTGGACTGATCCTGCTCTTTGTTCCCTTTTGACTTAATCAGTGCATAAGTCAGGATTCTACCAGAGAAACAGATGTCATATATATATATATACATACACACATGTGTATCTTCTGTCTACATAGGAGATATCACATATATATTTTCTATATCTGTACCTATCTATCTATGAATTGGCTTACGCAGGTGTAATTTTTTCTTCAGAGAAGCCCCAGTTTTGCTCGTAAGGCTTTTCAACTGATTGGATGAGGCCCACCCACTTTGTTGAGGATAATCTCTTTTACTTAAATTGATTGTTAATCATATCTACAAAATACCTGCACAGTAGCACTTAGAGTAGCGTTTGATTAGATAACTAGCTTAGCCAAGTTGACACATAAAGCTAACTAAACATTATACTCAGTTTCTCCAAATTCCTCCGAGGTCCAGTGAGCACCTTGCTCCCCTTAGACTTGGTCCATCCCTTGGCTTTAATATGCCATGCCCTCAGCCTAGCTGGCTAGCCCTACCTACCTACAAGGATATGACTCTGTATTAATGATATTGACAGAGGGGTAGAGAGAAGCATGGGTTAGAGGGCCATTTAATTCTATTATCTCATTTTATAATCCCTCTGTAGTTAGAAGCAAGGCTTTATTTTTTTGGAAGATTTTATTTATTTGACAGAGAGAAAGAGAGAGCACAAGCAGGGGAAGTGGCAGGCAGAGGGAGAGGGAAAAGCAGGCTCTCCGCTGAGCAGGGAGCCCGACACGGGGCTCGATCCCAGGACCCCGAGATCATGACCTGAGCCGAAGGCAGACGCTTAACCGACTGAGCCACCCAGGCGCCCCAGAGGTAAGGCTTTAGTAAACAGGCTTGAGATAAAGTAATGCTGTATAGGTGATATATAAAACAGTTCACTGCAGATAATAGTATGTTGGGAATCTTCTAGTCCAGTGATTTCTGAACCTGCCAATACATCCTAATCCTGTAGAGAACTTTAAAATATAGATTCTCCGGTACCAACCACCCAAGACCTACTAATTCCATGTTTTTAGGGAGATACTGCATATATGCACTTGAAAAATATTTTTCCTAGTGATTTTGATGCCCCTGATATGGTCTGGCCTCTTTGTGTGACTGATGAGGAAACTCTTACAATAATCTTTCAACTGATCGATGCAGCTTATCCATTCTGTCTTTCAAAGCACTTCTCTTATTTCTAGGAAAGGGTTCCCTTTAGGGTAAATTCTCTGCCGTAAGATTAATTATGCATTTTCCTTTCCTTCACTCTCTCCAATTGGGCTACAACCTCCCACAAACAGTCTCAGCTGCATTTCAGAATCGGACCAGTCTGGCCCCCAGAGAGGGTACTAGAAGGGCCTCTGTACCCATATGCAACACTTGCTAGCTTCAGTACAATCCGGCTTTTGACCATAAATCTTGGCTATTTTAACCGAGCTCCTATCTGTTCTTTGTGCTAGTGACTGAATCCATGGCCTGGCTTCACCACCATCAGGAGTAGGGTTTTGCCTTTTTCCTAAAAGTTCTTCTTCTTTGGGGCGCCTGGGTGGCTCAGCTGGTTAAGCGACTGCCTTCGGCTCAGGTCATGATCCTGGAGTCCCGGGATCGAGTCCCGCATCGGGCTCCCTGCTCGGCAGGGAGTCTGCTTCTCCCTCTGACCCTCCCCCCTCTCATGCTCTCTCTATCTCATTCTCTCTCTCAAATGAATAAATAAAATCTTTAAAAAAAAAAAAAAAAAAAGTTCTTCTTCTTTAACAGAAGTCCTGCCCATGAACTAAAGTCCATATGGCTGGACCTAAACACTACTCTTTCCTTATTCGCCTTGCTTCCTTCCTGTTTCCTTACTTTTCTGCTTGTTCGGTCTCTGTCATCTGGCTCCCACCCTCTTTTTGCCACTATTACTCTTATTTCTATGATCTTTGCACCTTCTGTCCTATGGGAGGATAATACTAATTCATACCTGTGCCTCACTAAATTGCTATGAGCAGATTAAGCGTTATAGTCTGGAATTCTTTGGATATGTGCCCAGCTCTCCTGGGTTATTGGTGTTTTGCCAGGCTGTGGCTGAGCCCACTGTAGTGCATTTGTCTGAAGTGTGGTCCATTCTGCGGCCAGAGTAGGGGGACCATAGGCAAGACACCTGACAGTGCCTCATGGCAGCATGCGGCGTGTAGGAAAGGAGAGACCGCAGGATCTGGCCTGAGACTGAGGCCGGAGATGGAGGAGAGGCATTGGTGGCATAGAGGAGAGGCATCATCATAGATTGATGAAATAAATCAATCACACTAGTACAAAATGGAGGAAGATAATTGTTTTAACAGAAGGGTATCATGAAAAAGCTCTGGAAATTTGAGTTCAACACAGATCTACTTACGTACGTACAACAGCACAGCTACTAAAAATAGTTTAAGCAATCCTAGGCTACATCGGTTTTCTTTAATCTTTACAACAATTCAATATGGCACAAACATTAATAGGTATCAACTCCCTTTTATAGATGAAGATACCGGTGTTCAGAGAGGTGCAGTGACTTGCCCAAGGCGCGCAAGGTATCCTCAAATACTCCTGTGGTTTTCATTATCATTTATAGGGTGATGACTTCCAGTTTATATCTCTAGTTTGCACCTCTCCTGTGAAACTCTGTCCAGCCTTTACGTCTCCAAAAGAATCTCAAATTCAGTATTTCCGAAAGAGAGCTCTTGATTCATACCTTCCTCCCTCAAATCTCTTCCTCCTCCGTCTCCCCATCAATGACCTGGCACCACCATTCACCCAGTTACTTATGTCCATAACTAAGAGTCATCCTACATTTCTTTTTTCCTTTACCTAGATTTTATTTTCCCTTATTACAGTGCTAGCACCCCATTGACTCTGCCTCCAAAATATGTCTTGAATTTGAACTCTTTTCACCACTCCTGCTTCTACCTGAATTAAGCCATCAATATCTTTTGCCTGGACTTTTAAAAGATACTCTTCACAGATCTCCCTGCTTTCACAACTTGCCAAGATATAGTCTGTTCTCAGCACAGTAGCCAAAATTATAATTTAAAAACATAAATCATATCATGCAGTTTCCCTGATTAAGTCCTTGCAATAGATTCCCATTGCAATTAGATATCTGAATTTATTACCATTTCCATTAGGGTGCTGAGTGATCAGACCCTTGTCCACCTTTTTGGCCTTATTTCCTACCTTTTCCCATCTTTTTGTTCCTGGACATGTCTGGCACATTCATTCTCAGGACGTTTGCATTAGCTCTTCTCTCAGTCCAGAAAATACTTCTACATATAATTTCTTGCTTTACTCCTTACCTTTCAGGTCTCACCTCAATGACACGTTCTCAGAGTGGCCTTTCCTGACCACCCAAGGATGCTCTGTCATGTTATTCTCTTTTATTTTCTTTCTATCACTCATCATGATCTTATGTTCTTATTATTTGTTTGATTCCTTGTATTTGTTTCTCTTCTCTATTAAACTTGTAAGCTCTTTTGAGGGCATGGACCTTGTCTGCCTGATTTATTGTACCACAGCACCCAGAGCAATGCTTGGCTTTCCCCACTATCCTGTAATATTCTGTCCAGAGAAGAATATTCAACATGGTGAAAAATTTGGAAACTTAATGAGGAACAGGTCATGAAATTTCGGCGTTTAGTCTGGAGAAGGACAGACTGAGGAGAGCCATGTCAGGTTCATCACCAGTGATATTACTCTCTTGTTCATTTCTGCTCTCTTACTTTCTCCCCAGTGTTTAGTCATTGATGCTTCTAGTTGGGTTAAAAATAAACTCCAGGGGCCCCTGGGTGGCTCAGTGGTTAAACGTCTGCCTTCGGCTCAGGTCATGATTCCAGGGTCCTGGGATCCAGCCCCGCATCGGGCTCCCTGCTCCGCAGGAAGCCTGCTTCTCCCTCTCCCACTCCCTCTGCTTGTGTTCCCTCTCTCGCTGTGTCTCTCTTTGTCAAACAAATAAATAAAATCTTTAAAAAAAAATAAACTCCAATTCTGGGCCTTCTTTTCTCCTTATAATGAAAACCTTTGAATTCAGATGAAAAGTGCACTTTTGTCTAAATGCTCAGCAGAAGAGTTGAGCTTCCCTATGCAGCCTTCTGTGATTTTATTTATGCTGTACTTGCACTGTATGATCTCATGCTAGAGACTGTGTTCTGATAGATGCAAATAACTGGAAAATTCAATTGAATTTCCTTTTATGCAAAAAAGTAGTTAAGTGTATTCTCCTATTTCCTAGGCATTAGGTTGCAAACACCATCATCTTTTTTCATATCTCCTGATTTAAAATAAATTAGAGCCATTTTCATAGCAGTACCGGGCGTGGGAACATCAACAACACAGGATACAACCTCACTGGAATATAGTTCCAATTCTGCCAGTCCTTCTCCAGATACTGGTTCCTATTTTTCCACTGAAATATGTCCTGACTAATCCTTGCAGTGGGCGTGGCGAGTGTGGCTCTGTTGCTGAGTCTGTTAGTGTGATCCAAGGGTCAGCTCCAAAGACCCATGTACCTCACACCATGCCGTTGATGACCTGCCTGAACAATCCAGAGTCCAAAATTACTCTCTTGACAATCCTTCCTAAACAGTTTATTTCAAATATTTTGTTTAAATTGGATTGCATTTTAATCAGGAAATGATTTAGATCAGGCCTAGAATAGAGTCACTCCTTTGGTGTAAATATTCTTTCCAGAACTCTCCAGTGAATATATTTGTAGCTTACTTGGAAATGGTAACACTCTAGAACACAAGATAAAACTGTAATTTCCCTTTCTCCTGCTATCTGTTCCCAGAGTCGATATCACAATTGTAATAGCATAATAAAAGATATTGGGGAGGTTGGGCCTGAGAAGTTATTTTTGTTGTTTAAAAAGAAATTTCTCATCAATCATTCACTGAATGGTTTTGGCAGCTACTGAAAATTGTTGCCTAGATCCACTGTTTTGTTGAGGGTTGCAAAATGATGAGTTTTTTTTCCTAATTTTTTCATTCCTTCCATATATATTAGCTGGAAATTTGCTTAAAAAATGAGCTTCCCCTTATTAACTACTTGATTTTCTTGAAATGCAGTCCACACAGGAGAGTTAAGATAAATCCTCGAATAGTTCCCTTTAGTTATCAACTTTTAAGAATAAGGGGGTGTTACCTTAGTAACTACCAATGCCGTCCAATGATTTGAAGGGGTTAATTATGATTTTTACATATTTGATGCATTGCTGTCATTTCAGGCATTTTTTAATGTTTATTAGGAGCCCCTTCATGGTGGCTTTTGAATGGGTCTGGAAGTTTCCATCAGGTAACCAAGCAGGCAGGTCAAATCAAGAGCTACTACAATGGGATGTCTGGGAGGGAAAAGGGGTGGTTGCTGAGGGCCAACTCTACTTACTTGGCCTGAAGCAATATGTTGGACTCACAATGAAGCCATATAATTTTTTCTTCATGATTTGTTACTCTTTTATTTATGACTGAGTGATTACTTGGGTGCCTATGTTTATCTCTTCATATTTACTCTTCGTTTACCTCTCTATGTAATTTTACTACACTGAGCACTGTCCGTACCCCACCCTCCCCCTGGCACAGTGTTGAACAGAAGTTATTAAAGTGGACATCACTCATCATATTTCCAATTTCAGGAAGAAAGCTTTTCGGCATTTCAACAGAATGTATGACTTTTGTGTGCTCTTTCTATGTACACACAACACTACCCCTACCCCAGCCCCCATGCACATTTGTAGATACTTAAAAAAAAATTTTTTTTAGAGAGAGAGAGACAGTGTATGAAAGTGAGGGGGGCAGGGGCAGAGGGGGAGAGAGAGAGAGAATCTTAAGCAGGCTCCACGCCCAGCGCACAGCCCGATGCGGGGCTCCATCTCACAACCCTGAGATCATGACCTGAGCCGAAATCAAGAGTTGGACACTTAACTGACTGAGCCACCCAGGTGCCCCTGTAGATACTTTATTGCCAAGCAATGATGAAGGCTTGCTTGGTGACAGTGAGCCAAATGGACACAGACAGTCTGTTACGAGTAGAGCAAAAGCAAGATCAGAAGGTCAGCATGGTGTCAGCTCTACACATACTTGATCCCACAGAATGATAACCAGAGGGACAAGATGACAGATGACAGGAGCAGTGAGGCACTCTATCATGGAGGAGCTGTTTCCATATTACATCTAGTGGGTTGTATAGCCTGAAGTTGTACCCTAAGGGAGGAAGCAAGGAGGAAAGTCCCATGCCTCACCAGAATTGGGGAGATGGATAAGAAACTCCCTCTTGGCAGCCCCCCCCAAAATAGGAAGGTAGTGAGAAACAGTCTTCACAAGACTGCTTGTCTTGCCCTGTTCCAGGGAGGATCCCAGGGCATTTCACCAAAACTTAGGTCAGCTTGCAGTTGAGCTTTGCTGATGGGACCGATATGGAGATGTTCCAGGTTGTTAGGACACCTGAGCAGAGGCATTCCCCTCTAACCAAAGACAAATAATGAAAATTAAGGAAAACTTTTAACTGTATCGATAAACAGTAATAAAATACTTTTACTTTTATTTGTTTATTACAGTAACATTATAGTAATATTTAATGGGTCAGTTGTCAAAATTGTGCTCTCTAGAAATCCTTCAATGATGGTAAGTCAGAATTTTACCACTAGATGGCGCATGACAAAATTCATCATCCAGTTGGTCAGTATGGAAAGCTTTCTCTAAATGAGAGATTATAAACAGTTTTTTGTTTGTTTGTTTTTTAAGATTTTATTTATTTATTTGACAGAAAGAGAGTGAGAGAGAGAGGGAGGGAGCAAGCGCAAGCAGGGGGGAATGGCAGGCAGGGGAGAAGCAGGCTCCCTGCTGAGCAAGGAGCCAGAGGTGAGGCTCAATCCCAGGACCCTGGGATAACCACCCGAGCTGAAGGCAGCTGCTCAACCGACTGAGCCACCCAGATGCCCCTAAATGAGAGATTATAAACCTAATTGTCATTGATTCCAAAATGTATATGAATTTTAACTTTAAATACAATTGTTATGCAATAATAATTTTTTAAAAGATTTATTTGAGAGAGAGAGAGAGAACAAGTTGGGTGGGGGGACAGAGGGACAAGTAGACTCCCTGCTGAGCAGGGAGCCTGACGTGGGGCTTGATCCCAGGACCCTGAGATCATGATCTGAGCCAGAGTCAGATGCTTAACCGACTGAGCCACTCAGGCACCCCTGCAATAATTTTTTTTTTTTTAAGATTTTATTTATTTATTCATGAGAGACAGAGAGAGAGAGAGAGGCAGAGGGAGAAGCAGGCTCCCAAGGAGCAGGGAGCCCAATGCGGGACTCGATCCCAGGACGCTGGGATCATGACCTGAGCCGAAGGCAGACGCTCAACCATCTGAGCCACCCAGGCGCCCCCCTGCAATAATTATTTTTAAAAATATTTTATTTTCCAGGGGCTCTGAGTGGCTCAGTCATTAAGCGTCTGCCTTTGGCTCAGGTCATGATCCCAGGGTCCTGGGATCGAGCCCCACATCAGGCTCCCTGCTCAGCGGGAAGCCTGCTTCTTCCTCTCCCGCTCCCCTGCTTGTGTTCCCTCTCTCGCTGTGTCTCTCTGTCAAATAAATGAATAAAATCTTTAAAAAAAGATCTTTAAAAAATTTTTTTATTTTCTGGATTTTAGACCAAAGAATAATACAGTAAAAACTTGTGTATACTTAACCTAGATTTACCAATTATTAACATATTGCCACATTTGCTTTATCTATCTCTCACTACGATTTTTTCTAAAGCATTTCAGAGTAATTTGTAGACATTATGGCACTTCGCCTCTCAGTACTTAACATGTATCTCATGAGAACAGATCCATCCTCCTATATTATTGTACCAAACAACTTTTACATTGATCTGATATTATCTAGTCTGCATTAAAATGTCTCAGTTGTTCCTGAAATATCTGTTATAGCTGTTTTATTTTCTATACAGGATCTAATCAAAGATCACATAGTGCATTTGGTCATCATACTTTTTTTTTGGCCATATCTTTTTAATCTAGAACAGTTTCCCTTCCCATCCTTTAAAAAATATGACAATTTTATACAGATAGGTGTATATATTTATTTACATATTAAAATACTTAATAGCATATTCAAATATTTAATATGTATTTATTTACTTCCTCCACCCCCTGGGAGTCCAGTATTTTATAGGCAAACAATGTAACAACCCTAATTATAAATGTTACCCAAAATTGATGAAATAGAAAAAATATGTTAATAAAATCTCTCCATTTCTAAAGGCAGCAATTCCATATGTCATGTATAATAAAAACCCATATAGAAGTTTTTGGGGTAGTCGTTCATTAGATTATGAGCTTTTAGAAGGGAACAGACTGTGTTTTATTCTTTTTTTTTTTTTTTTTAGATTTTATTTATTTATTTGACAGAGAGAGAGATAGCGAGAGCAGGAACACAAGCAGGGGGAGTGGGAGAGGGAGACGCAGGCTTCCCGCCAAGCAGGGAGCCCGATGTGGGACTCGATCCCAGGACCCCGGGATCATGACCCGAGCCGAAGGCAGACGCTTAACGACTGAGCCACCCAGGCGCCCTTATTCATTTTTATAATCTCTGCCCACCACACAGTATGAGACTCAGTACATGTTTGTGGAGTGAATTAATGATTTGCTCTTTTTTATTGTGGTAAAGTATACATAACATAAAATTTAACATTGTAACTATTTTAAGTGTACAGTTCAGTGGCAATAAGTACATTCACATTGTTGGGCATGGTTCTTTTTTTTTTTTAAGATTTTATTTATTTGACAGAGAGAGACACAGTGAGAGAGGGAACGCAAGCAGGGGGGAGTGGGGGAGGGAGAGGCAGGCTTCCCGCGGAGCATGGAGCCCAATTCGGGGCCCGATCCCAGGACCCTGGGATCATGACCCGAGCTGAAGGCAGACGCTTAATGACAGAGCCACCCAGGCGCCCCGGGCATGGTTCTTTTTTAATAACCTAAGGGATATGTGTTAATTGCAGAAAAGTTATTAAATAGACCATCAAAAAGAAAAATGATCTAAACTCCCATCAAATTCTACCATCCATAGAAAACCCAGACATAATCACTCTTAACATTTTGATGTAGTATCCTTCCAGACTTTTTTGCGTACGTTTATTCCTATCCACATAAGTTATGTGATTGCATTGTACATATTGTATAATAACCTGCTCTCATTTCCTTAACATGTAGTCAATATTTTGTCATATTAATGTTAATATTTACAGATAAGTGGGTTTTGATCTAGTTATATTTCATCCACTGTTTTTATGCCATATACCTCTAGTAGCCATACTGATGGGTGGGAGTCATGATGACAGAGCTAAGGACACAGGTGAATTCTGAGCATTTTTTTTTTTCTGAGCATAGTGGATAATAACAACACTGGTTTAGGGCCTGAATTCCTGTGTGTAATTTGGGGATTGCAGAAGGGGTTAGGCATCTTTCGCTGAGGCCCATCTTTAGGTCAGGGGTCTAATGAGAGTATTGCACCAAGGGAGGGCAGAAGAACAGTCTCTGTCATTTGAATGGAATGTCATTCCAATCCAAAATCTTCCTCTGGAGAAATTGTTACTGAAGGCCTGACACTCCTTATTACTTGCCTGGGGAAAACACATACTGAACAACAAAATGCTCCCGGAGACTAGACCTTATCAATGTTCTCTGATGCCTAGTAGGACCACTGCAGAAAAAAAAATATTAATGAGACTGTTGCTAGGAGACAGGAGAGCCAAAAGCCCATGACATTGTAGGGGTTCCACTGGAAATCAAGACAATTTAAGTAGGTTATAGATCAGAGGTTTTGCTATTAAAATCTGTTCTTTGATGAACATGTACTTTTTAGCATGTAACGTTTAATATGATTTTATCCTTTCGGAGGAATTTGAGGATAATTCCAGGGCATTTCATTTCTTTCCATAGAGCGAATCCCTTCTTCAGAGCACAGCTCATTTTCAAGTGGTTGCTGCTCCTTTTCCCCCCTCCCCTTCGGCGCCACGGCCTCAGAGCTGGTGGAGAGGCAGAGCGCAGGCAGTGGTAAGTAGCTGAGAAATCTTTTGTAAAATAGATACCCAAAATATGCTTTTAAAGTGGCAAGTTTTGATGGAATAGAATAATACAGAACTGTGTAGGAATTCCTGATTCTAATCAGCAGTATTGGGAAAACAAATTAGTTTAAATTCTAAATATTCCATGGTCACTTTACTAGTTTAAAGCTCATTTCTTAAACGGCAAATGAGTTGCTAGAAGGAAATATAGAGATCTCCCCTTGTGAATCTGGTAAGGTATTTCCCAACGCATGACTTGATGAAGATGTTACTAAAATGAGAAAGTGCACTCGGAACAGTATCTCAGCCTTATGATGTTTGAATTAGACTTGATAGAATGGGTTACGATTGAAAATGTGCTCAGATCTGAGTTCCTGTCCCCATATGGAGAGAGCATGAGAAAACTGTTACTTTGCAATGGGAAGGATACCATACCTCATTTTTTTTTTTTTAAGTGAAGAAAATCATGTGACTGGATGTCTGTACAGGAGAGAAAATGAGGAGGGCAGCCTGTAATGTTCAGCTTAATTGCTTCATGTGAGAGATGAACATGTGTTGAATGGGAAAGATTAAAATTTGGTTTTAGGATGAAAAATCATGAAAAAGAAATAATGAATATTGTGACTGCCTTTATTTTGAATAATTGATTTGTATTCATGGACATCAATTTGTACAGTAAAGGCAGAATATTCTCAGTGCTTCTTTATTTGTAAAGGGCTGTGAGAAGGATAGCAGAGATTCCTATCAGAAAAGCTTTTATGTTTGTTTCTGAAATGTGCCTGAAAATGCGTAAGCTTTTGTGCCCCCTTTCACCTGGAAATCACATTAGTAGATCCATTTCTGCAAGAAATAAAAAGAGCTGAAGTGGTGGTCTTTTTATTTCTTTGAAATTCAGGTTTTTTGTCCCTTCAAGAGGACGGAGGAAAAAAAGGCAGATTTTTGAGTTAGATGACAAACAGCAATCAAGGAGGAAAAATAAGAAGGAAACGCTTAAAAGAAAGCTCACAAGATGGGCCATTTTCCAAGCCAGAAATGTCTACGGGTAGCATGTTTTGCAGGGGGAGTGGGGGAAAGCTTGCTAAATGCAAAGGGAGGGGGAAGTTGAACTGAGCACTGCGGCAAAGAGAATGACTGACGCATCCAGGGACATGTGACTATTCTCTGGTGTAGTGAAGAAAATTTTCCAGGAGTCCATCTTGTATAAGAAATTCTGTACCTGCTAATATGCAAATAATACTGTAATTTTCATGTAATACGTACTGAGTTTGCTTTGCTGGGTCCTCCATTGGTACATAGGTACATTTAGGCTGTTTTTATTCTCTTTATTCCTAGACTTTATCTTGCTCCCACTGCTTTTCTAGCACTTATTAAAGTAGCTTCTTAAAAAGGCTATCTTTCCCCTTTATCATAAAAAAAATCACACATTAATTGTTTAAAATTTGGAAAAATTACTTTCAGTCCCTCTTTCCTGAATACATACAAATAAATGCATAGAAATATACATTTATATACAAAATGAAAATTATATGTACATGTAGTTTTCAGCTTGCTTTAATAATCATTCAACAATATATTGGGAGCAATTCCTCATATTTTTAAGCATTCCACAAGAAGGCAATGTTTCGTAGATGCATAATTTCTGATCATAGAGTTGTCCCACTAAATGTCCAGTTATTGAATGTTTAATATGTGCAATTTTTGCTGTTATAATTTAAGGAATATCTTTCCATAGAAACCTCTGTGTGCTTTTCTGTTTTTTTTTTTCCCCTAGGATAAATTCGTAGACGTGGAATTTCTGGATCAAATGGTATGAACCAGTTTAAGATTTCTCCTCCACCACCACCTTATACATTATCACCTAATTTATTTATCATATGTGGTAAAAACATTATTTCCCAGTGGTTTGCCTATTGATTTTGTATCATTTATGCTGGGTTTTTTTTTTTTTACATGTTGCAGCTTTACATTTTTAGATATCCACAGCTATCAATTTTTGACTTTATGATTTATTTCTTTCCTTTGATGAGTATATTGACCTGTATTTTTTTTCAGTTATTTCATTGCTTCATTTTTTACAAATAACTCTGATTCATCTGGAATTCATTTTGGTATGTGGTATGAATATGAAGTAGGATCTAATTTTGTTTTTTTTCCAAATAGGTCACCAATTGTTTCAGCATCATTTATTGAATAATCCAACTTCCCTCCACTGATTTGAAATGGCAACAACTGCTCTCCCATTAGCTAGGGTATAGTGTCCACAGGTCGGCCATTTTCTTTCTACCCAAGATGGTCACATTCCACAATAGCACTCCTACCTTCTTGCAGCTTCTGGCAGCATTCTAAAACATCATGTTCGTGCTCATGCCTTTCAGGAATTCTAGGCACATGCAGTTTAGGGCAGTGGTTTTCAAACAGGATTTTTAAATTTTAAATTTTCCAAAATTATATTTTTATCAGATGCTTTTTACAAATTAAAATTGAGGAATCCGAATATATAGAATCACTGTTCCAGATGTGCTATTCCTCTTGGACACAGTTGGCATCCTAATTGTGTGTTTAAAACTTCCCCCCGGGGTTAGTGTTACTCCTAAGGTTCCTCCTTCAACCTCTTTTTCTACTTCTCAGGTACTCAGAGAATTAAAGCTGTCTGGACTCATTCCCTGGAATTTTCTAGAATGGTATAAGAAGGAAATGTAAGAAATGTATGAGGAGCAAAAATAAATAATGTCTGCCAGCCTGTTGCTGGCAGTAGTCTGATCTAGGGATTCAAAGAAGGTAGGATGAGTCCCAATCCATGCCATCACTGCCACCATCTCTTGTAGGTAGACACACCCCAGTGGTTCACCTCTGTTCACTGTAGGCGGAAGGCTCCAGCATGAAACACAGACTCTTAGTGGGGGAAGAGTTAAATGTTGCTCACAGAAATCTTTGATTATTAAAATCACCTGCCACCCACTGTTGACTGCCCCACCCCCATCCCCACTCCCACCACAGCCTTCCTTCTCTATTGACTTCGGACTCTGGCCTCTAGGCTTTCCTGATTCAGGAAGAAAAATAGGGGATTTTGGGTGGAAGGATGCCTTGCCCGCCCTTATTGCAAGGGGCTCATTTGGCTCACAACCAGAGCCCCGGTCATTTCTTGACTTGTGCATTTAGGCTGTGATTTGTTTGTGACTGGAGGCTGGTTTCCCTGGCAACAGCAGCTTGCCAGGGCATGCGCATTTGCTCCTCTGCAGTGGCTGAATGTGGCTATGGCGGTGGGGGGTGGGGGTGCTGTTGTGGGGGCCGACGTCACTGAAGGAGTTCTCCTGCAGTCGTGATGTCAGTTTCTCTGGGCTAAACTGCCATCATTATTGTATATAGAGCATTGTGTTATTTTTTTAATACTTGGAAGGCTTTGAGCCTACTCCCTTTTCTTCCAAAGTCCCTGCTCTCAATATACCCAGCAGTGACCACGAAGTATTCCCAGTGTTTGAGGCCACTGACACCCCCAGGGCCCTAAGGGGATTCATGATAGTGGGGGCACAGGAAACAAACTGCCCGGTTTCAAACCTCTACCTCTTGCTAGTTGCATGACCATAGTACGTAGTGCTTCCATTTTCTCAGGGGTAAAATGGAGATTAATAATAGCACCTTTAGAACAGTGTCTGTTACATAGTAACCACTGTGTAAGTGTTGGTATCATCTGTAGCTATTAAAGGAGAATTTGCCCTGAAACAGACTTGTGCTGCAATGTACAAACTTACCCTCTATTGTCCACTGGTCAAATAACACACACACACACACACACACACACAGACTCTACCCATGACACATGGACAAGTACCGCAGCAGAAGGACTTGCCCCATAGCACACAGACATCCCCCATATCACTCAGATTTACCCAAAGGCACACATATTCTCCGCAAGGCAAAAAGCCTCACCTAAGGGACACAGACCTGCCCCACGTGACACAGACTCACTATTCCATAAAGACTCTATCCATGACACACACACAGTCCTCGACATCACAGACTGCCCCGATATCACACAGGCCCTTTGCCTAGCACAGTCTCTCTAGTGAATACAGACTCACTTCACACAGACAGGCCCTGCAGGATACAAAACCCCACCATAGAACATGGTCTCTGCCCATGGCATATAGACTCCCCATGGCACACAGATTCTCCCCACGGCACACAGATTTCTCCCAGTGCCCCACTGACTAAACCCATGGCCAAGATTCTCCCCAGGGCACAGACTCCCCTCACATCCCAAAGATACTCCATAGAGCACGCAGATTCCTACCCCCGCCCAGGGCACACAGCCTTACCCCATAATACATAGATGCACCCTAGAGCACCTGGACTCTCCCCAGAACACAGTTCCTGGCACAGCTTGGAGACCCACACAGAGGGACATACTCTCCCACAACAGACTTGCCTCATGGCACATAGACAAGCACCACAGGACACAGACCATCCCACAAGGACCCAGACTTGCTCCATTGGTTACAGACATTACCTAAATCACACAGACTCACCCCACAAAACACAAACTAAACCCATGGCATAGAGAGTCTCCCCACAACACACAGATTCTCCCCACAGCCAAAAGATTGTTCCCATAGAGCAGTCTGCCCCACAAACTGAGATGTCCCACAGCACACAGACACTCCCTACAGCATATAAATTTGCCCCACAAACTTTCTCCACGGGACACAGGCCCTCCCCACTTCAGGCAGACTGGTCCCAGGGTGCACAGCTTCTCCCCAAGACACAGACTTGTCCCACAGCACAAGGACTTGCCCCTAAGAACACAGACTAACCCCACGGCTTGAAGACTTACCCCATGGCACACAGATTTAACCTACAGCCCAGACACTCTCCACAGCCCTCAGACAAGCTCACCCCACATCACAGAGATGCAGTGGTATATCTTATAGCACATATATCCCCCCGCGGTGCACAGGAATTGGGTCACAACACCCAAGCTCATCCTACTGTGCACCCGTTCACTTCACAACACATGCAGCTCCCACACGATACAAATACTTGCCTCATGGTGCACTCACTTGCCCTGCTGCATCTCGACCTCCACCATGAGGTGGTCTCCACACAATGCGCCCTGTGGCCCGGTGTCCACAAAACATGCCCCCAGTTCCTTAGACATGCTGCAATAAATAGACGCCGCCCATGGTGCCCAGCAGCGCACCACAGCATGCACATTGGCCCTACAATGGACAGACTTGCTCTATGACAGACACACCCATGCCACAGCCGCGCTGAATCTGTCTCCAGAGTGTCCAGATTCGCCCCTCAGGGCACAGTCACGGGCATGATCCAGACTCCACTCGCTCATTTCACAACACAGATGCAACACACAAACACATCCCACAGCATAGTGCTCCACCCCCACAGTGCACGTAATTGTGTCACAACATGCGTTTGTCCTGCAGATTCATCTGCCCAAAACCACACTCCTTATGGTGGCTGTACATTGCGAACACGTGCCCCAAACATATGCAGCCATTTGCTCTACGACCCCCAGAGCTGCCTCAAAGCACGTAGACTAGTTTCACTGCTGCCCATAAACAAGAGATGCTCAAGCTGTGCACAGAATTACATCAAAATGCACAGCTTCTCACATTCATATGCATACTTGCCCCGCAATGCACACAAACACCATTGAACACTGAGACTCACCCTAAGTGTGCAGGCAAGCCCTTCAGGGCAGAGACTTGTCCGACAACATAATCACACTCACAAAACTTACAATTCATGGGTGTGCCTAGAAACACATAGATTTCTTCTGTAGTGCACAGATTTGCATCATAACACGGACTTACTCTAGAATGGAAAACTGACCGTTCACGTAAACTTTCCCCAGCACATAGACACACAACACACATATTACCCCTGTAATGCAAGTATTTCCATCATAGTTTACAGACCTACTTTACCATATTATTGAGCTACAACTCTGGCCTGCGACAGAGATAACAACTTCTGTAGTGGTTAAGAGCAAGGCCTCTGGACACAGACTCCCTGGGTTAGGATCCAGGTTCCACCCCTTTCTAATTGTATCACCTTGGGTAAGTATGTTTCTCTGTTCCTCAGTTTGCTTCTCTGTAAAACAAAGATAACAATAGTACCTACTCAAAAGGGTTGTTGGTGAGGATTAAATGAGTTATGATATGTTAAGTGCTTAGTATAGTGCCTGGCACATAGGAACTCTTGCAGTTGTTAATTTATATTACTATCACCCCTCCCACCCCACCACCATTACTATTAAAGGGAAAAGGTATTTGATCTACCCCAAATACCTAGAACCTGACAACACAAAGACTCACCACGTGATACATAGACTAGCCCCAGAACACGTACAAATACTCTATAGCATACAGATAGCCCACCACAATCCCCCCCACACCCTACAGAACACAGACAGAACCCTAAGCCAGATGCCACTCACACAAGACAGAACTGTATCACAATCAAGAAATTTGCTATACAGTGCACAGGCTTGCTCCATTTTACACAAACTCATCCCACAATATTCAGATGCACAACACCCAGCCTCACCCTACAAGGCACGGACACACAATACAACACAACACAATGCAACACACGTGCAAACACGCATGCATGCACCCTGCAACTCAGTGATGTACCCTATATCACACCACACTCAGATTTTTGTTTTATAATGTGTGGATATATCTTCTATTCACAAACATGCTCCTAAACTCATGCTCCTAAATTTACAACACTGTGCCATGATCCAAAGACTCCTCTTGCAACACACAGACACAGCCAACAATTCAGGGGTTCCCCATGATGCAGACTCATTACAATACACAGACTCATCCAAAGACACCTAGACATGCTCTACAGTACACAGATTTGCTCCAGAACAGCTCAGCATGTACACATATACCCTATACGATGCATGGAGTCACATTATAACACACAGACTAAACCCACAACATAAGGCCTTTTTATAAACTAAGGCTTGCCTCACGAATCACAAAAACACTCCATGATACAGATTACATAGCCCAAGACACCTAGCGGTGCCTCAGTATGTACAGAGAAGCCTCACAGTGCTCACCATCACATAACACACACCCTCACTCCACAACGCACACACTCATCCCCCCGCAACATGCTTGCTGGCCTCTATTGCACAAACATGTTCCACAACATGAAGACACTTCCCATGAGTGCAGAAAGGCGCCAAAATGCATAGATGCATTCCATGAGGACATACCCATGCACGTGCGCATGCACACACACATTACAACACACAGAGGCATCCTACAACGCACAGACCGCCTCCCCCCCCATGTAGCAATGAGCCTCAGAATGCCTGGAGACCCCGACAACATTGACACATTTTGCACAGCGCACATGGTCCCACCATGACTCACAGAACTTCATTGCCACATACAAACTTCCCCCATAAAGCAGACTTGAGCAATAACACCCAGACTCACTCCACAAGGCACGGATACGTGCCGTAATCCAGGGACTCGACTCACAAGTAAGCACACCTTTCAAAATAGGTACTCATGCAAACACACAAAATCCTTTGACAATCACAAAATCGCATTCCCTCACAAGTTTCCTTTAAAGCAGAGGCTTGGCATACCACTTACACAGTTGGCCCACAGTAGAAAGCCTCTCCACACAGGGCAAACATTAACACTTCGACATCCTAACCATATAAAAGAATGCCCTTTCAACGAGACCATCCCACAATTCACGCAGAAGTCCTCTATTACTTGGATGAATGTTATAATCCCTAGCCGTTCTGTAACCCAAGACATGCCACCACACCTAGAGGTACTCCACAAGGCCCAGAGACATGCCACAAGGACAGCGCACCCCCAAACAAAGGGGCAGTACAGATTGTGGTTAAAAGCTTACACTTATGATTCAGATTGCCTGGGTTCCAATCCCACATGTGTTGTTTACTAACTGTGTGACTTTGGCAAGGTTTCGTAACCTCTCTGTGCCTTGTTTTTCTCAGGTATAAATTGGAATAGTAATGGTACCTACTTAGTAGGGCTGTTAAGAGTAAGAGAGTGAATGCCTATACAGTGTTTAGAACAATGCTGGCACAGCATTAGTGTTATCAATGTTAGTTGATCTTGTTGTTGCTATTATTGTTGTTGTTTCTACACAAGGACCTGGACTATGATGGTAAGACTTAATCTAAAATCATTAGAATCAACCCACAACACATGGAGTATACCCCCATAAAGCCCAGAATAACACCATAACTCACACTGTCACCGCCCTTTGCTTACAGTTCCCATAATGAGGGCACTTAGCCCACAACACCCAGAAGCAGCCACCACAGAGAGTCTCTGCAAAATGCCTAGATTCATCACACAATACCTAGACACACATCGCAGTGCATAAACATACCCATGATACAGACCAATTAGCCACACAGACTCATCAGCTGAATGCACCCTATCATATATATCACTTTAAAATCCCTAGAAACAATCCATAATGCATAGACTTCTCCAACACACAGAATTGTATCACGCCATTCCTGTCAAAACCCACAAGTATCACCTGTATACCCCAAATTGCTCACAATGCTCAGACTCACCCCATAATGCAGATTATCTTTCCATAGGATTCAGACCTGCTCCACAACCTACCAGCTTGTGCCTCAGCACACAGCCCCAAATCCCACGAACAGATCTTCTATATGCAGAATCATATGACAAGCAGATGCACCCGGCAATGCCTGTATTAGGCATAGAACCCACACACTGGCTCCAGTAAATACCTTCATTTCATAATACCTACAACATACGGAAACACACAGAGCCAACACACAATACCTTGACATGCCCTACACTGTACAGACCCAGCATTACAGTGCGGATTCCTCCCACACAGTAGAGAATGGCGTCACAGGGCGCCATCTTGTCCCACTGTGCACTCTAGCACCCGCACAACCCACAGCTCCCCAAGGGAACAATTACATCACAGTGCAAAGGCCCCAAACACTTTCAGTTGTCTCCACATAGTCCCCTGAAAGGTATGCAGGACCCATAAACCTCAAAAACAACCTATAACCACAGACTTATACTACAATCTGCAAACATGTCCCATAATGCATTGATGTCTCCCACAATGCAGATGTCTGCCTGCATGTCCCACGCTCACATCATAACATTCAGAGTCAACTCACTGTTCACAGATTACAACCCACAAACTTGCCCCACAACATACAGACATGCCTCTCAAAGTATGGACATAACCCTAATCCACAAACTCGCCCCCTAATGCACAGAATAGTCACACAGTGCCAAGGTATGCCTCACAAAGCCCACACTGCCACATGATATACATAGGCTTTACACAGCACAGTCATGCACCACAAAACCATGTATAAACCCCAACAAAGTCCAGATAAACCCCACAGTGCATAGGCCTGCCTCATAACACAGGTGTGCCGTGCAACACAGACTCTCCATGCAGAGGTTGGAATCATAGTGCATGGACTCACTCTACACAGCTGATTTGCTCCACAACGTATGTAGTCACTTCACAATGAAAACACTAGAACCACAACACCAAGGCTCACAGCAAAGCATCCTCCCCGCCCCCACTTCTCTACCACATAGAGGCCCTATAATACATAGATAAGCCCCTCAACTCACAGACTTGCCCGTCCACACCTGGACACGCCATACAATGCATAAACATGCCCCACAATCCAGACAGATGTCAGAACACTTCGTATATGACACACACATGCCTCATATAACTTTTAATCCACAATGTGCAGACTCATCCCGTGCAGCACAGGTCCACCCTCCTCAGTTTGATCTAATATCACAACCCTAGATTTGTCCTCGGACACAAAGGCATATCCTAAGGTGCACAGACATGTGTCACAACATCCAGAATCACCTCATGATACCCAGATTCACTCCACAGTACCCAGAAACACCATATCATTAATGCACAGACAGAAATACACAGCATGCAGACTTGCCTCAAAAGCACTTAGCTGGGCAACAATGCACAGACGTGCCCTACAACAGAGACATGCCTTACAACATACCCTCACCTTGCCACAAAAACACCTGGCTTACAGGGAGGATAGGAGCAACAGAGCCCCTAGACCTGTTTTGCTGGACAAAGACACATCATACAATGTGCATCCACAACCCATTACACAGACTTTCTAGCTCCACCGACAACTAGCTCATTGTGCAGCATACAGAATTGCAAAAAACCCAATGCACAGACACAAATGCACAACTCAGACTCTTCCCAAAAAGCACAGAATCATATCACAAAGCACTGATATGCCCCCTACAATGCACAGTATCAAGTCACAATGGGGAGATGCATCTCATGTCCCGAGACTCTTCCTACAATGCAGAAACATGCCCCCCCATGCATCTCTTCCATGACACGGTCATTCAGACATTCTTTCCAATTCCTAGATATAAGCCAAGACTCTGCTCACCACTCATAGACCCACACCAAAGCACACAAAACCACCCAGAGTGTATAGATTTGCCATGCGTTGTATAGGGTCAACTCATGACACATAGATGTGTCACACAATACTCAGAGTTGATACAAAATACACACACACACACACACACACCCCTCAGCAGAAGACGGATCCCAAAACACGTTTGGGGTCAGTGACAAAACTCAACCTCCTCTCCCAGCAAGGCATGGAACAGCATCACAAGACACAATCCATCCTACAATATATAGAACAACCTCACAATTAACACAGTTACTCCATGGTGCAAAGATATGCCCAAGCACCGCACACACATACACTACAACACGTAGACACACCCTACAATGTGGAGATGTGTCCCAAGATACAGACTTCTCTCACAGCACATAGGATTACATCACAGCACATCAACTCACGATTCAAGATATAGATTCAGCGTGACACACTTTTGCCCCACAGCACACTAATCCTACAAACTCCAAACTTGCACCAAAACCCAAACTTGCACAGATTTGACCCAGAGCGTTTCAAACTCACAATATGACACACAGATTCTAAAAATAGCTGCCAAATCATATTAAAATATAAAAATATGCCCCCACGGAAACACCCTCACCAAGCCCATGGTTGCCCTGAAATGAATAGAAAGGAACAACGGCACTCAAACTCAGCTCACAGTTTTTTGAGTTGTCTCACAATGTACAGAACTGCATCATAATGTACAACCATGACCGACAACTCACAGACCTACCCCAGAGAACGAAGGCTCCCCCATCACACACTTAGCACACAATTTCCAAATTTGTGCCAAACATGCACACTCAGCCCAAAATACACAAACCCACCCTGCATCAAACACAGCATAGCACATAGATTTGCCCTTGCTTAGAGCGAACTGACAGCTCACATTTGTCCCACAATGCCCAGACGCACAGTACAATGTATAGACAACAGTCACAGCTTAGATACCCCCCAAGCAATTCACAGAATCCAATAACACTGCAGAGCTTTCCCTATAATGTCCACCTCACAGCATCCCAAATTGCACAAAAACACACACTTGTTCCAAAATGGACAGCTTCTCCCACAGCATACATCCCACAATACACAGATACGCCACAAAAGATACGGACCCCCCAGAAACACACAGTATTGCATAACAGCTTACAAACTTTTCTCAAAACATACATTCCATAATCAGTGGACTCCTTCACAACATCCAGTCACATCCTCAAATGCCTAGACTCAACCCCACCCCCACCAGCATCCTTGTCCAGTAGCCCTAAAACGTACCACAGAAAACAGACTTGACCCACAAATGTATAGAAATTTCTTCAACTTCCAGATTCATCCTACAGTGCACAGACTTTACCCCTACGCATGTTATCCCACAATGCAGACTCAACCGCAAAGCAAAGAATTAGCCCATCACATACCACAACCGCCAGATAGGTGCCACAGCACCAAGAAACACTCCACAACATGTCTATGAGCCTCACAATACCCAGACTCTCCCACAACCTCCACACTCACCCCTCAATTTTTAGACCAACTTATGATGTCACCCATGCTCCATGACATAAGACTCCTACCACAGCCCATGGAATTCCAGCACAATGCACAAATTTACCTCACAATGTAGAAATTCTCCAAAAAATGCCAAGACTTACTCCATAGGCATTCAGTATGACCATAACACCTAGATTGGCCTCAAAACTCACTTTTGCACCATAATACTACAGAAATGCCTCACAATACGTACAATGAACTTACAATGAACAGACTTGCACTACAATGCCCAGACTTACCCCATAACGCCAAGACATGCCCTAGAACGCACAGTTAAGTTCCACAATGCAAAAATCTCCCTACAATGCACAGCTTCACTCTACAACATAAAGTTACTCCACTGTGGTAAGAGTAGACGGCATACATCCAGCCACACCCCCAAATTCACAGTCTTGCCATACGACACTAAGACATGTTTTACATGTAATGCACAAAATAGCTCCATGATACGTTGATGCAGCTAGCTTCCTATGGACCGATGTACTCTATAACACATAGGTTTCTCCTACCAACACAGAATTGCATTCTGATGTAACACACACACCCCAACACACACACACACAGTCACTCCACAAGACAAATACCTCACAAAGGAAAACTATCTCCAAATGCAGAATTGCCCGAGGATACACAGACTTAACTCACAAGATGAAGACATATTCCACAGTTGTGTTTCTCAACAGACATGCTTTACTACATAGCCTTGCCCCACAAGGCACCCTCGATCCACAACCTAGACACGGTCTATGGTGCACATACTCACCCCCACAACACCTTGGCAAAACCTCCAATGAAAAGATGCATCCTACAATGTACAAAATACCTTGAAAATACACAGATGCTCCCCACAGTCCCACAATGGCCACATCATGCTCAGACTTTATCCCAAATGCAAATTCACTCCTAAACATCTAGAATCAAATCACAGGATACAAATTCAACCCATACCAGGTTTTCCCCACAATGCACTGATATGCCCCATAGCACTCAGATTCTCCTACACACAAAAAATCTCATCACAATCTCACATCACCCCACAAAATCAATACATGACCCACTGCTACAGATAAACTTTACAATATGCAGACTTGCCCCACACCACTGAGAGACACACCCCATGATACATAGACATGCCCGCCACACAAACTCACCCCACAAAATGAATCATCACCCAACATAAAAATCTCCAACTGAAGACACACTCAGTTACACACTGGCCTACCCCATCACACACAGAAATACATCATAAAGCATATATGCCTTACAGCACATAGAGTAGTCCTACAGCACAAACACAAGCTCCCTCATACCCAGACTTGCCCGTAACAACCCATACTCTCTTTACAACCCCAGAACGCACGCAACACCACATCCGCAATCAGTGTGTATCATACACACTTGCTGCACGATATTCAGCATTGGACCACAACCTCTAGAAATGCCATACCATGTACAGACACAACCCCATACCTGAGAGACTCCCCCTGCTTTAAAAAAAAAACCCACACAGATTCCCCATAAGACACAGACGTACCCTACAATGCAAAGACTGGCCCTATGACAAAGCAATTTGCTATGAATCTCTAGAATCAACCCATGACACATAGTCTCACCCCATTACTCCAAGATATATCTCAAAATGTACAGACTGCGATGTCTACATCACAACACCTAGACATGCCCTATAATGTAAGGACATGTTCCACAATCCCAACTTTCCTGACAGTACACCCCAAAAAATCACAGCCATGAAAGTCAGAACACCCAGAATCACTCCCACAAAGCACAGTTCCTCCAAATCAGAAGCTCGGAACTCACAGGACCCATAATTCATAGAGACAACCCATAATCCACTGCTTCACCTCGTCTGCCCTTGCTTTGCTTCCCTTAATGTGCACTGAGACCAACCTCCCAGTGCACACATGAATCATACTAGTCGCAGACTGACATCACAAGAAACTCACTCATAGGACCTACAATTTACTAATACTTCCCAAAACCCATACACTTGCCCCACAACACCTAGACCCACATTCCTTCAGAGAGACTCACCCTACAACATAAGACTTATCACCCCCAAACATGTAGCATCCACACACAGGTACAAAGAGATTTCCCCATAACAGAAAGATTTTTCTCCACCACACTCAGACTCACCTTACCTCGCCAGACTCCCCCCACACCTAGCCTCATGTCATAGCACAGAGACTAGCTATACAACAAGACCCCTAACCCACGATGCATTTCACCACATAATGTCTAGCCTCACAGCACTACCCAGAGACTTGCCACCTAACCCAGAAACTAGCCCCGGAACCCTCAGACCTGCCCCACAGTCCTCAGAGACTCAGACCACAACCCGGAGAAGAGCCATATGCAGAGACTCGTAATCCACAACACACCTGTTCACCCCACGACGCCCAGACTTGCCCCAGACTTCACAGACACCTCTAATAATACCCAAACTCACTACACAGTACTCAGGAGGCCTCACACACCAAGAAGGACAGAGCAATATGTATGCTGACACTAGAACATTGAGCTGCACTTCACGAGGCACATACTCTATCACATTTAGCCTCAACATGTTGCTCCACAGGGTTCGGACAGAGGGCCCACGTGCTCCCACAGAACTCTGGCAAGTGACTTCACTTCTTTGAGTCTGCATACTCACATGTAAACATGGACAGGGCACTTCCTTTGAGGTCATTCCAGGAATTAAATGAGGTCATTTCAAGAAAGAACCAAGGTTTAGAATATAGTCTTTGGAGGCAAACACGCCTATTTACTGGTTGCTGGGACCCGGGCACATTCGATAGTAGAAATGGTCAGTGGTAGAGCAGAAGGGATATGGATTTGGTGTCCATCAGGCCTGGTTTTGAATTCTGCCCCTGCCATTTGTTGGCCATATGACCTACAGAATGCACTTGAACTCCCCCATCTTCAGCCCTCCTTTGTAAACTGGGGATGACCCTGGTTCCTGCCTCCCAGGCTGTTGTAAGGATTAAATAACACCAGGTATCTTAATCTGAATTTCTAGCCAAAGCAAAGTAGAATGAGGAAGAAAGTCGGAGTCTTACCTTTGGGGCCCTTTGTCATAGGCAAGCCTGGGGAAGCGGAAGGTGGGATTCAGGCGATATGACGTGGGCTTGGGGCAGCCAGGAGGCAGTGTGGGGGCTCCGGCTGGGGCCAGAGGTGAGAGGGAAGGTAGGTGCAGGCCAGAGTCTTTGACAGAAATGTCTGCAGTGGCAGCAGGATTTGAAGAACTGAGCAGCCACCTGCTTTTTGTCTTCAGATGATAAAAATCCTCTGTGTTATTATACCATAATTACCATCTTCAATCAGCAACATTTTCCAAAGAAGCCCATATTTTAATGTTTATTTTCTTGGCTACCTCAAGAGTAGGAAGAAAATCTTGAGCCCCTTCGGCTGTATCATAGAAAAGCAGGGGTGGAAATGACCAGAAAAGTCTTTCTGGAACAAAGTGCTCCCATCTACACACATATATTCATCCTAGATAAGTATACACTAGAACACACCCCCACACACACACACACAGAGTGCCAGGGATGTTCACACTGACCCAGACCTCCAAATGTATCATAATCCCACAGACCGTATATTCTTACAGCCACAGCCAGAGACATAGGTTGGCACAAGTATGAACATAAAACTCAGAGTCCCGACAGGGGTCATTTCATGTATACACAGATACTCATATGCATACACATGGATCCACGCAAGTGCCCACAGTTCTGTATGTAGGCACAGAGTGACACATAGTCATAAATACATAATCCACATTCACACAGACCTAGAGAAGCATGCAGACATATATGTTGACCTGGCTAGCATCCAGAGGATATATTTACTGATTCAGAACCTCAAAGGTGCAAACACACAGATGCACACACATATGCACATACAAAAACTCATAGATGCCTCTAGAGGCTCATGAGGCCTAGACACATTCTCAGGCATCCCCAGACATTTATGTAGACATGTAGACAGGCATTCTTGAACCCACACAAACACATATGTGTTTGCACGTGTGCACACATACCCATAGATGCATAGAGTCATCCATACACAGACACAGGTGTATGTGTTTTTACTGATATGCAGACACAGAGGCATTCGCCCAAACACTGCAACATAGAGATTCATTCATAGGTAGATACATGTGTTTTAAACATGTGTTTACTGGCGTTTTCCTGCCCAAAGAGTCATATGCATGTGCACACAGAAGCATAGTTGTTATCAGAACACACAGGCATAAGCACGTTCATGCCTGCACATGCCACATAAGTGCCCCTGCTTACCATGAACATTTAAGTGCGTACACATGCATGACAACGCAGATGAGGGTACACAAAGGAAGAGTCATGCATGTGGGTGTGCATATGGAAATACACAAGCACACAGGTATGCACATATAAATGCACTTGTACATGGAGAAATATACATGCACACAGATACAAAACAGAGATGGATCCATAAAGAGATTTCTACATGCATCCACACACAGAGATAGAGGTATATGCATTGAGAGAGATGCTTTTATAGAGAAGAGAGATGTGTTCTGTATAGATCCAGAGAGAGAGGCAGGGAAGAAACAGTTTAGCAGACATGCTTTTCTATGCAGAAGCATATACCTACCCACAGAGACACAGGCCTAAAGACCCACACAAAAATATATGTGGGCAAACACATCTGCACTCACAAAGGCTCGCCCACATGCACGAGAGGCGCGTGCAGGGCCACACACACATACAGAACCACAAAGAGATGGCTACAGAAGCTTGGGCAGACGCATGCGGAAGCATACATACAGAGCTGCATGCATGCAGGAATTCTACATGGATGTACAGGTAGACATGGAGGCCCACAGACACGCACCCGAACACAGGCACACAGATGTACACAGAAGCATGCATGTCTGGTGATCTGCACAAATAGTCATAGAAATGCATGCACACCCTGGCAGAATCCAGCACACCTTCCAGACACTTGAATGTGTCGCCATGTGTATGCATGTAAACAGATGAGTACGTGAGCCACAATAGCGTGCACACAGACATGTACACACAGACGTGCAAAATCCTCATGCAGATGGAGTCCTTGTATTATGCAGCAACATAAACATCTGCACACAGACACATATGCATTCACCCAGAGAGTCATCCAAAGAAATTCATTCTCATGGAGACGGGTTTTTGCAGATGCACTCACACGTGCCCCTGTGGACATGCAGATGGTCACACAGACATACACAGACAAACGGAGGTGGAGGAACTGATGGATGAACACTGAGGCCTGCACGTGTGAATATAGAAGCCCGTAGACACAGATAAAGAGGCCTACAGCAAGAACGTATAGCTACAGACACAGCGACTGACACTCAGACATACACACAGACATTATGTCCACACAGACATACAGACATGCAGCTACTCACACAGATGAACCATTGCAAGCAGCAAACATGAGGACTAAACATTTCCACATAGAGAGAGATGCAGAGATCTGCACATGGGAATACAGGTGTAGTTCCACAGACTTATGTATTAGAGAGAGACATGAGTCCTGCCTCCAAAAAAGGCAAGATTTCACCTACTCAGATGGTGACACACTCCAAACCTCTCTTACAGGCACATGCACACAGAACTTCGTAAAAGCACTTGCCTATACAGATGTATGAGTGCACATGCAGATGTCCACTCAGATGCCAGCTGTACCCGCCAGAAATACACAACATCCTCAGGATATAAAAGGAAGAGACATACACATATATCTACAGACAACACAGACCTAAACATGGTAAAAAAAAAAAATACAGACATATCCACAGGCACACAAAAGCACAGACGTGTACCTTCACATGTCAACATATATACACACTGGCACATGTGTACATACACACAAATGATCTACAGATGTACTCTTATGCCCATGTGGCACTCAATCCTAAATGTACATCAAATATATGAATGATCTGCCAACATAAGCATATAGATGCATACATGGACTTAGTCATGCTGCAAACAGAAACACAGACATATGCACAGACATGGAGACGTAAGCAGAGATTTATACATATGAAAACACAGAGACTCAGGTACTTAAAAAAGCACACACAAATAAACACTTTTCCAAAGGAGGCTGTGACTTTTAATGTACCTTTTTCTTAGCCTCTTCAAGAGAAAATGGAAATTATTGAGTTCCCTATATGGCTATACAGTATAAAAGCAGATGTAGAGAGATTTCCAGAAAGAAATCTGAAAGATCTGGGTGCACAGGTGTTTGTGTGTGTACACACACATGAAAGCACACACACTTCCACATGCACAGAACCACAGGCATAGAATCACACAGGAGCACAGAAATACAAATGTGCACAGCCAGATACAGGAAGATACGTAGATGCATGCATGCACACGCACACGTGCACATGTACACACACACACACACACACACCACTGAAACATCACACAGTATAATACTTAAGGGCATGGCTATTAAATTGGGGGGAAAAAAAGCCAAGCCTGCATTTTCTTACTAACCCAATGATTTGGGGCCATTTTCCTGCTTTCTCACCTGTAATTTGGGGGTAATATTAGCACCTATCTTTTAGAGTTGTTTGAAGATTCAGTGAAATGAAAGTCATAGCCTTGTGCTTGGAATGTCATAGATGCTGCTGATGCTTTTTGGTTTTACCAGAGGTGAATTTCTTAGCTGCATAAGGTTTGGGTTTTGTGGTCAAACTGCATGGTTATATCATAGAATGTCTTAACATTATTTGTAAATGGTATTGATGAAGGGTAGATTACCTTCATAAGCAAGGCCATTTCTGAAATTTTCAGAGATGTTAAGGGCTTATTACTGTCCCTGGCAAATGGAAATAAATATTTCTTGCTATTGTTTGTTGTGATTGTCGTTGTTATTCATGTCCTTTTCCCGTTTGCAGGAGGAGATTGGACGATTGAGAGAGCTCTTGGAAGTGGGGAAGAGGGGAAGAGGGCTTCATTCCCAGTGTGTATTTGTCACCTAGTGACCATAGTGAGTAAGTACAGTGTTTATGGATTGCTCAGAAATATCCCTAAAATTTCACCCATTGCAGGGTTGCCTAACTGCCCTGGCAAATAAGCTAGTATACTTCAACTTATAGTGGTTTCTGGTATATTCAGAAATTTAAAATAGTAATAAAATAAAAGAAATCTTTCTTTCTAAATTTCCTTTCCCCCACTTAGTTTTCCTCTGGGCTTCACTGAGACTGTGTTCTATAGCAGTGGTTTTCAAACTTTCTAATTATAGGCCTGCTAAAATCATTTTGAAAACTATCAACTCCATTACCCATCTTGAAGTTGGCATCTGAAATTTCTTACCATAAGTTTGTTTGTAGTTATTATTTCCAGCATATTACACTTATACTTTTAAATAAAATGATTTAGTCACATTTGCACATTCATTCAGTGAACTAAAAATACCATAGGATCTTGATACTCATAATTGTTGATTTAAAAGCAAAGAAAAAAAAAATGAACAGTCAGAAATTTTCATGATCTTATCTCCTTCAAATCACTGTTCTATTTAAGTCCACTCAGTAATGTATCCTAATGTAATATATTCTTATGTTTAAAAACCTTTCATTGGTCATCCTACTATATATCTCTGTGAAAAGTATATATGGATTGAAATAAGTGTTCCTATAATGCTAAGCCTATTAAATATTAAACTTTTTACCATTAAATTATTAGTAGTATACAGTTTATCAGAACCGTATAAAATATCACATATTTTGATAAGTAATTACTAAAAATGAAAACTCAAATTTGGTTGGAAATGCATCCCTTAAGTGCATATGATTGTTCATTTTCCTCCAAGTCAGTTCATGACTCCGAGGATGACTGTTACTTCTAATGAGACAGTACAGTATAAATTTTATTCCTATTTTTCACTTTTAGAGCCATAAGAACTCAGAAAATTTTGTTCCCATAAATAAGTAGAAGGGAGTGGAATGAATGTCCAAATTGTAAGTCAAAAATCACAGTAACTTGTCACTGAAAATAAGTTTTCATGATTTAAATTTTTTAATTAAAATTTAAAATTTGTAATGGACAACTTGATTAGGCTTATCTTTAGTTCCATGAAAGCAAAGAAGCCCCAATTTATGAAAGGATTTCTTACTGAATCATTTATTTCTGAGTTTCTGGTAAGTTTACCAAAATGACTTTATCAAGTTTTAGCAAATGACTATTATATCTATCATACTTGCATTTTGATGCATTATTTTTAATCCAGTGTACTTACAAAAGGTTGGAAAAATCAAAATACTTAGATCACTATGCCTTAGCCAATACAAACATTTTGATAAAGTGCCTTTGATTTATTATATCCTTTAAATATAAAACTTTGAGGCTGCAGATTTGGATCATTGATTTCATAGAAAATATTTATAATATAACTTAATTGGCAAAGGCAATGTCCATATCAAAATAATCGGCCAAATCAACTGTACCTTCACAAAAAGTGTTCTACTTCATTTTTCACTGGAAAAATGAATTGATATGCATTTTGAGGAGCATTATTAAAACCACAGAGAAATCAATTATGGGACACCTTTTGTTAAATAGTTTACTAACAAAGTAAATAGATTAAAATTATAATGAGATTTTTATCTACTTCAAAATAAATTAAGAGATTAAATGATAATTTTGTTTCTCATGTGATTTTAAATTAAACAATGTAATATGTAGCTAACATTATAATTCATATATAAAACAAGGAATCTGATGGCAGGCATTATTTCCTTTGGTAAACATGTATGCATGTGTTCTTAGAACTCTGGTATTGGGTTTTTGAAAATAATTAACTAAGAATCATGTACAAAAATTTTAAAATCCATTAATTTTATTAGACCACAGAATCAAACTTTTCAACCGTCTTTTATGAAAGAGGTAAGTATATATAGCTAAAGAATAATTGGTCTGGAAACTATCATATTCTGTTTTTGATAATGGGAGGTAGAAAATATATAATTATTTATAAAGTGAAATGAGGATTGACTTTAATTGGAAAAGATACTTCAAGATACAATCTGAGAAAACAGGTTTTAAGTATTTTAATTGAATGATGTATCTTATCTGAAAGAAATCACATACAATTTCTATGTATCAGTTTTACCAGTGTAAACGTTTTGTGGTATAGGAAAACATTCTAGTTACAGTTAAAAGAATCAGCATCAACAGTATATACTGCCATTAGTTAGGAGGTGCATTTCTTTCCAGTTAATGATGCATTTAAGCGATCAGTATTGAGAATAGTTGCAAAATAATGCTTAATTTTAAGAATGTGGAAAAAAATTTGTTTTTAGCCAGATCAGTTATAGTATAGAAGACCCATGAGAGTTAAGAATCTGAGAGTGGATCCCATGCAAACTATCCCTGCTCACATACTCCTTGAAAAGATTTCATGTACCAGTAACCTAGTTTGAAGACCATTGCTCTAGACTATTTTGAGCAGGATTGCTCCAGAACAATGTATTGTTGTCATCGTCGAGATAATTTATCATAGTTCACATGCACAAGAGTGCTGTGGAAATAGCTGCCACTGTTAAATTTCTGCTGAATGCTTCTGTGTTTGAGCAAGATGTTCTGGAAGGGCTTATTTTATTTTGCTGATAAATGTATGTATTGACTAGCCCTATATTTTCCAATATGGGAACCACGCGTGGCTACTGAGCATTTGAAATGTGGCTAGTGCGAACTATGATATATCCTAAGTATATACCAGATTTCAGAGACAGGGCAAACATAAAGGAAATGTTTCACTAATCTTTTTATATTGATTCCATGTTGAAATAATAGTATTTTGGATATATTGAGTTAAGTAACACATATCATTAAAATTAATTTTACCTACTTTTTAAACTTTTTAAAGTGTTGCACATGAAAATTAAAATTACATCTGTAGCTTGCATCATATGTGTTATATATGGTAGTGTTGCTCTAGGACCTTATGTTGGAACTCTTGAATTTCCTCTAAAAGCATAACCACAGAAAAAATTGTTTGACATCAGAATACCAATATACTGGATGTAGCCGGGACCTCTTACTAGTGTTTAGGTTTTCAGGTTGGGGAATTTCTAGTTGTAATACAGCAGGAAAAAGTAAAAAAACAAAACAAAACAAAAAACCCTCAATATTCCATTAAGGATATTTAAAAAATAGTCTTTTATTAGTACCTAGGAATTTTCCCAGTATGAACTTTGGATGGCTTCTAAGTGGGTGCATGTGAAGCTTTTCAAACTCTTCAAAAATGTCAGGGGCATATATTGCCTTCTATTAAAGATATGAAGTGTTTCATCACATTTGAGATGCTTTTTTCTGTAATTATGTTTATGTAACACTAAGAAAGAAGACAAACGCCTCTAAGCTATGATGCAATGCTTTCATATCAATAGAATTGTGATTTTGTACTTACTGAAAGCTCTTTTTGGCTTCTCTTACTGAAAGCTCCTTTTGGCTTCTCTAGACATATATGTTTCTCACATGTCATGATATTACAATAGCCACACGCAGATTTGAGTATATGCAGGTGATGACAGCTCCCTTTCAGCTGCCTCATGGCTGAGAGTGACTGTAACATGCACCTGATTATAAGGCACATTCTGATTTCAGAGATGTGAAAAAGGGAAGAAAAGATACATCTTAGAATTGGGTAAATATGGTAAGTCCTTTGTCAGGAAAAAAGGACCATGGAAGATAGAAAGCAAACCCCAAGACATCAGCCTAGCGAAAACCCCTCTTCTCTGTATTACTGTATTTGTGAAAAACAAAACGTGGCTCTTATCTAAACATTGATCACAGTGCACTTGAATACCATTGCATTCTACATTTCATCTTAGCTGTTTGATGGTTTTCTTAGCATTCTTTTCTTTGTCTCCCGGCTTGGGGGTGGGAATCGCGATGGGTAGAGTATGGCTGGGGACAGACTGGATCTCTCCAGCCTGAAAAGGTCTAGCAGCTCTGTTGTGAGAATCACTTAGCCCAGTCTTGTGTGAGGCTGTGCCTTCAAAGACGTTGTTGGCTCTTCATAAGTGGGCTAACAGAGGGAGCCTTTCTCCTTGTCATGGCTTAGTTTAATTTTAACATGTTCATTGTACCCTTTCTTGACTGAAGGGCTTGAGAGCGGGAGGAATGGCGATTGAGCCATTTTTCTAGTTCTTGTTTTATATAGTATTCAATAGGGTCCGCGAGATGAATCAAAACTCCACAGGAAGTACATTATCTCAAGAATCAATGAAAACAACCCTAGATTTGCTGTCCAGGAATTGTGACACATCTCTGATTCTGATGATACTCTTGAAGATATGAGATTTACAAATGGTAACAAAAAACAGAAGTTTTCATGAAATGAGAAGAATAAGAGAACCGATACATGTTTCCTTCATTGTCCCTACAGTTCAACATTATACTAAGACTTTTACATATCTCTTAAGGGCTCCAAAGCAGAGCCAGCTTGACGGACTTCTGACTTGTGAGTCTCATAGGGCTCCCTGCTTGGTTTAATGCTCTGCTGTAATGGTCTTGAAATTCTTAATACATTTTGAAGAAGGGTCCCCACGTTTTCATTTTGCACTGGGCCCTACCAGTTATGTGGCTGATCCTGTTCAAAAGGGGATACTTGCCAGAGAATAATTAACTGAAGTCGCAAAGTTAAATTAGAAGCATTGCTTTTCTAATGTTGTGCACTGAAACTGAATTCTTTCTGTCAGTACTCGTAAACATACCCATAAGCTACTTTTGCTGTTGTTGTTAGGAATGATTGTTGTAGAAGTAGTAATTGGAGTGGTAGTACTACTCAACAGTCCCTTATACTGACTCCCTCATTTATTCATACGACCTGCGGCGTCTTCTGTGTCTCTATTTTTTTTTAATTTTTTAAAGATTTTATTTATTTATTTGAGAGAGAGAGAGAGAGCATGAGTGGGGGAAGGGGCAGAGGGAGAAACAGACTCCCTGCTGAGTGCAGAGCCCGATGCGGGGGCTCAATCCCAGGACCCTGGGACCATGACCTGAGCCGAAGGCAGATGCTTAACCGACTGAGCCACCCAGGCGCCCCAAATTTTTTATTTTTTAAATTGTTATTTATTTGAGAGAGAGAGAGAGAGAGAGAGAGAGCACAAGCTGGGGGAGCAGCAGAAGCAGACTCTCTGCAGAGCAGGGAGCCCCATGCAGGGTTCAGTCCTAGGACTCCGGGATCATGACCTGAGCTGAAGGCAGATGCTTAACTGACTGAGCCACCCAGGCACCCCCCCCAAATTTTTTATTTTTATTTTATTTCGTTTTAATTCCAGTATAGTTGACATACAGTATTATATTAGTTTCAGGTGTACAATACTGTGATTCAACACTAACATACATCACCTGGTGCTCATCAGGACAAATAAACTCCCTGAATCCCCATCATCTGTTTGACCCATCCCCCCCACCCCCTCCCCTCTGGTAACCATCAGTTTGCTCTCTACAGTTAAGAGTCTGTTTCTTGGTTTGCCTCTCTCTCCTTTTTCCTTTGCTCGTTTATTTTGTTTCTTAAATTCCACCTATGGGTGAAATCGTATGGTATTTGTCTTTCTTTGACTGACTTATTTCACTTAGCATTATACACTCTAGCTCCATCCATGTTGTTGCAAATGGCAAGATTCATTCTGTTTCATGGCTGAATAATAGTCCATTATGTATATATACCACCTCTTCTTTATCCATTCATCTATCGATGGACACTTGGGCTGCTTCCATAATTTGGCTATTGTAAATAATGCTGCAATAAACATAGGGGTGCATGTATCCCTTTGAATTAGTGTTTTTGTATCTTTGGGGTAAATACCCAGTAGTGTGATTACTGGGTCATAGAGTAGATCTATTTTTAACTTTCTGAGGCACCTCCATACTATTTTCCAGAGTGGCTGCACCAGTTTGCATTCCCACCAACAGTGCCCTAGTGTTCCTTTTTCTCTGCATCCTCGCCAACACCGGTTGTTTCTTGTGTTTTTGATTTTGGCCATCCTGACAGGTGTGAGGTGATAATCTCATTGTGGTTTTGATTTGTATTTCCCTGATGATGAGTGATATTGAGCATCTTTTCATGTGTCTGGTGACCATCTGGATGTTTTCTTTGGAGAAATGTTCATTTCTTCTGCCCATTTTTTAATTAGATTATTTGGGTTTTTTTTTTTTTTTGGTGTTGTCTGTGTTTTTTATGTATTTTGGATACTAACCCTTTATCGCATATGTCATTTGCAAATTCTTCTCCCATTTTGTAGGTCGCCTTTTAGTTTTGTTGATTGTTTCCTTTGCTGTGCAGAAGCTTTTTATTTTATAGTGCCAATAGTTTATTTTTGCTTTTATTTTCTTTGCCTCAGGAGACATATCTAGAAAGAAGATGGTATGGCAGATGTCAGAGACGTTACTGCCTATGAACGTTCTCTTCTAGGATTTTTATGGTTTGGGGTCTCACATTTAGGTCTTTGATCCATTTTGAGTTTATTTTTGTGTGTGGTGTAAGAAAGTGGTCCCTTTTTATTCTTTTGCATGTTGCTGTCCAGTTTTCCCGACACCATTTGTTGAAGAGACTGTCTTTTTCCCATTGGATATTCTTTCCTGCTTTGTCGAAGATTAATTGACCATATAATTGTGTGTTTATTTCTGGATTTTCTATTCTGTTCTATTGATCTATGTGTCTATTTTTATGCCAGTACCATACTCTTTTGATGACTACAGCTTTGTAGTATAGCTTGAAGTCTGAAATTGTGATGCCTCCAGCTTTGCTTTTCTTTTTCAAGATTGCTTTGGCTATTCGGGGTCTTTTGTGGTTCCATATAAATTTTAGGATTGTTTCTTCGATGTGTCTCTATTTTTCTCATCTATAAAATGGCAGTGCCATTACATCTGCCCTTCTTAACCCCAGATGAGGCTAATTTAGAATCAGACTGAAATGCCCATGATGGTACTTGTGAACCATAAAGGCTGAAACAGATGTAAAAGATTATTACCCTCCCCGATATGGAATCTGGGGGGCAACCAGCTGCCTGGGGGTCCTGGAGGCCTGAATTGGGCTCAACAGTGAGGCTGCTCTGGCCCATGACTATAGAACAGGTATCCCAGGGGGGTCCTAAAGCCAGAACATCAATGCCCCTGATATTTCAAGAGCCCAAGCAGCGCATCACCTTGCTGTCCAAAGGGCCGGGTCAAGGCACTTGGATGGAAATCACAGATATGCAACAGGGCTGGAGCGTTGAGACTAGAGGAGAGGCATCATAGCTGGGAAAGATCCTCTGAGCCCCTGGGGCACCTGCAGCTACATCCGGGGTTAGGGAGGGAACAGCCAAGGGTGCTAGCCACCTCGGACTGCCACAGAAGTTTTCTTATTGCCCAGGATGGAAGTGAATTCAGAGTTGCCATGACCTGAGTAAGAAAAGGAAACTTTTGTCTCCATTGTGTGAAGGAGCTCATTTTCTCTGATGTAAAGGGGAAAAGTGGCACAGCAAAGACCTTGAGCAGGTCAAGAAATACTGTGTGGCTTTTAAGTATGCAAGAATGCCTGTCAGTGACTCCCATGGGACATACTCAGGGTCTTATTTACACAATTGCAGGGTTTTGCTATAGTGCAGTAGAGAGAGGTGAAGCTAGCACTTCAAATGAGGTCACAGAAAATGCCACTCAGAATATCTTGGCAATGTCTCCTGTCGCTGATGGGACATGGTGATCAATAGTTTGTCTTATTTCATGTATCAGAGATCACTAAAGACTGTCTCTTATGGGGGGCAGAAGCAAGGATAGGCACGTAGCTTTTTAGGAATGAGTGTCCGGGAGAAGGCTGTTTTCTGGCTAAGAGGATACACTGTGTTTGGTTGCACAGTTGGGAAATAAGGGGTTACCGTGTTGTGCCAGAGTGCAGGGGCGAGTGGCTGGGATGTCTTTGCATTACTGTGATTTTTTTTGCATCTGAGTTTGCCCACTAGGTCCGGTCTATGGCAAGGGCCGAAGACCTGGTAAACCAACAGCAGAGAGCCAATATCCGGGCTGTGATTGGTTCAGATCTGAGATTTCCAGCTACCTAGCAACTTGGCTTGAGGGTGTCTGTGTAGGTATCCGTAATTGACTTAGATTAAGCTCTACTCAGGTTGGGATAAGAGCACTCTTTTTTGGCGGGGGGAGGGAGAGAGAAAGGAGAGGGGGCAGAGAGAGAGAGAGAGAGAATCTTAAGCAGGTGCTACGCCCAGTGCAGAACCTGATGCAGGCTCCATCTCACAGCCCCGAGATCATGACCTGAGCCAAAATCAAGAGTCGGACGCTTAACTGACTGAGCCCCCCAGGCCTCCAGAGATAAGAGCTTTTTTGAGCTACCTGTAGCACTGCCTGAAATCCCTCCTGTATTCCCAGACCAACCAAGAGAGGCCATACCCATTGGCGAAGGTAGGTTGGGAGTTTAGCAAAGATCTCATTTGTAATATAGGAAGATTTCCAGTGTTTCTCTTAGGACCCCACTTGAGGCTGAGGACCAGAGAAGGGAATATGATAATATAGTCTCTGAATTGCAAAGAACCCTTAAAGGCCGTTTAGTGCTGTCCTTATATCTCCATTTTGAAATCTGCAATAAATAGTTTCTTCTGCCTTGGCCTGAACATCTCCAGTAATGGGAAACTCAGGTTTCCTGAGGCAGCCCGTTCAGTCTCTGGCCATCTTTATAGTTCTGCCTCATGTTGGACTGAAATCTGCCTCCCTGGGATGCACATTCTGACCCTGGGGCAAGTCACTTCCTGCTGACACATGGCTCTTTTGATCATGGAAGACAGTGCCTATCTCATTGAACTCTTCTCTTTGCCTAGGTTAGTCTCTCTCTGCCATTCCCCATTTGACACTTTTGGCCCCTGTTACCCTTTTTTGGCCCCTGTTACCCTTGGGTTGTCCTTCTCAACAGGGTACCAAAAGTCAGGGCACCCTCTCACCAGCTGCCGAAGTCTTGCACAGACTGACCGCTTTCTCCTTAAGCTGAATATCATCTCTCTAGTGACCACATGACATGTATCGTCAGATTATTGACTCACTCAGAGTTTCCAGACAGTCTAAACTCACCTTGAAGAGGCCTGAAACCTGCTTTACTAAGGACTATAGGGGTAGGGGCGCCTGGGTGGCACAGTCGGTTAAGCGTCTGACTCTTGGTTTTGGCTCAGGTCCTGATCACAGGGTCGTGGGATCGAGCCCTGCATGGGGCTCTGCACTCAGCATGGTCTGCTTGTCTTTCTCCCTCTGCCCCTCCCCCATCTCTCTCTCTCTGTCTCATAAATAAGAATAAAATCTTAAAAAAAAAAAAAGAACTACAGGGGTAGCCAATGCTTCTGACCAAAATATTTCCCTTATTGAAAATTAGATCCACAGGGAGGAACAAAGGGAAGGGTAGAAAGTTATCAGGTGTATTGTCTTTTGTTAAGAGCTTTAGTATCTGTTTTTCTTCGACGTAGCCCTAATTTATGTATATATCATTTCATAAGGAGTCTGGGAGCCTGGGAAAATATGGAACAGTGAACCTTAATGGGGTTGAGAAATTGTATTAATCCCATGCATTGCTCACAGTGAAGCAGGAGTGAGCTTGAAACTTCCTTTCTCTCTTTATGTCCCCCTCCCCTGCCACAGTCTTAGGAACGAACAACGTTACCTATAAGTAGAGGAAAAGAGGACTCAGTCACTAAAAAGTAGAGCAATTTGATTTTTTTCTTCCTCTAGATTTTAGCTAATAAGCTCGTTCTAGTGCATGGGCTGAAAAGTGTGATATGTTCTGTATCTAATTAACTCAGTACTAATCCCCAGTAGAATATAAAGAAGGTGTAATGTGGTAGATTCATGCTTCATATAAATGAATAAAAGCAGGATCCAGTGTGATACTACTTTTTGAGAATGTTCAGATTCCTGGTTTATATAATCAGCACACATCACAGTAATCACTCACTTAAAATTATGTAATTAACACTCTATGCAATGGTTATTTTACAACAAGAGGGGTGATAGCTACAAATATATTTATGGACATAGTAGAACACACTATTTAGCATTGGGAATGTTCTGGAAAGAAGAGCCATACGGGTGAAGGGTTTGCTTGCATTGTACCATATTCACAATGACATATTCTGCACCCCTCACACACCTCCTTGGCATTCACTACATTAACTGTTCTTTCTTCCTCTCTTCTGGGGACTGGAGTTCCTATAGTTTCAAATCTCTTTGCTTGCCTTTGTCCTACCTTAAGTATTCTGAAGAAAACAGCACGTAAGCTTCAAATACCAAACTGTTCATTTTAAAAAGGAAAGATAAATGCATTTTCCCTGCATAGTTTTCTTAGTAGGAGAAATAATCAATACAGTAAGAAAGCTTTATTTAAGTAACGGGCGGGCTGAGCTGAAATTTGTATTTTTTCAAAGTTTGGAAATCTCTGGCCCACTGAGTAAAGAATTATGTTGGAATGCTTCGAATCTTGGCCTGACTTTAGATGCATGGTGAGCCTGTGAAAGCAGGTGTATCGACTTGGATTGATCGAGAGCTGACATAGAGGAACATAAAGTATTAACTTCCACTCCCAAAGAAACCACTTCACTTTTCGTTTTAACGAAACTTGACTAAAGCTATGAGCTTCAAATTTAAATATGCAGGAACCTATGTTTCTTGTGTAGAGAAAGTGAAGCCATGAGGCAGCAAAATATTTCATTTAGTTGCAATTTAATGGCAGCAGGAGAGCCTTTGATCTGGGAGGGGTACAGATCTCGTCCTCTGTACGTTCAGCCTCCTTCTCTTCCCGCAGCCTATCAGTTAAGGGCCAGTTCCCTGAGGTAATTCTATCCAGTTTATCCAGACGATGAACATCTTTATTATTGAATGCCAGAGAATTACAGTTTACCCCAGTAGTATTTACTGGCAACACTCATGTTGAACAGGAAGGCAGAAAACTTGGATTCATCATCTCTACTACCTACTGGTTGGGTAATCTTTATCTCATTACCAGTTTTCTCATCTGTAAAATGAGAAGAACAAGAATAGTTGCTCTGCCTACCTCACAGGGTTGTTGGGAATACAGGCGAGAAAATACGTAAAAACACATAAATTTAATGTGATATACAGTTGTGAAGTATTGTTAATTGTAATAAGAAGCATAGATAACTTTTCAGATGTGGAAAACAATACTTAACATATTTAATAGGGGTGGCTTTTACTGCCCCAGCAAAGTGACTAAAGCTGGAGATTTTAGTGTGTACTTCCATTTCTTAGATAGAATTTGCAGACATCTTTTGATATATTTTATAAAAATAAAGATAATTCAACTGAGTTAGATGCCAACCTATTTCTTAGAATCGGTCCCTTTTCTTGGATGTATAAGAAAAGGTGGTTTCCCCAATTCTCAGATGACAAGCCTAGAACATGTCAGACAAGAGGCAATAGTCCCTGTGATATCTCCCGAGTGGCCACGGTTATAGGAATATAAAACTTTTTTTGTCACTGAGAGTTTCCTAAAATTCTCTAATTATCCTGGGTAACAGGGATGGGAGAGTCTTTGTGATGCATTTTATTTACCCCTGGCTCAAAGAGAAGCAAATTGGCACACTTTGTAAAATAATGGAAACTAGGGAAAGAGGTATTGCAGCTTGCAGGGGAAAACGGGTGGGTTCTAAGCACACAGGTACCCATGCCTGGAACTTGAGATCAGTTCCCCGAAGGAAGACTTGAGGAGCCAGAATACAAGAGCAATTTGAGGCTGAGTGAATGACCCAGACACAAAAGAAGAGGGAGACGCACAGTAGTCAGTGTGTGCCCAGGTGGACCGGAAGTGGACCCCAGAGTGTCTATAAATTACAGGAAGACATGGGAGAGGAGGAAAGAGAAATCATATCGGTGGGTAACGACTTGGAAAGTATTTTAAGTTTGGCAGCTTAAAAACTGCAAAGCTGCCAAACTTAAAAATGACTATTGATAGAGGACTGTTCAATCCACAAAATCATCACTGTGAGTCCAAAGGGAGATGCGTGTGAAGTAAAATAAGATCTGAAAACCTCAATTGGTTTGCCGGTGAGCGGAATAAATTTTGAAGAGGCTTCAGTTTCTTTCCACGGATGGATGAACAATTTGCTGAGGTGGAGTTTCAGAGGAAACAAGAAGATTAGCTTTGTATTTGATGCAGAGTATTAAGGGCTTCCTAAAGAGATTAAATCAAAACCTGATTACAGTCCACTAATGCTTTATTAATGTAGCATTTTTTGCTTTTCAAGTCTTTCATTTAAACTTATGTTTGTGAATATTATTAAATTTCTTGGGATTAAGGACTTTTAAAGCCCCTCCTTTACAAAGCCCTATTATTCAGTTCTCTGCAGGGGCTCAGAAAGCCCTCTACACACTCACCCCCACAGCCAGTCATTATCGTGGGGGGGGGTGCTTAGGAAAGACAAAGGGGAACCCAAACAGCTTTGGCAGAGGAACTGGGCCCGGGGAAGAGAGACGTATGCGGCTGTTGCGGCTGTTCCTTCACCTTTGCCATATCATCCCCTCATCCGCTCTCTGATTCCTGGCTGCTGATGATTCTGGGGACAGGGCTCAGCCTCTTGAATGGGCTTGCCAGGGCTCCTGATCTGGAAGTGTAGGCTTTTCTCCCTCCCTTCCTTGGCATGCCTAGAAGGCTCCTCTTCCTCCATTTGGCTTCAGACTCATCCCCTCCTTCAAGGCTCATCTCAAATGCATCCTTCTTGTCCCTTCCACCACAAACAAGAAACAAAATCTTCAGTGGTCTTCGGCCTTCCCGGCACTGCCTGCCCAGTGGCAAAACTTAAACATCTTATCAGCTCCAAGGTCGAGAGGAGGAGGAAGTGGTGAGCAAAGGTCCCCGGCTTTCTTGTGGGGAAAGGCTTCTCTGTCCCTAACGTCAGCAGTCCTTCCCAGGCCCAACCAATGGCTTGTATCTTCCTCCTCTGGCTCATGAACACTGGCAGGTTAGCTGGGCTCTGTGCAAGCCCCATAATGAGGACTTTCTTGCTTACTCTGTGCAAATACTTGAATGTCTTGTAAGTGTACCACTGACTGCGAAGGCTGTCTTTCCCATTTTTGGTAAAAATTCAAGCCCAACTCTTCTAGGGTACTGTCAAGTTGGACAAGCAAGAACGCATTACTTTTCTGGGTAAATGGGGATTTTCTCACCACTGTGTAATTAAAGCAGAATAAAAGGAAAAAAAAATTGCTGTGGAAGCCAAAACTGTAGCTTTCATCCTTAAGGGCTTGATTTCAAGCGTTGGAGTTTATCAGAACGGCCTGTCTCTTCATCCTGCCTCATCTGTGTGTCCCTTTCTTATTTTGACAGATGTAGTCAAAATGATCAAAAAACAAATTATTCAGATATAGATCTATAAAAGGTGTGTCTCCCATAATATTGCATATGCATGTCTTAGAGCACTTAAGAGTTTTTGATATAGTTCAGCTATTTTTATATTCCCTTCTCATACATGTAAGCATCTTGAGGGTAGAAGGTGTATCTCCTTTACCTTTGTGTCCCTTGCAGGGCCTAGTATAGTGCTCAGTCAACAATCGAATGCATGAAGGACAGAATCAGTGTGCATGTGTCTGTTTGTATCTACGGGTTGGCTCTTTGCTCAGCTATGAGCTGTAACAGTGACAAGCCATTGAGAATGGCAGAACTGTCTCCGGGTTAAGCCTAACCTAAACCACGGAAGAGAAAATTAAAGGAACAAAAAAAGACCCAAACACATTGACCCATGGCTCTCTCTGGTATACACAACTGCATATTAGGGAAACGCATGCTGATAGTTACTAGGCATCTTTTTTGGGGGGAAACACTGCAGTTACTACACACTCCTGAATTTTAGGCAGTTTACTATTAGTATTAAAGTAACTTTTACTGACTCTTATTTCCTTAAAGAACAGATGAAAGACTAAGGAGGCTTGTGTAACCAACAAGTGGCCTTTAACACCCCTGATAATGTTTTGTTTAACTCAGGTCTGTTAATGAGGCTTCTGATTGCTCCGGCCAGATGTGTGGATTGTTTCAGAAATCAGTCTATTCAGCTGGGAACCTCTTGAGTTAATTTGGCCCTTGTGCGTGCTGAAATTGACAGTTGAGGAGGCATCAAATAAGCTGTCCAAAGCCTGCTGTACCAAAATTAAGAAAAAAAAAATCCCAACAAAGTGAAAATTCTGTATTTGAATTTCTAACATAAAATGAAAAGCTTCTGATGAATTTGTTTTATTGAGCATTAGAGAAAATACTTCTTTGCTAATCAAGAAAAAGGAGAATTAGGACAGATGCCACCTTTTCAACTACCAGTCTTTTTCAGGGTAGAGAAAATGGCCAAAGATTGCAGAGCCTTTGTGCTATAACAAATTATCAGGACCACCTGGTACAAACCTTCCCACCTTGGGCCTTAATCACTGTTACTGCGTAAAGGAGTTGGACCAAATATTGACTGGCTCTTCTAGCTCTGGCCCTTCCAGTGACTCTGTAGATGAAACATTGTTTTATGACTTTATATAGTAACCATCCTGGAATGGTAGCCAACAGGGAGGTAGAAACCATAGCCGTTTGAACTTACTCACTTGTAGCTGTGCTGTCTAGGACACAGCATATACTCTATGTATAAAATACACAGCACACTTCCAGGATTTAGAATGGAAAAAATTATTCCATTATTTTTTTATATTGATTCCATGTTGAAATGACAATATTTTGGATATATTTGGTTATATAAAGTATATTAATTTCCCTGTTACTTTCTACTTTCTTCTTTGTATTATCTAAACCATTTACAATCATATCCATGACTCATATTATATTTCTCTTGGACAGTCCTGGCCTAGAGAGTTCCTCCTTCTCCATGGGACCTGAGTCCAGTTACTTAGAAAAACCTCCCACGGTTGAAACCATCTAACCTTGTGGTTCTCAGCCTTGAGCTCACTTTAGAATCACATGGGGATCTTTTAAAAAATACTGACCACCCCTCGCCAACTTATGATTCTGATTCACCTGATACAACTCATAGGGATCTTTCTTATATGCTCGGAATTCCTTCCTTAAGGCTATAGGTGGTGTTGTCATAGAGGTGGACTCTGTTAGTTGAGTGCCGGAGACACGTATGACCCTGGGCTGGACAGCTGCTGGATGAAGGAGGAGGCAACACTGAAACAGGCTTCACTCAGACCCTCAGCTAGTTATTAAGAGCAAAAGGGCCTTCTCCTTAGCCCTTCAGTTGTTAAAAATCAAGCAAACAGGTGCGCCTGGGTGGCTTAGTCGTTAAGCATCTGCCTTCGGCTCAGGTCATGATCCCAGGGTCCTGGGATCGAGCCCCACATTGGGCTTCCTGCTCCGCAGGAAGCCTGCTTCTCCCTCTCCCACTCCCCCTGCTTGTGTTCCCTCTCTTGCTGTGTCTCTCTCTGTCAAGTAAATAAAATCTTTAAAAAAAAAAAAAATCAAGCAAACAGACACAAAACAGGAACTCGAATTCATTCTGTCTTAGCTGCTGCTGCTTATTTGAGGTTCTGAAAATCAGCTTATAGCATTCCATCTGGCCTCCCAGGGAGATACTTGGCTTTGCTTGGTCTGTTCTCAGAGAGGAAAATGGGGCTCAAGGAGTACGACCATCTCTTTGGTTAAGAGAATTCCTCCTGCCAAATTTCGGCTATTTTGTTTTATTTTTGTTTTAGTGAGGAGATTTTTTTGGGGGGGGGACCCTTAGGGGTCTAAGGAAGGGAACATAGAAAAGGCCGTTTCATTGGACTTAGGCTGCCCTCTAGAATGGAGCAAGCGGCCATCAAGTTCTTGTTGATTCCTAGTATCATACGCTGCATTTTCTAGCCTGACCCTCAAATTCTGGGAGTTGCCTTCCCTGGTCTTGTCAACCCTGAGTGCTCATTAGAGTCTCAGTTCTTTGTGGCGAGGCCCCGGCTTTTAAATCAGACCCTACTGAATTGTCTCTTGGGGTCTGGGGAAGTCACAGTACTTCCTGACTCTAGGGCTGCTTGAAAAAGAGGTGCTGAGCCCCTGGGATCATGAATGGCCAAATGTGGTGCCGCCGACAGTGGTGGTGATGCTGGAGAGTTAATAAGAGAAAAGTTCCGGTCAGTAATCCCGTGTGTCCATGGTACCCTGAGGCTTGACCATTCCTCTCTCTGCCTAGGTGTTTTGATTAAATACCACTTCCCAGGGTTAAGATTAAGTTAAAGGTGTCTATGTTGTCCGAGTTATTTTGGAGTGACTCTGCCACTTACCAGCTATGTGACGTTGGGCAAATAATTTCTCTAAGCTCCGCTGTACAGTAGGAATCATCACAGTACCTACCTCGTATTCCTGTGAAGATTTAGTGAGTCACCTGGCACCGTGACGTGCCCAAAAGAGCAGCTGAGGAAAGGTTTGTGGGGTGAATAGATGAATGAATTTACAAATATGAATATTACAAAGTACATGCTTACAGAGATGCCCTCTTTTTGGATCAATCTACAAGTACCAGGGTTTAGTCTGCTAAACTAATTACTAATGCCCTGTCACCTTCTCTATCAAATATTTAGACTCAGTGTACCTCCATTCCCCTGGCATTTCCATACAGTAGATTCTAGACATAGATGGAGAGCTAGAGAAAGCATCTTTTTAAAAAAAAACAAAAACGTGGTTTGACAGATTTTGTTTTTAAGATTTTATTTATTTATTTGACACAGAGAGAGAGAGAACAAGTGGGGGGAGCGGCAGACAGAGGAAGTAGAAGGCTCCCTGCTGAGCAGGGAGCCCAGTGTGGGGCTCGATCCCAGGACCCTGGGATCATGACCTGAGCCGAAGGCAGGTCACCCAGGCACCCCTAGAGAAAGCATCTTCTACCATCAGCTTTGAGGCTCACACTGGCCAGGGTACATGTTCTATGTTACAGAGATATTTTAGGGGATCAAATTGTTCTCAGATGTGAAAAATGATAAAGACAGGTATTTTATAGCCAAATATAAGTAAATTCTACTAAATAAGGAGCTATTGAAATGAACAAGCATTGAATTCGATTGGTAACCAGGAATTATATACTACATTGAAACACGTACATTTTAGTGCTTGAAGAAGAAAGTGGGATTCTCTGAACTGCTTGTATAACCTCTGCCCCCCCAAATAGAGCAAGTGGGTAACTAGTAGCCCAACTTTTTCTTTTCAAGGACAGCTGTAAGAGGATAGTGATATTAACTTAACAAAGAGATATTACATGGACCCAGGCATTTAGATTTTTTAATGTCAGGTGTGGTTTGAAAAGATAACATCATGCTTTTTTACTGAGGATAGATTTTCTGAAAGTTCATCTTCTTGCTATAGTCATAACCTAAATGACACTTGAATGAGACTTTGGAAAGAATAAGATTGGAAACCTCTTGGATTAAGAGATCGTTGTGGCTACAATGAGTAAAAGTGACATGTTTTGAAGTTAGCTCCAGTTTAGAGAACGTCAACCCTGATGTAATTAATTGGAATTCCAATTTTATTTATTTTATTTTTATTTATTTTTTTTGAGGGGGTTTCGCAGAGGGAGAGGGAGAGAGAGAATCTCAAGCAGGCTCTACACCCAGCATGGTGCACAACGCAGGGCTCGATCTCACGATCCTGAGATCATGACCCATCAAGAGTCGGATGCTTAACCGACTAAGCCACCCAGGCGCCCCTGGAATTTTAAAGCCAGATCACCTCCATGGCTTCATTTTATTTTTTTTTAATTTAATTTATTTATTGGACAGAGAGAGAGAAAGAGAGAGCGAGCGCCCAAGTAGGCAGAGCGGCAGGCAGAAGGAGAGGTAGAAGCAGACTCCCCACTGAGCAGGGAGCCCGATGCGGGGCTCGATCCCAGGATCCCGGGATCATGACCTGAGCTGAAGGCAGATGCTTAACCAACTGAGCCACCCAAGCACCCCTCCACGGCTCCATTTTAATTTTTCTTAATCCCATAGATCATTTTCTTTTGGTGTCTCCACCATAGGAGCTCTATGGAGTGGGGGACAGGAGCAGAGAACATTAGGACCTCTCACATGTGCAGGGACAAAGTGAAAGAGAGAAAACAGGTGCGACTAGAGTGAGGGAAGCTGGATGTATGGCCGGCTCAATGGGCATTGCAGGGAACTGGGTCACAAAGTGAGTTGGGGCCCTCCCCTAGCCCCTGTGCCTGGGTGAACATAAGGAAATATGCATTTACCATGCCATTATTTTATTTTCAATTTTGTTAACAGCTTTTTAAGTCAACATGATATTTTATAGCAATTAACTGTGATTACAAATCTTAAAAACATTTTTGTGGATAATTACATGCTTAATTGTTGTTCCTTCATTTTCATTTGATTCTAAAAGAAATTAACTCTGCCATTTTGACAAGTGCTTACTGTTTTTAAAACTGACTATGAATACTCTATTACTGAAATTTGTAGTTATACATCCTCACAAACTTTCCCCCAGTCTGAAACTGTCGATAACTGTTTGCTGTCTGTCCCCCATTGGCATGTCGGTTGCATACTACTCTAACACCCAGGATTGCCTGGAAGGGACTGTCACCGCTCCACTCCAGCAATGGCAGACTAGAGAAGAATAGGATGCCAGGTTTTCTGATGGTGGTCGTTTGGCCACTTGGCAGCAGGCCACCAAGTGAGTTATTGATCCATTGTAGCTCAGCCTATTTGGATCGCCAGGATTGGCTTCCTGTCATCAGGCTACTAAAACTGTGTGTTTGGGGAAGAAGAAGAAAATGTAAAAGCACTAGTAGGCTGTGTAAATTAACAGGCTTACACACTACCTCAAGGAAAAGATCATAGGCATTGACAATAGGGTATCTACCAATAGGGCATCTATGGGAGAAATCCTGACCCCTTGGACTTAGATGGGTTGAATGAATCTCTGCAATTCAATTAACTGGCCCAGATAGCATCTGAAATGTTGTTTGTAGTGGGGAGGGATAAAGTTAAACAGTACTGATGAGGAATGTCAGTAAGTGTTATATTTGCACCGAATTCTTAGTAGGAGGGGCAGAATAAAGGTGAGGACATAGAACACGTGTGACCAAATTTCAATTCAGATGCTTACTAGCTATGCGACCTTCCACGATTTTGTTCAGACCGATAAATAATGTGGGTAAAAGCATTGAGGATAGTACTCGACACCTAGAAGGTTCTTAGCAAATGTTCTTTTTCTTTCTTTTCTTAAATCTTAGAGTTGTGTCATTCTATGAAGAACTCAGCTTTGAAGATTACTTCATTCTGAGATATTTTATTTTTCACTTATTTATCAGTTGATGGCATAAAGATGACCCATTATTAACCTGTAGACCCATACAATTTTTTATGATATTTCAACACTTTCCTACCATTGCATTATAATACAAGCTTTTTAATTTATTATTTTCCTTATCTTATGGTGCTAAGATGATGTTTTTAATCATGTGAAAGGAATACCAGCTAGGATTGGAATATCATCACACTGGCAAATGGATGCATAACTTTTTAAAAGATTTTATTTATTTATTTGACAGAGAGAGAGTAGAAGCAGGGGGAGCAGCAGAGGGAGAGGGAGAAGCAGGGGTCCCACCGAGCGGGAAGCCCGATGTGGGACTCAATCCCAGGACCCCAAGATGACCTGAGCCAAAGGCAGACGCTTCACCAACTGAGCCTCCCAGGCGCCCCTGGATGCATAATGGTTTCACAGAATGTATACAGGTGTTGTATGAACCTGAAAATAGTTTTTACTTTATGGGTTTTTATCACTTTGTCCTATTCTCTTGGAGGATGTTGATGCTTGTTTTCCTAATATCTCCAGTAGCAAAGCAAAGAATAATGAATTGCCTTTAACGTCAGTACTGACAGTGATAAATGATGGCTGCTAGTTTGTGTGGGTGTGAGTGACCAGTCCCGTAGCTCACTGCCCTTCCATCACACACAGCTCACCTCAGCCTTCATGGCTGAGTCCCATCCAGTTCTGCCTTCTTCTTCTTCTTCTTCTTTTTTTTTTTTTAACATTTATTTACCTATTTGAGAGAGAGAGAGAAAAAGAGAATGAGTGGGGGGAGGGGCAGAGGGAGAGGAGAGAGACTTTTTTTAACTTTTAATGTATTGTTTCAGGGGTACAGGTCTGTGACTCATCAGTCTTACACAATTCACAGCGCTCACCATAGCACATACCCTCCCCACTGTCCATCACCAGCCACCCCATCCCTCCCACCCCCCACCACTCCAGCAACTCTCAGTTTGTTTCCTGAGATTAAGAGTCTCTTATGGTTTTTCTCCCTCTGGTTTTGTTTTGTTTCATTTTTTCCCTCCCTTCCCCTAGGATCCAGAGAGAGAGAATCTTAAGCAGACTCTGGGCTGAGTGCGGAGCCCGACATAGGGCTCAGTCTCATGACCTTGAGATTACGACCTGAACTGAAACCAAGAGTCAGACACTTAACTGACTCCACCACCCAGGTGCTCCAACCTTCTTTCACTTATTCCTTGGGACCACCTGTGAGCCCATCATTAAGGCTCTCCATTCATTGTGATGAGTCATTCATTCAGAAAATATTTATTGAGTTCATTCAGTGGACCAGGAATTATTCTAAGTGATGGAACCATGGAGATGTCTAAAGGCATAGCTCCAAACTTAAGATGCTTATAGTCTAACAAAGATTTAAAAAATGTCACAAGGAAGAACAAGGAGCTATTGGTGTTCAATTGGGAGAATTCAGGAAGGGTTTCACTCATTCACTCATTCATTCATTCATTCATTCATTCAACAAGCAAATGAACAAGAGCTTGTGCTAGGCTGAGGTTACAGAGACAAAGAAAACACTGTCTGCCCTCAGGGAGTTTACCTTCTAGGGGGCAGATACCCAGACTAATGATAGCACCCTGGAGTAAGGTTAAGTATTCTAGACAATTAAGGTAAGAACAAAGTGCTGAGGGAACCTATGAGTTAATATATTTGGGGAGCCAAGGAGTCATGGATGAAGCAGAGGTTGAGCTGGGTTTTCTTTAGTGAGTTTATAGTCTAGTGAATGTGACTGCTCTGCATGTGAATAATTCCCATACCAGGTAAAAGGTGCCAAGTGCCCTAGGAGAACTTCACACAAAGGGCTGTGAGGGAGGATAGAGGGGTGAATGTGTTTACTTCTAGCCGGGGCCTCAGAGGTCGAGGGGCGCCTGGGTGGCTCAGTGGGTTAAGCGTCTGCCTTCGGCTCAGGTCCTGATCTCAGGGTCCTGGGATCGAGCCCCGCATCGGGCTCCCTGCTCAGCGGGGAGTCTCCTTCTCCCTCTCACTCTCTCTCTGTGCGCGTGCTCTCTCTCTCTCTCACACACTCTCTCAAATAAATAAAATCTTTTAAAAAAAGAGGTCAAATTGCAGCTGGGCCTTAATGGATGAGTAGACGTTCAACAGGGGAAGGGGTGAGAGAGGGGAGGAGACAGCAGGAAGAGCATGAATGCAGGCATGGCCTGTTACTGGGAAGGCCTTTGGAGTGGCGAGAGTGGACGAGGCTGGGCGAGGGCACGGTGCAAGGAAAACAGGAGATGCGGCTAGACTGTGGACGGTAGGGAATGCCGCGCTGGGTCACTGGACTTCATTGAGTAGGCAGGGTGTCTTTTCTTCTTCTGACTCTGCTTTGGGATTGGGGCAACATTAACTAAAGCTAGGGCTCTGGAGTCGGGCTGGTGGGGTTCAAATATTGCCGCATCCTTCAGTCCTTCACATTCAAGCCTACTAGAGAAACTGAGCAAGTCTCTTAGTGTCCCTGGGCCTTGGTTTGAACATCCATACAACGGGGATGACAGTAATACTGTACCCCACAGCTACAGTCCATGAGGATTGGTTTAGCTCGTGCATAGCAGGAGGGCACACTGCATGTGTGGCTTGTTGGCGGCAGCAGGGGTAACCAGCACAGCCGTGATAGAAACAGGAGCAACTTTAGTGAGTTCTCGTGCTGCGAACTCGTGGGGACATACCTAGGATGACCTGACTTGCTGGAAGAAACCAGTAGGGATCCTCAGGGGCTGTTCAAGAATGATTGATACTGTCCTCTTGGCATAATTGTTAAGGTATACCTGCATTCAGCCGTGTACTAGCCACATATATAACCAGGCCTCAGCAGTTTAAAATGGCCCAACCAGAACGTTAGCTTCCAGAACAATGGGGGCAACCAACAAAACAGGTCCAGGACCATGTCCAGGGCAGAGCTGCAGAGAGCTCCTCTATCTCCAATACAAATCACAGCATCAGCAGAGCTTGCAAACAGTAGGGATTACCTGTCGATAAACTGAAGGTGGTGCTGGGGCGCCTGCGTGGCTCAGTTGGTTGGGCGTCTGACTCTTGGTTTGGGCTCAGGTCGTGATTTCAGGGTCAGGGGATCGAGCCCCACATCGGGCTCTGTGCTCAACGGGGAGTCTGCTTGAGAGTCTCTCTCTCTCTCCCTCCGCCCCTCCCCCCGCTCATGCTCTCTCTTTCTCTAAAATAGGTCAATAAATCCTTTAGAAAAAGTGAAGGTGGTGAGAAAGTCTGGCAGTCAAAGAATTGAACGCCTATGTCCCAGGTGCCTTAGTTTTCATACTCCTACCTCAAGCTGAAATTTTAGTATGAAATTGTGGCTATTTGCAAGTAATCCTACAGTGTTCCCACTGGGGGCAGGCTCACAAGAAACAGGCGCAGCCTGAGAACCATGATCTGCAAAGTTGTGGAAACTGTTCTTTCTCGTGTTGACACTTGGTGCATTTTTGGACACACTCGGCAGTACAGCTGCATTTAGCAGGTGGCCTGGGATTTCATATATTCCCACTGTGTGTCCAACTGCAGATCCAGCAGATGGATGTCATCGTAAACGTGACTCTTAGGGGGTTGCCCTAAACTTTCGTTATTGAATCTGGTTCCTGGTCAGCACTAAGCGCATGGGCTGCTGTTATAAGACAGAAGCACTTTAGTAACTCCTGGAAGAGCCCACAAATCTCCCTTCTCAGATGAGCTTTAGCAGAGAAGGCTCAAAATTTCCTTTGCAGATTCACAACAAGCCTCTGGAAGTTCCTGATACACAGAGCAATTAAAGTGGATCTCTTTTCAAGACCTCTGTGTCTTACACTCTCAAAGCTCTATGCAAACATCATTTTGTAGACCTAAAAGTAAGGGAATCGTATTGCACTGGAAAAGTTATGAGTATAGGTCTTAATCAAAACGGATTTAAAGTTGGCCGGTGGCAGTTATCAATAGCCAGCCCTCCGAGGGTCAAGCAATGAGTGCTTCTGCCCAGTTTTTGCACCTTCCATTAGAATATGGGTCTTGACTCCTACCCTGTTTTTGATAAACACTAATTAAAAATTTGCCTGGAAAAAAGTTGTATGTGCCTCCTTTGAATTTTTTTTTTTGAGAAGGGATATTTTGGATGGCTCATGTTTGTTTAAAAACACTATCCATGGAAGTTTCCTAAAATAAATGTACTTGTGGCAAATAGACTTTCAAAATCATTCATAGAGTAGAGCTAGACATGTAGAAACAAGGGAACTTAAGTTCAGAGGAGTTCAGTTTAGCAAACAGAACATGGCACTTGGGTTTGAGCCACCTGTATGACCCTGAGTAAGCTAATGTGCAGACTCGGTTTCTTCCATCGGAAAAATAAGGCAAAGGTCTGCTTAGAACACAGCCCTTGTCCTGAAAGAGGATTAATTACAATACTGTATGGGGAAATGCTTTGTAAATCACAAGCTGCTCTTCAAGTGTAAGGAATTACTATTATCACCATTCAAGGTCCTACCCATTACAGCTAGTTAAGTCAGTTTGTCTAAATAAATAAATAATCATTCACTCCTGCCTTTTCCCACTAGATGGCAGGCGAGTCACTTGGTAAAATACTGTTCAGGTTAGGGATCTATGAAGCGCCGCAATATTCCAGCAGTGCAGCAATGGACAAAGGCTGAATTAGAACTTGTGAAGAGCGGAGACCACATGTATTGTGAAAACAAATCTCATTCAAATGCCACTGGTTTTCAGTTCACCAAAATTTTGTATCTATGAAAACACGATCCTTTTGACTAATGAGAAAAAAGACAGCTAAGTGAATAATTGCTGCAAATAAGGAAGTGTTTAGACCACTCAGAGTTATAGCTACCAGACTTAATGGTTATTTATAACACCACTTTACAGGTAATGGTTTCATCCATATCAGGAGTCGACAAACTGCTTCTGTAAAGGGCCGGAGAGTAAATATTTCCGGCTTTGCCTGTCGATCCATTTCTGTTGCATGGACTCGACTTTGCCTTTGCAGGCTACAAGCCCGAAGACAGCCTGAGACGATAAGAAAATGAGTGGGCTTGGCTGGGTTGCAATAAATTTTAATTATGGATGCTGAATTTTGAAATTCATATAACTTTTACTTACCACAAAATACTATTCTTCTTTTGATTTTTTTTGACCATTTAAAAATGTAAAAACCATTCTTAGCTCAAAGACCATACAAAAAATGGCAACAGGCCTGATTTGTTTCCCAGGGAGTCGTTTGTAGCTCCCTGGATTAATACCTTAATAGTCATAATTATCAGATTGACAGTCTCCTCAGTTAACGTAAATAAACTTTTTACTGCTTTCATGATAAATATTTCAATGTGGCTTATTATTTTTTTTTTGCGTGTACAAATTCCTGAGAATGCTTGTGATATTTTTGCATACCTATCCATATAGCCTTGTGTCTTGTTTGTTAGACTGACTATAAAAAAAAAGAATTCAAGTAGTGGATGCATTGTTCATAGAGTTGCCAGAAAAAAACAGGACACCTCGTTAAATTTGAATTTCAGCTAAACAACGAATAATTTTAACATAAAAGTTTGTTCCCTGTATTGCATAGGGCATACATCTATTAACAAAGTATTTGTTGTTTATCCGAGATTTCAGTTTTAACTGCATGACCTGTTTTTTTATTGGTAAATCTGCCATTTCTTGTACTTACGGATTTTGTCCATCACTCATTTACTAAGGCCTGAAAAATAACCAGAGATCTGAAGGCAGGACTCCTGAAGTGAAATAGGTCTTTAGAGAGTTGAGGGAAATG
>NC_138385.1:9997395-10073839 GCF_054177405.1 Leptonychotes weddellii | reverse complement strand
AAAAGGGTTGCGTGGGAACAACAAATCCAGTCCTCCCAGGCTGCTGTTCTAGGGGACTGGGCTTACTTCTGGGCCAGTTCCCCGCAGAAACCCCACCCTTGTCTAAGCACGTTTTCGTACCTCTTGATGGAAATTTCAAGTGTGCACAAGGCAGCGATGGGTAGAGCTTGCTTTAGACGTCTTGTTTTTGTTTTTGCGTATGCACCTGTTAGGATGCACTTCTGTACCAACCGTTGACACGTATTTCATTTGCTTGGTGACTTTTCACGAAAAGACATCGACTGCTAAATCCTGCCCTCAGATTTGCCGCCTGCCCAAGCGGTCAGGCGGATCAGCGACTTTGACCGCCGTGGAATAACGACCCTTTGCGGAGGTTCATCACTTCGGCCTTGACGTGGCTGCCGCCGCTGGAACGGGCCGGGCCGCGGGGCAGGGGGTGGACCGAACGGTGTAACACACGCGGCGACCGGGGCGGGTGGGGAGTGACCGCACGCGGCCTCCCATCCCTGCGTGGGGACGGGCCCCCCTGGCGCGGAGGGAGGGGACGTCGGGCGGGTGACAGGGCGCGGCGGGAGGCCGCTGGGGGCAGGCCTCTCCCCGGGGGCAGCCGGTTGGTAAAGGCGGCGCCGGAGGGCACGGCTTCGGTGGGCGCAGTGCGAGGACGAGACGCATCGTCCCCGCGGGGGAGCAAGCAGATCGTATCTTGGCGGTTAGGAGAGGAGCTTGGGGGGTTGGGGGGCGGCTGGAGCAGCCAGAGCCTGGTAAAGCAGCGTCCTTTCGGCATTCCCGCTTTCACCAGGGGCTGCCACAGATGACCCGTCCGCGCGCAGCCAGCCCAAGCCCGCCTCTTGGGCCTCCCGCTGCCCCGGAACCGCGGCGGCCAGGGCTTCGGCTCCCACCGCCTGCGCCTGCCCGGGGCGGTCGTTTACCCCGTTTCTAGCTGCAAAATTAAGGCCCTCACGTATCCCTCACTCCAATCCCCGAGCCTGGGCTTAGGGCAAATCTAGTGAGGCACCTCGGGCGCAAAATTTAAGGCGCGCGCGGGGGTTGGGGGTGGGGGCACACCAAGACACCCAGTAATTAAGATAAAAATTAATGCAATATCTTTAAAAATTCAAAGTTAATGCAAAAAACATTACATGATGAACAAAACATGAAAATGTGAAATAAAGACATGATCTGACCCTGCTGTGACACCACTTAGCCACACTGGCCTCATCCTAATCCCAGGCTCTGCAAATCAACCCTGAAGTGATTCCCTCCACTCTCTGCTCCCAAGGCCTGGACCTCTGTCCTACTTCTCATTGGCTCTTTCTCTGCAATGAGTTGGGTTTTTATTGTGTACATCCCTCCCTGGCTGGGCAGCAGGAAGGAGACCCAGCTGCCTCACCACCCTGTGCCTCCAGGAGCGAAGCCCGGTTCTTGGCTCACTGAGGCCATGGGAACAGTATGGAGTTTGGAGGAGACCGAAGGTAAGAGCTTATGCAAGAGCCCCAGGTTGCAAAGCTCTGCACTGGAGGCACCAAAACCCCACAGAAGTAAGGCACAAGAGGAAGCTGTGCTCCCTTAACTAGGGCTTAGGAACCCATTCAGAATTGGGTTGAATATAAATGTTTTAAAGGAACCACAAGTAGTGGGGAAGGACTTTGGGAATTATTTTGCAGAAAGAGGGATCCGAAGTGCTTGGGGACACCTTGTTCCTCTCCAGCAGGCCATGAGCGTTTCCTGGCATTGCAATTCAGTCTGAATTTGCAATGTACGGGCACCTTTAATGAGGATGACACTCCATACTTTACAGTGCATCTCCCCTTTATTATACCTCATTCAACTCTCTCAGCCGGCAGCCAGGCACAGTGCTGGGTGCTGGCTCAAAGGGCTTTCAATTGTCATTATCCCCTAGAACCATTTTTATGCTGACCTTGTGTTGTTTGCTGTCCTCATGGCTGAGAGAGGGACAAAGGGCACATCTGGCCCAGGCTGAGGAGATGGCCTAGTTATATTTCAGGTTGGGACATGGAAGGCCACTAGGTCTGACTGCTGGATTCCTTAAAGGGTTCCTCCCTCTTGTCTTACACAGGCCAGTGAAAATGAGGTAAAGAGGAAGAGCAAATGAAGGAGATTAGGAAACTATTGTTCATATTTATGTACCTTTTCTTAAAAAAAAAATCTTTGGAAGCTTTGGGTGTCTCCAGTCCCTCAAAAGACCAGGGAAAAAGGGGAATTTGTCGGATTACTTGCCCAATTCCTGGCCATTTGAGACGAGTTTGCTTACCTCGAGGAGCTACTGAGTCAACATTCTGCTTAATACAAAGGGGAAGAAACTGAGGAAGTGCGGACTCCGGGGGCCTCGTCCTGCAGGACGCGCGGCTGACCACCTTGGCGGTCGCGTTCCTTCCCTGTCCCGGTGTAGCTATGCCATGCTGTAGCCAGCAGAGGGCTCTGTCGCTACACAGAATCCGTTTGACTTCTTGGGGCGGGGAGAATTTTCAGAGCTATAAAAAATACTTGGATCCAGTAAGAAACATGCATGATTTTCCATGAAATATTAATGTGAAAAATACATTATTATTAAGAACTTGTGGATGTCCATTTGATTAATGACCCATCGAACCATGGAAGGAAAGAAGATGTTTCATAACTGTCGTTATCAAACATTAAAATAGCAAGAAAAAATAGCAATGTGATAATAAATATCATCATGATATACCTAAATTATTTAGGACACAAATAGGACTTTTTCATCTGGGAATGTGTGTGCTGAGACCTAGTAACAAGGAAGAACAGATCTGCTTTATCCGAAACATCTTCTTTTTGATTTTTTTTTATTTATTACAAACAAACCCTTTCATTAATAGCAGGACAGTTAAACGTAACTCCATCTCACCAACAAAATCTGCCATCTGAGGCCTTCTGTGATTTGCCTCAACAGACTTTTCAACTTTGTGCTTTACTATCCACTTCAGCCACCCTGTCTTTCGGCCTCATCTCATTTTGCCAGCATTTTCCTGCCTCTACCATGGCCTCTTCTTACTTCCCACGCATGTGCCCTCTTCTTCACACACTGGAAATCCTGCCCATTCTTCAAGGTCCAATTCAAATCCTGACTTCTGTGAGTGCTGCCAAGGCATTCACAAACGATGGAACACGGGGAACCAGATGGCCCTACAGTGGAATGTCATAAAGAAATCAGAATAAGTACAGGAAGGAGGCTCTGAGAGCTCTGGTCAGGACTTCAGAGCCAGCCATTGCTTCGGATATAGCCGGAGAGATCAGGGAAAGCTTCCCGGAAGAGGTGGTGCTTGAACTAGTGTTGAAGGTTAAGGAAATCTGGAGGATTGAAATCGCCCCTTATCTGGCTACCGTGTCGATGATGTCATGAAAGATCAGCCTGGGAAAGTAGGCAGGCACCATCATACTGAGGGAGGTTGGACGTTCTTCGATAAGCCACCGAGACTCCTGGTGCGGTTTAAAATGGAGGCAGTATTGGATTAGACCCGTAGTTTAGAAAGGTTGCTCGGGGGGGCAGTGCGGTCCCTAGGTTTGAATGGCAGGCAGACAACTTGCAAAGCTACACCATTCTTCAGATGAGGAAAGAGAAGGGCCTGAACCAGGGCAGATGAAGTAGAAATGGACAAAAGGGGGAGGATTAGGCCCCAATAACACATTGTTTGCAATTCTTATGGAATGTGTGGCTTTTTGCCTTCTATTGTGTTATATTTGCCTTCCCTGGGAGACTAAGTTCCTTGAGATCAGGGTTTTTTTCTCAGTTCATTTCTTTATTCCTCATCTCACATGGCCTTATACATGATCAGCATGAGTTGACTGAGGAGAAAATGTCTGAAATTTTTTATCATGAGGGTTTGCTTTTGAAATGCTCGATTTGGGCTCCTTGGGCTCAAAAGTCATCTGCGTGACAGCTCTACTTATCATCTTAGCAAACGCCTTGTGGGTAGTTTATACATTTTGAGAGAAAATAAGATTTCTCCTGGACCTCTCACCGTTGGCTACCATTTATGGGTATGAGACTTGAAAAGGTTAAATGATTCAGAGGGTCTGCACTTTTTGAGCTCGCTGCTTGAGTGTGTGTGTTAAGATTTGTGAAGGGGGAAACCGATCGCTCTGCACAGCTTGTATGACAGCAAACCCCTTGAGACCAACCGTCCTTTCAAAGCAGAGGCTGTGATGAACTCACCCCAGGTTGTCCAGACAAATCCTCACCGGGCGGGGCCTGTCGAGAAAGTCTTCCTTCTCCGTTGAAATGCCGCCGACAGAAAAAAACATCCTGAGATCCTCCTGCCCTTTTGGGTCCCTGAGCAGTGTGCACCTCAACTCAAAGCTCCATCAGTGAGGCTTTATTTTTCCTGAGAGAACATGCCGGGCATCCTTGGACTCACGAGGGCTAGAAGAATGATGTGACACCCTCAATCCTTGAGATACATGTACTTGAGAAGGGGTGCACGTGATTGCGTCGCTATTTAATAGCGTCCTAACAGCTTCCGGGCTCTGTACGGCTCGCAGAACTGAAAGGTAACAGGACATTTATTTCAGAGGCTTTACTCTTCACACTAGCTTGATGCCAGCATCTTACTAAAGTGACATATCCTTAGAAAGGGCACAGAACACAAGGCGAAACTCTGACCCAAAGTGAATGTTGTGGGTAGAAGGCACATTTTATCCTTTGAAAGTTGGTTGAATGAAGTTTTACCCAGGGATTTAGTTAAACATATAGTAGTTATTCCTCCTGCCCTGGGTGATCTGTTTTTATGCTCTTGTTTGCTCCTTATTTCCTTTCATACATCTCCATCTCTTTTTAAAAAGATTTTATTTATTTATTTATTTATTTGAGAGAGCGAGAGCGAGAGCATGTGCACATGAGTGGGGGTAGGGGCAGAGGGAGAGGGAGAGAGAATCTTCAAGCAGATTCCCTGCTGAGCACGGAGCCCAACGCAGAGCTCAATCCCACAACACTGAGATCACAACCTGAGCCAAAACCAAGAGTCAGACACTCAACTGAGCCACCCAGGCGTCCCCATCTCCATCTCCTGTATGGTATAGAAGAGAGTTGTTATTAGTATAATAAAGTTAAACAGTCCCCAGGTTCAGGTAATCTGGTTTTGGATAAAATTGCTATTAAATCTTCTGTTCAAGTTTGGTAGAGAAAAAGGAGACTTGGAAATTGAGTCTCATATCTTTAAACTGATATTGAGATTCAGGCTTCGTGATGCCTTAGTATTTAATCTATTGATTTCAAGCGAGGAAAATATTGTATTTAAAGTGATTTCGCTCCAGTGATCAGTTGTTTTTTAGTTGTAATTCTGAATCTTGTATTTAACCTGAAAAGCCACTGACACCTATGTGATAGTGCCCAAAATGTACCCATGAGGCATGGGATTATTACCTCATGCACACATGTGCGCACACACACACACACACCCATGCGCACACACTTTTTATTATGAGAATGTTCAAATCTACGGAGAAGTGAGATAGTGAAATGCATGCCCACCTACCACCCACCTGGATTGAACAATGGTTAACATTTTCTCATAAAATAAGTGACTAGTTATATGTGTATTTGCTTCAGCTCTCCCCCTCCCCCCAAAAAAAGTATTTGCCGACATTACCACAGTTCTGTTATTGTACCTAATGGAGTTAACAATAATCACCTATTCTCACCCAGCAGCCTACTCATATCCAAGTTTCTCCAGTTGTGCCAAAACTGTGAGTGACTGGTAATTCTTAGTGAGGCCACTATGGGAGGGTCAGAGATCTGAGAACTGGATATTGTCCCTCAGTTGACAGAAGGCAGGAGTATAGACTGGTAGCAGAACAGAACTTAAGCCAGCAAAATGTATAGTAGTTAATGATTCATTTGGAAACACTCCCCTCCTCGAGCTATACTGACCTCCAGAGAACATTGAGCCATCAACTGGAATCAACTTGAGCCTCCAACTTGGTCATCTTGGGGCTCTGACTCTACCAGAGCCCCTGTCTCTAGTATGGAGGGGAAATGCCATTGAGAGAGGCCTTCTGACACTCTTGTAGATGGACGCTCAGTTATTCCAAACACCATGCACTGAGTAGTCCATCCTTTCCTCATACCTTGAAATAATACCACAGAGCTGTAAAAATAATGAAGGAAAATATGTGAACATATTTTTATCATCTTAGGGAGGGGAAGCCTTTTCAAAGCAAGGCATGAAACATTTGACTACATAGAACATTTGAACCCTCTTTATGGCAAAAGACAAAGTTAAAAAGTAAATGACAGGCTCGGATAAAACGTTTGCAACATAGAGTTAAAAATAAGAGTTCCCTAATATGCTGATAGTGCCTATAAATCAGCAAGAAAAACATTCTAATGTGGGCAAAGGATATAAACAGACAATTTAAAGATGAAGAAATAGAAATGACTCACCATATGGAAAGATGATTAAAGAAATGAAAATTAAACAAAAATGAGCTACCTTGTTGTTCACCTTCTGTTTGGCACAAATTACAAAGATCGGTAATATTTCATGTTGGTGAACATACGGGAGAAAAGGCTCTCATCCACTGTTAGCGAGCATACAAATTGGTACAGCCTTTGTAAGGGCGATTTGGCATATATTATTCTTCTTCCAAATTTCTGTTTCCTCGCTAATGTAAAAGCTACTCAGGCAGTCTGCCTCTGTTCCGGGCTTCATTTCCTATTTTTGTGTCTGCTTTCTCCTAGATGGTGATATTTGTGCTTCTCAGCTCAGCCTGGTGGCCTAACCTTAACTCCCGAGTTCCATGGTCCTGTCACAACTGCAAGTCATTCTCATACAAACGTTGAGTTGACCTAGTGTGCACCTTTGAGAGTTTTGGAACAATATTCAAGTTTAAGTCACCATCATGTCATCTTGCTGACGATCTCATGGGACAAGACCAACACTGGAGTTGCTTGCTTCTGCCCTTGGTCTTCCACCTGTTCTTCCCTCTGCTGCCATTGATCGCACACACGTGTTGTCATACAAAAGCTGTTTTGCTTTTCTTTTTTCTCTTGTGAATGTTGTCCTTGGCTTCGTATACATCACAGATTAGTGTCGTATGCTGCACAGTGATCTAAAAACTTTCAATACTTGTAAATTTGCATAAGTTTGGGTAAGAATGGCATCCAAGCAGCAAAGCAAGAATACAGACGATAGAAATGCAAGAAGAGCAACAAGGGCAAGAAAAGGGATGTCTATAGCAAACAAAATGAAAGTTCTTGAAATGCTTGATAATGGTGAAACTGAGACCTCTGTAGGGTGTTTTTGGGGTGTTAATAGATCTATAATTTGCACAGTAAAGAAAAATGAGAAAGCTGTTGGGGCCAGTGTATTGAGGGGCACACCAGAATCATTGAGAAAATCATACATAGCTTGAAATGTCAAAGGAGAGACAATGGAAAAATTGGACATGGGTGGCTTCTAACGCAGAGAAAGCTGAATAGGCCTCCTCCTGTATGCATCATCTGCCAGTGAGCATCCCACAAATGCAAGTTTCAGTTTCGATCTGGACCAAACGTTGTAACATTCATCGCCAGTAATGGGTGGTTGGATAGCTTTGAGAAACGCTGTGGTCTGTGTGACAAGAAATGGCTGGCAGAGGAAGCAGGTCATGAAGCTGCCGCCAAGTATCCTGAATACCTGAAGAAGCTGAGGAAAATGGCTGTGTCTTCAGCGCCGATGAGCCGGCCCCGTGCCAGAAGCGCGTGCCTACTTGCACATCTATTGCAAAGGATGAGAAAAAGACCAGAGGCTTCCAGCCCGGAGAAGACAAGCTCAAAATTCTGTTTCGTTCCAGTGCTTCTGGCGACTTTTCGGGTTAAATCCATGTTGCTTCACAGATTCCGAAATCCTTGCCCTCTTCAAAAAGAATGCTAAAGACACTTTTCTGTTTACATGGAGGGAAACCATAAAATATGGGCCACTGAGAAACTCTTTTTCGGACTGGTTTTTGAAGTGTTTTGTTCCTGAGGTTAAACTATATTTAAACTGAAAAAATCATGAATTCAAAGTGTCGCTGATTCCAGACATGGCTCCCACTGACAAAAGTGCAATAGTAAACGCTGATCCTCATGTTCCAGTCATCTCCATTCCCCCAGGTACAACTCCACTCCTTCATCCCGTGCATCTGGGAGTGCTAAAAATTGTTCACGATGTCCTGGACTTGGCGTACATTTGATTTCCTCGCAGATCAGATGAGAGAGACCCCGGAACTTACTGTGAAAGTAGCTTGGCAAAATTTCTCCATTTGTAATGCTTTAACGATAGTAGAAGAATTGGTGAGAGAAATAACACAGTCACCCCCTAATGGAGCCGGGCAGCAACTTCAGAACGAGGTTGTAACGGACTGTGAAAGTTTTCTTCCAGTGGTAGAAGAAACTGAAAGTGTTGTACCATCTGCAAAGCATTTGGGGGGGGGGGCTGTAGGATTTGAAGACATTGAATGAAGTGACATTTTGCTGAACTGTTAGATTCTCACCCTCAGAAGACAGTTGAGACATTTTTCCGAAATATGATCATATCAAAAATTGATAGAAGAGGTCAGCTTAGGGTAACATCCAGAACTCGAAGAATGTTGAAGCAGCCCCTCTGCACATCAAATGGCTGTAGTGATTCAGAGGAAGGCGAGCCTTCGACGGAGTATTTATTGACCCACAGGCAAGATTTAAATGATTACCCACAACCCTATAAAGCAGTAATAAGAAACCTTCAAATGAAGGCCAATAAGTCCTTTCCCTCTGTTTGCTTCAACAGGGGAGAAGAGGCTGGACCTTCGGACCTCGTCATTCCAACCCTTTCCACAAACAGCTGGCAGAAAGGCGGAAGATGAAAGTAGTGCAGAAGACTGAGCTTACTTATCTCCAGACAAAACCCAAGTGTCTTGATTCTTCCCCCATATCTGCGTTTGCATTGACGCCATGATTGTTCTCACCTTGAGGTCAGAGAGAAATAGAAATTAATTGCCCAGTAATCACTACTGCTAATGTAAAATTAGGAAAATACCAACAAGCTTCAGTTTACTTGGTGTTTTATTTGAGGGAACAAACCAATTGTCTGGGCTGTCTTAATACTCCCTTGCCTGCCCCAGTTTTCCCCGAAAGCTTGTGAATCCCTCCCACACAAATTCCTCTACTTCGAGGGTTTCAGGAACTCAACTCTCATACCTAGGGAGGGGAGCTACTCTACTTGGCTGCACAATTTGGCTTTGTACTCTTGATCCTGAACTTTATTTTAATTCTGATTCAGCCTAACTTGTATTTCAACAGAAAGAATCCAGACCCTTGCCTTTTACCTGGTTTGGTATCAGTGCACTTGCTTTGCAGCGCTTGTGTGAAGTAGCTATTGGTCAGTCCCGAGGGGCAGTGCATTTAGAATGGACTCCTGCATTTACTTTGGTATCTAATCAAGGAGCTTGTAGAAGCTGCTAGAGTTCATTTCCATAGATCTTGTCTGTTCTCATATCTGGTCTTTGCGGGGATCTGAACATTTGACTATCCTCTGGGAAAGCAATTCTGACTGAAACTTCTTCCCTAAAGGTGGTGGAAATCAGTAATCCACCCCACCCCTAGCCTGGAGGTCTGAATGATGGGTTACCTATACCTGAGTTTGACGTGATCAGAGGAAAGGGGAAAAAATACAAAAGTTAAAAGGGCTTGCTTGCATAGTTACAGTTGAGATGACAGACATTCCTCAACAGGTTCAAAAGAGGCAGATGAGAGTCAAAAACTCATTTTCGGGTGCTGTGGATCTAGTGACCCCCCCACACACACACACAGTGCCAGAGAAGCTTACACGCTTGCTCTAAGCCATAGTAGTTCTCAATGCATCCAGATCAGGTTGGGGAGCTTTAAAAATTACAGATTTCTGGGACCTGCCCCTGGATGTGCTGAATCAGGGATGGGGTCAGCATCTGTTTATTTTGAAAGCTCCTCAACTGATTTTTTCATACAGCCGTAGTTGCCAACTGCTGTTCTAAGTCTAAACAGAATTGTACTAGAAAATACAATGCAAATGGTAGTGGGCCCAGGAGCTAGGAAACCTTGATTCCAAATTTTGACTCCACCACCAGCTCAATGGATGGTCTTATTCAAATCACCCTACTCTTTCCTTATCCGTCAAATGAGAGATTAGGACCACTTGGTCTCTAAGGTCCCTCTATCTCTGACACTGTTACCTTCAGAGAAAGCTGCATCAGTCTCATTGGTTGACTTTGAGTGTACCTGAGCCCTTTCACAGAGACCAAGGTAAGTAGTATTGTTGCTGCACTGTGTTCTTGATATTTTAAAAATTGTGCTTCTGGTTCAAGTTTGACCATGGTTTAGTCCCTTCCAGAAAAGCAAGTTAGGCACAGAAAAAAGAGAAACAAACATAGCATCAATTTCCTGAAAAGAAAGACAGAGGGGACCTCCTGTGAGTTTCTTATTTGTAATAATTGCTACTTTTCTTCTGAGTTACAGGGCTTGGGGCAAATAATAGATATTATGAGGAAAACACCTTAACATGTTGTATCTATTGTTTTCATAAACCAAAGCAGAAAGAACTCTGTCAGGGTTGCTGTTCCAAGGTTCCAAGGATAATTGGTGTATTCTTAATCATATCTAGAGGTAAATAGTTTTAAGTCAATGATTGTTTTACCAGTATAATCAGTGGTTCCATATGCCTTTAGAGAATGTGGTTTCCTGATAATTTTACCATTCATTGAGATTACTGCCTTGGCACTTTTTTCTCTTAATTTGACCAGAATTAGAGAAAGCAAATTTAAGTTGACGAGCAGCAACCGGGAACCATTAATAGAAAATGGTACAATGGGTAACTGACTATTATATGAGTTTAGTTGTCATAGGAATGCCTAGACTTTGGCTTGATAAGATGCAAACGTTTGCCTAGGGCCCAGGCCATTTGAAATAAATTATTGAGATAAATCTAATTCTTATTTAAGGAAATATCCAGTTAAAGTAGTCTAAGAAGTATCATCGATGAGGATAAAAGCCAGAAAATTTCAATATGGCTGAATTTAACAAGTGAGCAGAACTTACAGGCAGATTTGAAAGTTGGTATGGGCTAAGTGGTAGAAATAGAAGTGCATGGCAATATGGCCATGTAACTGGGTGTTTCTTTTTTTCTTTTTCAAATTAAGAATAGTCCCCAAAATTGACAAGCTGAAATTTCTTTTAGAAGATTTTACACACAGTTTGAGTGAGAAGAATTTTCCTGTTGTCAAATGGTTCAGGTAAATTCTTGTGTTCAGTATTATGAAGGTCATGGCAGTTTCTTCTTTACAGACATATTTAACCACTGGCAAAAAGAAAAGAAAGGAAAAGGAGGTGGGGAGAAAGAACAGCCCAAGTTGCTGAATTTTGTAGAGAGTATTAGAAAACCGGTATTACATTTAAAAAGAGGCTTTTGTTTGTTTAAGATCTTTTAAGTTCAAAATGCAGAGAAGTCTCTTTAAACCACACATTTGGATTACAGAGCTGCCACCACCTGAATGCTAATAAAGGGCTTCGAGGAGAGTGTGTATAGTGGAAAGGAGTGTGTGAACCATGTTTGTGCTATGGAATACACTAATCACTGAACTTTACATGGAGTTACCTTTTAATGGTCTCGATGTCAATGTGCTATGCTTGTTTACCTAAGAATCCAAAAATAAATTGTGGTACGAACAGAGTGTATATGTTCTTGGGAGCCATAAAATCCAATAGAAAATAGATGAAAGGCTAAACAGTACATTACCATGTACATTACCATGAACAATGAATGTTGAGGAATTACATATGAATCTAGTTGTGCTCGAGACATCGCACTTCATCTTTCTTGCATTACTATGTAAAGCCAGTGATATAATTAACCCGTTTTTGCAAACACCTAGAGTTGGCTCTTGGTCACTTGGCAGTGATGTGATGAGGACCATAATGAGAAGAACATGGGACTTAGGTAAGGGGGCTTTGCTACTTCTTGTCTGCTCTGGGCGGGGCACTTCCTCTCTTTGGGTGAGTGGTGCTTAGTCCTGGCAGGATAACCCTTGCGTTGTTGGGGTGTGACAAGTCAGCCTAGGGCCGAGGCTGTGGAATCAGACCTGCTTTCAGTCCTGTCCCTGCCAGCTACCAGCCATGTGACTGGGGACATGCCTCTTAACCATTTCAGACTTGAGTTTCTAATCTGTAAAACGGGGTCAAAAATACCTGCATTATAGGATTGCTATGAGATTATAAGAAACGCTTAGTACAGTGCCTGGCACATAGCAAGCGCTCAATAAATTGTTGCTATTATTATCATTATTATTATTATTAGCATCATAGAGCTAAATATGATAGTTTACTCCTGTCTTTGCAAAATTTTAATATTTTGATATTTTACCTAATTTCCCTCAAAAAATGGTAGCATGATGGTTTTAAGAAGAGAGAAGGAATAAAAATGGATTTTCAGTATTTTTCTTTGCTTGTGAAAGAGACCTGAAACAGTAATTCCTTTGTCCCTATGTTACTCTTTGACCTACAGCTTCATTTATATATGATTTACTTAGAATGCAGTTATCATTGCATGATATTTATTTATATAGTGGTTACTTTTAATGACTTTTTTCACATGGATGTATTCCTATTCTCTAGAAAATAATCCATCCACTTGGTTCCACTTTTGAGATAATGAGGTCACACTGTGTTAATAGGAGCTAAAGATAAAACTATGCAGGACCTACTTTGCTTAAACCACCAAGTTACTAGCTTAGCTGCCTTTGAGAGAAAATTGGGATATCCAAGCAGTGTTACTAGGTGAGGACAATTCCTCATAACTAGCTTCTGAACATCTTTGTTATTTCATGTATTCTGATAGCATTCAAGAAGTTTAAAATCATGCTTTTCAGCATGCTGAGTACTCATCATCATCCCAATGCTGGATCTGTAGAGAAATAGGGCTGTCACTGCCTTATCCCTGGGCCCCCATTACCACTTCACCTGGATGATCACGGAGGCCTCATAACTCACATCCCAACCCTTTTACTGTTTTAACTGGGAGACTTTCATGTCCTAGTGTGTACGTAGGTGTGTGTGTGTATAGATATATATATATCTGGTAGTCTTCAGCACTTTGCTGCTTGACAAACATTCCTTGTTTAGAGTTCTGATTCTGGTACTTGCTTGTTCAAAAATCTTCAGTGGCTGCCCATTTTCTGTGTATTCCACTACTTAACCTTTAAATCATGTCCTGGTCCCAGTGCGCCAGAACCGGTTTTGTCTGCCAGTGTTCTCTGTCATAGAATATATGTGATAGTCTGTGTCTTCCTCGGCCCCATCTGACTAAGCACTAAGGATCTTCAGCCTACAACTCAACCCTGATCTCTTAAGTTTCTCACTTAAGCTCTGGTGGGTAAGAACAGAAATTAAACTTCTTACCTGAAGCCAGAGTGCCTGAGATGAGACTACAAAGCTGTAGTCTCCTTCCTCTTCTCCTCTATCATTACAGACACCTAGAGGTGGCTCTTGATTAGTTGGCAGTGGTATGAGGAGTGCCCTAATGAGAAGAACATGGGAAATAGAGTGAGGGCTTTGCTACTTCTTGTCTGCCCTGGACTGGGGACTCCCTCTCTTTGGGTGAGTGGTGCTTAGTCCTGGAAGGATAGCCCCAATCTGAAAAAGTGCCTTTCTTCTTTAGTTTTCTTTTTAAGTTTCCAGCCTACCAAATTAGGGTATCCGCACTGAACCCTAGCCCCCCTTGCCTGGGGTCCTGGATGCTACCCATTTAATTTTGGCTCTGAATACAAATATCCTTATTGGGTCCCTGAAACAAGTAAGTGGAGACCTAAACTCTGTTCTTAGGTTCTTGCTAGCCTCATGTCCTGAGCATCATCACATACATAGTATGTTTATTTACCACTGGGCTTCAAAGTACTCTATCCATTCTTTTGCATGTGAGTGCTAGCCTGGAATGTACTTAATATACTTACTATACCCTAGATTTGGCATAAAGAGCTGGGCCTGGCAAACTAGGGCCCTTGGTTAAAATCTGGTCCAACTGTTTTTTTTTTTTTAAATAAAGTATTATTGCAACAAAACCATACCCACTCATTTATGTATTGTCTATGGCTACACTATAATGACAGAGTTGGATAGTTCTTCCAACAACTCCACGTCTTCCAATAGAAACCATATGGCCTTTAAAAACTTAACTATTAATAGAAAACATTTGCTGACTCCTAGCTAAAGCTAAGTAGTTCTCCAAGCCTTGATATTGCTTATTCTTTGATAATTCATCATTTCCATCCTGTCAAACAAATGGACCTAGAAAGCTAGTTCATTGAGACCATGAAAATAGGTTCCAACCCATTCAAACTACTTGCTTTTATTTGAATTTCCTGCTTCCTCTTTGTTGTCTTCCTAAAATGTCTTTTCTCTGTGTTTTGCTTTTTAGGGAAAGAGATGTCATAGGCATAAAGACTATTGGAGTAGCCTTATGATAGGTCTTTAAATGTCATACCAGGGCCTAACATGAAAGTCTTTCAACATCGCCAGTATCTGTCAACATGACCTTCTAGCATCTCTAAGATTAAGCCTTTCAATTCTTTAGTGTCTCTAACATCAGGTTTTCTGAGCGCCATAGCTTCCAACATCTCCAATTGCCAGATCTTCTAAATGTTAAAACACCCAATGTCTTCCACTCTCTGGCCTGAAGCATCTCCAATGCGGGTTTTCTAATCTCGATATGGGGGAAATTAAAAGTCTAGGTCTTCTACTTTCTCCAACAATCAGTCTTCAAGATCCAGGTCTTGTCTTTCTGGGTCCAGAGTTCTAGGTTCTGATTTTTCTATGTTCCCAATCTTCCAGTGTCTCCTATATGCAGGTCTTCTAGAGTCTACGTGTTTCATTGTGTCCAAGTCCAGCTCTTCTAATATCTTCTAGTGCTTATATCATTCAGTTTGTACAACCTTCAGTGTCTCCTAAATTCTGGTTTTATAGTGTCTCATTATCAACAGTTCTACCATCCAAGTCTTTCAATATCTCCAAGAACTGGTCTCCCAATGTTTAGGTATTCCAACATCCCCAGTGTCTGAGGTAAAAAACCTAGGTCTTTTTACATCCTGACATCTTAATGTCCAAGTTTCCTAATGTCCAGGGCTGCCAACACCCTTGACTTACAGCATCATGAAAATTTCAACTTCCAAATTTTATGTCTTAACACAAATGTGTCAATACCCAGGTTTTCCAAATGTCTCCCAATATCCAGGGCTTCTGACTTAGGGTTTCTGAATGTTTAGATCTTCTGTTATCTATATCTTCCAATGTTTAAGGCTTCCAAGGTACAGGACTTACAATGTCTCTAGTATTCAGGGCTTCCAATACCCATGAATTCCAACATTCAGGGTCTCCAAAGTCTCCAATGTCCAGAATAACCAATGTCCACCAAATCCAAGGCTTTCAATGTCTCCAACATCCTGTGCTTCCAATGTCTCTAATGTCCAGGGTTTCCAATGGCGCCAGTGTCAAGGTCTTCCAACAACTCCAGGTCTTCCAGCAACTCCAAGTCTTCCAACAAATTCCAAGTCTTCCAACAGCATCAAGGTCTTCCAGCTAATCCTTGTCTTCCAGAAAATTCACGTCTTCCAGATAATCCACGTCTTCCAGTAATTATAGGTCTTCCACAAAATCTGTATCTTCCAGGAAAATCCATGTCTTCCAGAAAATCTATGTCTTCCAATGGTTTCAAGGTCTTCCAGACAATCCACGTCTTCCAGCAATTTCAAGGTCTTCCAGCCAATCCACGTCTTCCAGAAAAAACTATGTCTTCCACCAAATCCAAGTCTTCCAATCAATCCAAGTCTTCCAGCTAACTTATGTCTTCCGGAAAAATCCAGGTCTTCCAGGCAATCGACGTCTTCCAGAAAGAAATCCAGGTCTTCCATTCAGTCCACGTCTTCCAGAAAAATCTATGTCTTCCGCCAAATCCATATCTTCCGGAGAAATCCAGGTCTTCCAACCAATCCATGTCTTCCACCAATCCAGTCTTCCAATCAGTCCACGTCTTCCAGACAAAATTTATGTCTTCCACTAAGTAAATCCAGGTCTTCCGGTAAAGCCACGTCTTCCAGAAAATTTATGTCTTCCACTAAATCCAGGTCTTCCAGTAAAGCCACGTCTTCCAGAAAATTTATGTCTTCCACTAAATCCAGGTCTTCCAACAAATATACGTCTTCCTAGAGATCCACGTCTTCCGGAAAATCCATGTCTTCCAGTAACCTCCAGGTCTTCCAGCAAATCTACGTCTTCCAAACAATCCAGGTCTTCCAGACAATTCGGGTCTTCCTGAAAATCCACGTCTTCCAGAAAAGCCATGTCTTCCAGGAAATCCATGTCTTCCAATGACCTCCAAGTCTTCCAGAAAATCCATGTCTTCCATCAAATCCATGGCTTCCAGAAAATCCACGTCTTCCAGCAAATCCTTGTCTTCCAACAAAGCTGTGTGTCTTCCATCAAATTCATGTCTTCCAGCCTACCCACGTCTTCCAACAAATTTACGTCTTCCAGAAAAATCCACGTCTTCCAGAAAATCCACGTCTTCCAACTAAGCCACGTCTTCCAGAAAACCCTTGTCTTCCTACATCTCCAGGGCTTCCAGCATCTCCAGGGCTTCCAGCATCTGCTCGTCTTCCGGCATCTCTGCATCTTCCGGCATCTCTGCGTCTTCCGGCATCTCTGCGTCTTCCGGCATCTCTGAGTCTTCCGGCATCCCTGCGTCTTCCGGAATCTGCTCGTCTTCCTGCGTCTGCTCGTCTTCCGGCATCTCTGCGTCTTCCGACAACTACCCAGTCTTCCAACAGCGGGCTCAATATCCACGTCTTCCAGCGTCTCCAGGGTACCGGTCTTCTAACATTCAGGTCTTCCAGTGTCTACGATATCCAGGTATTCTAACATGTTCCATAGTCCAGGTCTTCTGACCTTTCCCCAGGTCCAGACCTTTTTAAAAGGAGTCTTCCCAAGTCCGAGCCTTTCCATGTTCAGATCTTTCCACAGACAGGTCTTCCAACACAAATAATCCTGCTTCCAATAGAATTAGCCTCAAAAAATTTAATAAGGCATTCCTTCTTATAAACCAGATTCTATGGATCAACTGTATTGCAGCTTAATAGTGTTTTTTGCTATTAGGATATGTGTATTTATTTACAACTTTTTAAGATGGTGTACATAAAACATCTATAAAATAAACACATCGATGGGATTACTGTGATAAATTTTGCTACTTTGCTAATGCTTATAGTGTTTATATAGTCAACTATGATTAGGTACAAATGAAATTCTTATTTTAATGAAAAAAATTCGTTTAGAGACTATTTATTATTTTAGATAATGTTAATACAGTGTATTTATCCATTTCTTATACTGCCAATTTTTGTTTGGTCTTATGTGACTAGTTAATAATAATAATAATAATAACAACAACAACAACAACAACAACACTTAACATAGCATTTGCTACATCCAGGCACTGTTCTAAGGTCTTTACATGCATCACCTCATTTAATCTTCACAAGAACCCACTGAGGTGTAGGTACTATCATCTCCGTTTTACAGATGATGAAACTAACACAGAGGGGAAGTAACTTGTCCAAAGGACACAACTAATAAATGAGAGAGCTAGCTAGCCTGTTGAACACAGCTAGCCTGTTGCCAGAGCCCATGATCCTAACCACTGTGCTATAATATCTGCTGTTGAAAGTGAAGTTGAGAATTATGGGATCCAAACTTGATTGCTCCTACTTTATGTGCAGACTATTATCAGATCTTACGTACAAATGGTCTTACTTTATCCTGTCACTATCAGAACCTATTTGTATTCACAGATCTCATTCCTCCACTAGCTACTATTATTCCCTTGCCCATGTATATGGAACTAGACACAAACACTTCCTAATACGATTTTCAGTTTGGGCAGAAATAATATAAGGAAGCACTGAGTTCAAGTACCATTTGCTTTAGAATCATTTTCACAACTCCATGCTTTGAGTACTGGTGCTTGGAATTTGACTCTCCCATCTACTTTAATCCCTTATCACTGACCATTCTCCACTTTGCACCTTATTATCTAGACCAATAAACATTAGTTTGTTTCTGACCTCTAGGATTCACCTGTTTCTTCAAATATCACTGACCTCCTAGATTCCTGACCACTGCCTTGCATTCAGCTAATGGTAACTACAACTCCCTAACTCCCAGCATGCTGACCTAGAGAACTAACTACTTGGTTCTCCAAGTCTCAGCTCCTACCAGGTGCTTCCAGCAACATGGCTACCATGCCTCTGGCTGGCATGACAAACATCAAAGCTACATAATGAAATTATGGTTAGACAAGGAATCTCTAAGGATACAGAATCATCTACATAGTAATACAAATGAATCATCATCATAATTATTATTAAAATTGAAATACCTTCCAAATGCCTAGTGACTTATTTTGCAAAGTGCTGTCATTTCATCCATCATTCATCTACTCATTCATTCAACAAATATTTATTGAGCGCCAGCTATGTGCCAGGCATATTTCAAAGGAGCTTAAAATCACCTAGGGAAAACTGACAGTGTACAAATAATTGAACAATTATTTATCAGTTGTTGCAAGACCATGAAGGAAAAGTAGGTATAGGATGCTGTGAGAGTCTAGAAAGTGAAGGAGAGCATTCCTGAGGAAGAAACATTTATGGTGACTGAAGGATCTATTTTCTTATTTGATTATTAAGATGGATGTTTTTATATCAGTTTTACCTAATCAGGTTAAACAGCAAGTACTAACAATGGGCATGAGATCCATGTATTTTGACTTCTTTTTTTTTTCCCTACCACTCCATGCTGCCTTAAAATATATAGTAAGTACGGTTTGGACAATATATATGAAGGGATATAGAAATGTTGGTACTCTTTGACTTAGTATTTTCACTTCAGTGAATATGTTCAAGGAAATCATCTAAAATGTGGATAATTCATGCACAAAGATGTTCCTCACATAGTTATTTGGTATAGAGAAAAACAGAGAAGCCTAGGAGTCTAACTTTACAGGCATGATTAAGTAAATGTGCTATTTCCATGTGATGGCATATTCTTTCATTAAAATATTTATGGTATGTTGGTATTATATACTGTTAAGTGAAAAATCAGCATACAAGATTATATAAAGTGTGATTGCAATTATCTTAAATATATATAATCAGAGACAAATGACTAGAAATAAACACATTAGAGATTGTGAACTAATTATCTCTAGGTGGGTAAGATTATGTGTGATTTTTGTTTACTTCTTGGTGTTCCTTTTTTTTCTTCCAAAGTTCTTACAGTGTGAAAATATATTCAGGAAAAATATTTAAATGATTGTGCATAAAAAGTTCATTATTTATTCATCTTATTATAATGTAATCAAGTTTTACTGTTGAAAACACTTCAAAATAAAAGCAAGCAAAGTGAAAAAATTAAAATCTCAAATAAACTTAATACTTAGAGATAATTGCTATAAAGTTTTTGGTGTATGTGTTTCCACCCTCTTTCACAGACATGTTTATTCTCTTTTATGAAATGGAATTGTACTGCCATTTAACCTGTTCTTTCCACTTAACAATAAATTGTAAACATCTTTCCATGTCAGTAGCTGTGAGTCTACGTTCTAATTTTAATACATAACTTATTTACTTTAGCTCCTTTTGGTGGGCATTAGGTTCTTCCCAGTTTTTTTGTATTCTAAAAACTGCTGTGATGAGCACATACACTACACAAGTTGTGCAGAGCACAGACCGTGTCGTCCTGCATGGTGACCCTGCCCATGACTGTGTGCAAATTTGGTCAGCTATTACTTTTTTTTTAAAGATTTTATTTATTTATTAGAGAGAGAGAGAGATCACAAGCTGGGGGGGAAAAGGTAGAGGGAGAAGCAGACTCCCCGCTGAGCAGGGAGCCCAACACGGGGCTCGCTCCCAGGACTCCGGGATCAGGACCTGAGCCGAAGGCAGACGCTTAACAACTGAGCCACCCAGGCACCCCTAGTCAGCTATTAGGATAAATTCTTAGAGGAGAGTTGCTGAGTCAAGGGATATGTGCATCATGATGCTTATCAGAGCAAAAAAATTATAAGCAATCCAGACGTCCAACAATTGGGGATGGTTAAATAAAATTATGTGGTAACTATATGATGGAATAGTATGCAGCCATTTAAGTTTATACCACAGAAGAATATTTACTGAAATGGGAATATGTCCATAAGATCCCATTAGTGAGAGGAACAGGTCACATGAAAGTATGTATTATAATATTCAAATTTTTAAAAATGAAACTATATAAACGTCCTCAGAAGAATATACACTAATATGTTAATAGTGAAAGTCCCAAAAGGAAAATGGCTAAATTGTGGTATATTTAGACAATGTAATATTATACAACAGTGAAATGAATGAACTACTGCTAAACATAATCTGGGTAGATTGTACTTCTATAATGTTAAATTAAGGTATCAAGTCCCGGAAGACTACATATAATAGGATATCCTTTCTATATTACTCAAAAACAAGTAAAACTAAATGTTACATTATTTAGGTGTACATATATATTTGGGATTAAAATATTTTATTAAATAGCAAAGGAGAATCAAAAAATTCAGGATAATGGTCACTGGGGCTTAAGGGCTTGGAATAGGAGGGGATCATGGAAATGGATTGAAGTTCTTGTCTATATTCTAGTGCTCAGGTTCAGTGGGTGGGTGGGTGTTCATTATATAATTTATAATTTTAATAAATTAAAAGCATGCCATTGACTATTAATAATTGTATGAGTATTATGAAAATTAACTAAAATAATTTAATGGATAAAAATAAAAGAGGGCCATGCATAGATCAATGAGACTGTGTGCGTGATCTATGACAGTGTGCGTGGATTACTCATAATACAATTCAGTGCACTCAAATTTCATGAAATTTTCTTAAGCAGTTATCTTCTGGTGGTTGGAGTGCATGGGCTTTTTATTCTCCCGTGGCTCTTTATTCTCTAAATTTTCTATAGGGAAAATACAATATTATATTAATTGAAAAACAAGCCCTAAATTACATAGAGTAAGATCTCAAATACATTAAACATGCATAACAGGGACTGAAAAAGTATTGACATGTTAATAACAATTGCCTTTGTGTAGTGAGATTTCACATCATTTTTTTTATGCTTTCTTATACTTGTTTTTTAATCCAAATGTTATGGAGTAAGCTTACTTTTTTGTTGCTACAAAAGTAGCATATATTTATTATAAAAGTAAAAGTGCAGTAGTATATAAAGTAACAAGTGAAAGTATCCCTCTCCCAGTCCCGCTGTCCAGAGACAGCCATGCTTATTTGTTTGCTTTGTATCTTCCAAGTACTTTTTCTCTCTATGTGCTTGTGTCCTTGGTGTGTTTTATAAAATGAAACCATCCTATACATAGTATTCTACAACTTGCCCTCCCCACCCCCTGCTCCATAGAAAGTCATTGTTGTAATAGCTAGTAGAATGCCATAGTAAAGTGTACTATATAATTTACCCAACTCTTTCCACATGATAAATCTTTAGATTGTTAACAGTGTGTTTACTATTACAGATAATGCTATAAAAAGCATTCTTTTTAATCTATCTTTTGCTCATTTAGAAGTATTTTTACAGGCTGATACTGTAGAAATGTAATAGCTAGATCAAAGGATTTGAGCTAAATTGCCCTCCTGGCATGGTGGACACTATCATTCTTTTTAATTTGTCAGCATTTGGGATGAAAAATCCAATCTCATTCCATTAAGTTATTTTCCCCTAATCACTAGTAAAGTCAAGTACCTTTTAATGTATTTATTAGCTATTTGTATTTCTTCTGTTGGAGAATGCTTGTTCATGTCCTTTGCCTGTTTTTCTGTTGAATCATTTGTTTTTTTTCTTGATTTGTAGGAGGTCTCTGGATATTAGAGCTGGTATCCTTTTTTCTGCTCTCTGCCACAGATGTCTGTCATCTGTCTTTTTAAAAGTTTATTTATGGTAGTATTGCCCTAAAGATCTAATTATGGAAATAGACAAACATATTAATCTTTCTTTTGTAGTTTCTTGGTTTTGTCTCATACTTAGGTAGGCACCTGTATTTCAACATTTTAAAAATGCTCTCTATTTTTTTTGAATATGTTATATATTTTTTATTGCTTAGTGCTTTAAGCCATATGTCCATATGGCATTGATTTGTGTGTGTGTGTGTGTGTGTGTGTGTGTGTGTGTGTGTGTGCTGGAAAGCAGGGACCTATGTGGTGGTGTTTTTTTTTTTTCAGAAGAGATAGATAGTTTTCCTAATTTATTTACTGTATTTACTCTATTATATCTGCACTAATTTGGAATTCTTTTTGAATCATAAATTATATGGGTATGCTTATGTTTCTTTTCTGTTCAGTTTTGTCTTTTACTGAGCTACTACCTCACTGCTTTAATTACTCTAACGTTATAATGTGTTTTGAAATCTGATGGGACTGCTCTTCCCCCTTCATTGTTCTTTTTATTTTTCAGAATTTACTTGGCTATTCTTGTGCATTTCTTTTTTCAGATGAATTTTAGAATCAACTCGTCAACTTCTATTAAAAAAAAATCCCTTGAATTGCCTCCAACCTTTTGTGTCAAGAACTGACATCTTTATGATACAGAGTTTTGCATTTGTCTTGTATCCAGGCCTCATATTAAACTCTGTTCTTAGCTCTGTTATTTTTCCAGTTAATTAGCCTGAAGTCCTAGGTACACAGTCATGTCAGTTATAAATAATGGAACATTTGTCTTTTCTTTGCTAATGTTTGTATCTATTTTTTTCCTTCTACTACATTGATAAAGATCTTATGACTTATAGGACAGTGCATATTTATATTGATTAATAAAGAGCAGGCATCCTTCTCTTGTTTTTGACTTTAACACAAATACCCTTTTTCACTTTAAAATATGATGATTGCCATTAAAAAAATTGATGATCGCCATTGTTTCAGATGGATAACCTTTTTCGAGTTACAAGAATACCCTTCTAGTCTTGATTCCTGATTGACTTATAGTTTTGTCAGGAACAGATATAGAATGGTATAAATGTCTTTTTTTTTTTTTTGGCATCTGCCAGGGTGATAACGTGGTTATTCTCTTTAATCCATTAATGTGGCTAATGACACTATTAGGTTTCCTAATGTTGAGATATGCTTGCATTCTTGGAATAACATTGAGTTGTTAGTGGTGTTTTGACTATGTCGATCTTTGATTTAGGATATAAAACCCTATATTAACAAGTGCCTAGAGCAGTGCCTCCTTGCCTTTTTCACATCGTGGCACACTGGGGTAAATGGGCAGGATTGCTGAGGGCAGAGGCGGCTGGCTTCTCAGGCTCTGCATGTTTGCCCCCAAGGCTTGGGAGATAAATGACACCTACACCCCATCCACAGCACACTTGTTGGGAAACTCTCATTTATAGTTTTCCTCTGTGTAATGTCCTTTTCCTGATTTAGTGTCATGATTGTGTGTACTTGTGAACAAACCTGAATTTTTTTTTTCTTATTTTACAGTGTAACTTAGACACAAGCTGTTCCTTTGAAAAGTTGGTAATACCCATAAAACCATTTTGTCCTGGTGCTTGTTTGGGGAGAGGGAGGGTAGAAATATAGATCTTCTTTCAGTTTCTTTTTTATGTGTGTGAATTTTTATTCTCAAAATTTCATTTATATTTTTTATTGAAGAATAATTAACACAGAGTTCATATTAGTTTCAAGTGTACAATATAATGATTCAACAATTCTGTACATGTCTCAGTGATCATTAAGATAAGTGCACTTTTAATCCCCTTTATCTATTTCACTCATCCCCCCCAACCACCTCCCTCTGGCAACCAGTCTGTTCTCTGTATTTAAGAGTCTCTTTTATGCTTTGATGATCAGTGTATGTAAGTTTTCCACCTCTCCTTGGGTCAGTTTGTAAAACTCTTCCATTTCATTTGGATTTTCAAATGTATTGATTAGAAATTGTACATAATATTTCCTAATGTGTCTCAATTTGCATATATGTGACTATATTCCCTTTTTTCTTTTCCTTAGTTGGACTGTTCATAGATTTATATATTTTATTTTCAGTTAACTATTTTTACAAGTTGTTTTTAAAATATCACTTTCTGCTTTTGTTAATACTTCTTTTTATATTCTTTGGTTCTGTTTGATTTCCTTTTAGATTAAATAGGTGAATGCTTAGTTTATTTATCAGTCTTTCTTATTTTAGGCTTAATGCATTTAATGGATAAACTTCCCTCTGGATACGTGTTTGACCGTATCCCCTAGTTTCCACCTGCAGTGCTGCCATAATCCTTGTTTTGTCACTTCATCTGTAGTTTTGTTTTCCTTTTTAATCCAAGAGTTATTTAGAAGTATTTATATATTTCAGCACAGTCAGGTTTTAGTTGATGTTTTTTCTATCCCTTTTTCCCCCCTTGTTACTACTTACACTGTCTCATGGATGGAGAATATTTCCTGCATGGATTATACATTTTGGAATCTTTTGGTGTCCTAATGTAATAAACTTTTATAAATATTCCATGGGCAGTTAAAGCAAATGTATATTTTCTTTTTGTTTGGGTAATAGTATATCATATTTCTATATACTAAATCAAAGTTGTTGTTACTCAGCTTTTCCCCTTTTATCTGCTTGATCTAAATTTTTGATGCAAGTATGTAAAATCTCCCACTTATTTTATCATAGTCTCTTATTTCTAGCCTTTTTCTTTACATACTTGAAATTCTTTTTCAGTGCATTAAATTTTGTGATTATCTTATTGGATTGTATTAGTTCGCAATGTAAAGATACCTTCTTTGACCCATTTGATGCTTTTTGCCTTGATATTTCTTTACCACCTTTACTTGATTTTCATTAGCATTTGTCTGGTGTATCTTTATCCATTTCAATATTTTCAGTTTTTCCATGTTGTTTTGTTTAGGCGTATCTTTTCAAAACAGTACATGATTTTTTTTTTTTTACTCCATCTGGAATGTCTACCTTTTAATTCATAATTAAAAACTTTCACATTTATTACAATTCTGTAATATTTATTTATAATTCTGTCATTTTTTTTCTCTTGCTAGATTTGTCAAGGTGCATGTCTTCCTTTCCTATAGTAGTTTAGGAGTTTGAAATCTTCTTCTTCTTCTTCTTCTTTTTTTTTTTTTAAGTAGGCTCCATGCCCAGCGTGGAGCCCAACGCAAGGCTTGAACTCACGACCCTGAGATTAAGACCTGAGCTGAGATCAAGAGTTGGACACTTAACTGACTGATCCACACAGGCGCCCCTGAAGTATCACTTCTAATGGTGGTGGCACATATATAAATATATATGTATTTTTTTTACCTTTTATACTTTTGTATCATTAAAACTTTTAAAGTTAGCACATAATACCTTTGTAATAAAAAAAAAATAAAGCAAAGCCATCTGCTTTTAAATGTGCCTAGTATTTGTTCATTCCTTACCAGTCTCCTGCCCCTTGCTCAGGCTCACATCATGGAGATTTTATATCCTTCCACTCCTGTCCATCCTGTTTATTGCTGCCAGGTTATCTTCTTAAAATCATTTTCTTCATATAACTCAGTTCCTAATTAAATCTAAACTTCTCCACCTGACATCCAAGTCCTCCATGACTTGCCTACATACTCATTCCTGTTCTCTACTTGCCTGCGCATCTACTCCGGTCAGACTGATATCTTCACTCCCTCGCGTGTCAGCTTTTGTTCCTTCCTTTACTTTTATTTTGTTCTCTACTGTTTTCCTAGCTCTCCTGAGTCCTACCCAACCATGAAGACTCTAGATACCTGTCCTACAAAATAAGTTCTTCTTCTGTCCTAATAGTTTTCCATTACAGGACTGTGTGCATCTTCAGGGAGCAGAAACATTTCTGGTCACAAAACTGTGGGAAGAGACTTCATTTTTGACCATGAAACCCTAAAGCATTTGTTTACTGAAAAGGGACATTTGGACCATGTCCTAAAATGACTTAACTTTGAGATTGATATTAACCCCTCACCCCAAATCAAAGGTTTCTTTATATATACTGTTTCCTTAATGGCAGTGCTGGTCAACCTCACCTCAATTTTAAAACCTTTCCCCAGTTTCTGAATCCTCTCTAGCAAAGGATAGTCAATCTTCTGTTTCCTTGAGAATTGTTGGGGGCCTATCAAAATTTAGTCTGTGACCTTGAGCTCCTCTGAAAGTTTCTAGAAGCTGCTCTAGGCCTGATGCCTCAACAGAGCCTTTGCTTGCATTTCAGTCAGCGTGGCCATTCTTAGTGTGGACTCAAGTCTTAGACTCAAGCTAGCAATGGGACGCAAGAACTCTAGGCACTAAAGAAACATATTTTCTTATCAATGCCAAGAAATAATCAGTTATGTACTGCACTCCTACCCCAACAAGACAAGGTCTTTAGCATGCTTTTTATTTCCCCTACCACCTCTTCCAGATAACTCTGCCCCCAGAGTTCCTAGAAGGGAGTACATCTGCAAGCAGTATTTTCCTCTTGAGATGGAGTTCTGCTGTATCAACAAAGCTGAATTCTTGATGAACCACTGCCCCTTGTCTAGACTTCAAAATACTTTTGGATGCTTACACTATGCTGTTCCTATTTTAGGACCTTAACTTAATAGTTTATTGAGACAACATGTTTGCCTGGTTTCATGGTTAGCACCAGGTCTTCTCCCTTCTTGCATGCATTTCTTATTTTTAGCAAATAAAACATGTCCCCCCCCCCCCAGGTGTGGTATAGAGTCTCAGTTTTTTCATATCTCAGCAAAGCTTCTCTTGGGTATGTAGGATCCCTGGGAGCAGGTAGCTACAAAATTCCACTATGGGATGGGGTCTGGACACATCGAAGCTCACTGTACCGCCGCCTTTTTATATGTGGGTATTTTATATGTGGGTATTTACCGCCTATTTATATTGAGGATAAACTCACCAAAACATGTGCCTCCACTTTGAACCAAACTCAGCATCAAAAAGGTCCCGTCCTCTTCAGCGATGTGAAACATGAGGGTGGGCCCAGATGCTCGTGCTGTGTCTGCCCCCAAGTTCCTGGTAGGTGAGAGACACAGATCTGATTTAACATCCAGACTCAGGTGGTCCTGATCCTGAGAATTGCAGTCACATATGTATTTTACACAACTTGTTTCTTGCTCACTTTATGTTGTCCCTTTTGAGCATCATCACAGACATTTGGCCTTTTATATACTCCACTGGTTCTAGGGGACCATAATCACTTTTTTAATGTTCAAATTTTCATAGACCAGTAGGAGTGATTTTATGTTGACTCGTGTCACAACTGAGGCATCTTTGAAGGTGTCCCTCGCTGCCTTAAAGAACAGGATGTTCCAGGCAGGTCTGAAAGTATGCTGCTCTCTAAGGACCCCAGTTTCTTTTTAGTGAAAAATTGAGAGACCAATCTCAGGATGCTAGGAGTGGAAATTATTTCACAAGAATGCTTGAGGTGGAACAGGATAGCTACTATCCACTTTCATGAAGAATCGAGAGGATTACTTTTTTCAAACTATACCGCAGGTTCACATTATTGCTTTTAAGTCACTGTTTCTTTTTACCAGGTTTAATGAGGGCTTTATTAATCCAAATTTTCATTTGTGTTTTTGTGCAGCCAATTTTTTCTCCTTTTCTACTGATGTTATTAAACCGTGTGATGTATGAAACCATACCACATGTTCAAATTACAGCTAGCCTCAGTCCCAATTTAGCAGCCTTCATTTTTCTTTCTAGTAGCATATGTTTCTTCAAAATGGCTGTAAGTTGTATAGCTTCAAACAATCTCCATCAGTATTCCTCAAACCCCAGCTGTCTACAAAGAAAAATCTCTATCCAGGGAATTAAAAAATGTAGGACATAAGTAGTTCAAAGTGGATATTGGGCAGTTATCTGAAAATTATCATTAATGCTTTATTTTTATGGGAACTAATGTTTTTTCTGTTGAGAGCAGTTTTAATGTTGAACCCCAGTTTATTAAAGGCCTTTAGATAAATATAGATATTTATTATCTTAGTACTGTACCAGTTTACCTTTGCAAATAGCAATTAAGAATAAGAATATCTGAAAATGTAGCCAATGTCAAAAGTAGTCAGACTTAAATTTTTATCCATGAAGTTTGGGTGGGTTTATTTCTGTACACATGTATAATTCATATTTAGTTTGTTTACCATAAGCACCAACACAAAACACCAGAAAACTAAGATAACAAACTTCAATTGTAATTTTATGTTCATTACATTTCCTTACTGTTCTTTTTCTCACCCTTCCCCTCTCCACTAATCCAGAGACTGGTATTATTTGCATGTTTTCTTATTTATAAAAGGATAAAACAGCCATTTAAAGTCTTAGATCAAAGATCAACATGGATTAAGATGTCCCATCTCTGTGAGCCCAAGTTTGAATTTAGTGGTAATTTAATGACTGCCCCAATAAAGATACACAAAGTCACCTTCTTCCAGATTACTTTGTTGATAGGGTCTTATGCTGCTTCCATATTTTGGTGTGATGAACCACTTCAAAATTCAGTGGTTTAAGTCAATAACCTTTTATTATCATGAGCCTATGAGTTAGCTGAGTATTTCTTCTCATTTTTTGCTAGACTCGTTTATGAGTCTGCAGTTAGCTATGGGTTAGTTAGGAAGCTGTGGTGATCTTGGGTGGCTCTCTCACATATTTGGGGGTTTGCCGGGATAACCAGGCTCTCAATCACATGATCTTTCATCAGACTAGCCCAGGCATGTTCTCATAGCATGGCAGAGTTCCAAGAGGGAGAGTGGAAGCGTGCAAAGCTTCTCAAGGCCTATGGATGGAACTGGCACATTATCACTTATTCCACATTCAGCTGGCCAGAGTAAGTCACAATGGGTCCCAGATTAAAGATGTGGGGGAACAGCGCCCGGCTAGCTCAGTCGGTAGAGCATGAGACTCTTAAAGATGTGGGGGAACAAAAACGTTACCCTTTAATGGGAAGAACTGCAAAGTCACCTTGCTTACAGGTATGGATATAGGGAATCCATTAATGATGGCCATCAGCTGTGGATCAGGTACATAGCTATGCTGCTCTTGACTGTGCCTTCTCCCATCTTTGGGGGTCACTAGCACTATCCTACCCTAGAATGGCCCCAGCTGGGACAGTTGGGGTCTGTTCCACATGTTTTCTTGCTTTCTAGCAGCCTTATTCTTATGACATAGCAGGAATTGAAGAGATGATTAGAAGGGACCAAACCCTTGAGGCCTAGAGATGGAACTGGCCCCTCATCACCTCTTCCACATTCTGTTGGCCAGAGCAAATTATAGGGTGCTACAGAATGAATGTCTGTCTCTCCCAAAATTCATATGTTGAAACCGAATCTCCAATGTGAGGGTATTTGGAGGTAGGGCATTTGGGAAATGATTAGGTCATGAGGGTGGAGCCCTCGTCAATGAATATTTCCAATTCAGAGACTATTCTCAAATAGTCTCTGAGTTACTGAAATTTGTCTCTACTCTCATGTTGGCAAGATGGCAAATTAGGAAGTCCCAATGCTCATCTCTCCTACAAAAACAATGAATAAACAACTATATGCCTATGAGAATAGCTCTAGGAGAGCTCCAGAGTATAATAGAGAAGTACAATAAAGAGTACAACAAAGACAAAACAACAAAATGGCAACAGTAAGTTCTCACTTATCAATGATTACTTTGAATGTCAATGCATTAAAGTTATCAACAAAAAGGCATAGAATGAATAAACATGATCTAGTGATCTGCTGCCTATAAGAGAGACTCACTTTAGAATTAAACACACATAGGCTGAGAGTGAAGGGACAGAAAAAGACATTTCATGCAAATGGTAACCATGAGAAAGCAGAGGTGGTTCTATTTATATCAGACAAAATGGACTTTTAAGTCTAAAACCGTCTCTAGAGACACAGGTCATTATATAATGATAAAAGGGTCAATTCAACAAGAAGATGTAATAATTACATACACACCCAACATCAGAGCATCTAAATGTATATTTATGTTTTATATATAACATATATAATACTTATATATAAAAAACAGATCTGAAGGCAGAAATTGACAGCAATAAATAATAGTAAGGGACTTCAATACCCCCACTTACAATAATGGATAGAAAATCCAGACAGAAAGCCAATGAAGAAACAGCTGACTTGAATAACACTACAGACCACATGGCTGGGGGTTGGCTGGGTGTTGTCTTGATGACAAGTGTGACTGAATCTCAAGCCAGCCGAATAGCCTGAACTTACATGGCAGTCAGGGGTTTCAGGAATAGCAAGAGAGCAAGCCCTGATGTGCAAGTGCTTTTAAAGTCTCTGCTAATCTTTGCTAATATCCCAGTAGCCAAAGCAAACCACATGGCCAACCCAGAGAGAAAGGAGTGGCCGTATAGAGTCCACTTCTTGATGGGAGGATCTGGGTTACCACATTGCAGGAGCAAGCATGCAGAAAGGGGAATAACATTTTTATAATTTACCACACTCCTCCTCTCATGTCATCCTCTACCCCTCCTCTCAGCACTTACTCTACTCCAGACAAAGCGACCTCCTTGTTTTTCCTTAGCATGGCAGACGTGCTCTCCCCTCAGCACATGCTGATCTCTTGGCCTGCAATATTCTTCCATCAGATATCCACATAACTAGTGCCTTTGGCTCCTTCAGGTTAGTGGGTTAACAATTTTTCTGTTCTTGGCTGGAATCACTCATGTGTCTGTGATAATCTGGTAGCTCAGCTGGGTGCTAGGAAGGCTTCAGCTGTAATGGCTTGTGTCTTCCCCACATTACTTCTCACCCACTAGCAGACCAGACTGGGCTTGTTCACATAGTAATCATAAGGTTGATTCCAAGCAAACATAGAAGCACGGTCAAGGCCTCTTGAGACTTAGTTTGGAACCAGCACAATGTTACTTCCATCACATTCTGTTGGCCAAAGTGAGTCAGAAGGCCACATTATCAGATTCAAGGGGTGGGGAAATAGGTTCCACTCCTCAATGGGAGGAGTTCAAAGGCATTGCGAAGGGGCAGGAATACAGGGAGGGGAATAATCGTGGCCATTCTTGCAAGCAATACATCATAATGTGCCATTTTTCAGTATTTTTCTTCAAAACAATAGTCTTCAGCTTAAAGGAGTGTATCTTTCGTTACTCCTGCAATTATATTTTCCTATCTCTCCTCTTCTTCACCATTTGGAAATTCTCTCAGACAGACATTGACTCACCTGTATCTATTCTCCATCCCTCACAGCGTTTCTTTCCTAGCTTTGCTCTCTCTCCCTCCACTCCTCCCCAATATGTTCTAAAAGTGTACTTTAATGTCATCTTCCAGACAGCTAATTTGATTTCCTGCTGTGTTCCTTCTGCTACTTAGACTTCTGTTTGAGGGATTTTTTTTTTTAATCTGGCAATTATATTTACAATGTTCACAAACTGTTTCTTTTACAATTGTACTTTTTTATTCCACAGTAGCTTGTTCTATTCCTTTATGGATACAAAATCCTCTTTTTTTTTTTTTTTTTTAGTTTCAAGTTTTAGTTTAAATTCCTGTTAGTTAACATACAGTGAAAAATTAGTTTCAGGTGTAGAATTTAGTGATTCAACACTTACATACAACACCCAGTGCTCATCACAAGTGCCCTCCTTAATACCAGTCACCCATTTAGCTCAACCCATGTCCACCTCCCCTCCAGTAACCCTCAGTCTGTTCTCTATAGTTAAGAGTCTCTTTTCTGGTTTGCCTCACTTTTTTTCTCCCCATGTTCATTTGTTTTCTTTCTTAAATTCCACATATGAGAGTGAAATCATATGGTATTTGTCTTTCTCTGACTTATTTCACTTAGCATAATACGGTCTGGCTCCATCCACATCATTGCAAATGTCAAGATTTCATTCTTTTTGATGGCTGAGTAATATTCCTGTGTGTGTGTGTGTGTGTGTGTGTGTGTGTGTGTGTACATACCTCTTCTTTATTCATTCATCAGTCAGTGGACATTTGGGCTCTTTCCATAATTTGGCTATTGTTGATGATGCTGCTATAAACATTGGGGCACATATATCCCTTTGAATCAGTATTTTTGTATGTTTTGGGGTAAATACCTAGCAGTGCAATTGCTGGGTCATAGGGTAGTTCTATTTTTAACTTTTTGAGGAACCTCCATACATTTTCCAGAGTGGCTGCACCAGTCTGCATTCCCACCAACAGTGCAAGAGGGTTCCCCTTTCTCCACATCCTCGCCAACATCTGTTGTTGCTTGTGTTGTTCATTTTCAAAATCCTCTTGAATCTCTCTCTGAGAACTTTTTCCCAAAGTTTTCTTGTTTCCTGCGTTAAGCCTTGGGAGTTAGTTCCTCTATTCTGCTTTGCTTCACTTTTTCATGCTGTTCATCATCTTCAGATAATGGGCAATTATTTTTCAACTGGCTGGCCTCTTCTGAGCTGTTCCAGTTAATTATTAATGATCATAATGTGACTACTATCCTTGTTGTTACTCTGGATCACATAATATTGAGTTATCTATTTGAGAAAAAATTCAATAAAAAATCAGTGCCCGTAATTTGGAGTATTGTAATTTGGAGCACCTGCTCTTGTGACTTTCAAACAGGGGCTTCTGTTTAAGCACTGTGTGATTTTTGTCTCCTTGGCATCTTTTAATGCATATGGGAGGGCTTTCCTGATTAGCAGTCATAAAGGGCTGTCACTGAACCTCTGCTTTAGCTGCTTTGAAGCAGATTTTTGTGAGGGTTAACCTCCTGACCCCCAAAGTGAAACTCCTGTATTTCAAATAGCCTATTTTTTGAGCCAGACTATTCTAAGCATACCTTAACAAATTTGGTGAAAATTCATTCAACCATTTTCTTGTGATAGTGATATGTGTTTGTAAAAATATTCAACACTGTATTGTTCATAATTTCAAGTAATTGAAAACGTATTTGAAAATCATTTGGCATATTATATAGCATATATTCTGATATATGTGTGCTGGAAAGATGCACCATTATACTGTTTGAATTTTCTAACCATGTAAAGCTTTTTAAAAAAGGTCATCTGGTGTTAACTGGTAGTAGAGTTACATGGAATTTTTGTTTCCTTCCTTATACATTTTTTTAATTAATTTATTTATTTATTTATTTATTTATTTATTTATTTATTTATTTTAATTTAGATTCAATTAGCCAGCATATAGTACATCATTAGTTTTTGGTGTAGTGTTCAATGATTCGTTAGTTGCATATAACACCCAGTGCTCATCACATCACGTGGCCTCCTTAATGCCCATCACCCAGTTACCCCATCCCTCCACCACTTCCCTTTCCACAACCCTGTTTGTTTCCCAGAGTCAAGAGTTTCTCATGGTTTGGCTCCCTCTCTGATTTCTTCCCATTCAGATTTTCCTCCCTTCCTCTATGATCCTCTGCTCTATTTCTTATATTCCACTTTATGAGTGAAACATATGATATGCTTTCTTATACATTTTAAATTAAGAGAAAAGAAATTATTTAAAAAGCCAATTTTGCAATATTAGCTCAACAATGTAAAAACGCATAGAAAAAAATGGGAGAAAAAATGCCAGGTCTCTCCTCTGAACTCTTAGAAGGCTTATTGTGCAATATTACTCATTAAGCACATGTTCTTCAACATTCCCAACTAAGTGGTGTTATGGGGAAGGGCTTCATGTCTTAAAAGTATTGTATTGTTTAGAATGCCTAGTGCAAAACTGTCCTTAGGTAAATACATGATGGTTGATGAAAAAAGTGACATAGCTTATTTTATGACACTGAGTGGACTGGTTATTTCACAGGTAAACTTGCTCTTTTGCTGTCATGGAGGCTTACATAGTAATGGATAATATGAAGAAATCAATGCACAGAAAGGTTATATACCTTGCCCAAGATCATGTAGCTCATAAGTGAGACGTTTGGGATTTGTACTCAGGTGATCTTGCTCTGGAGCTTGGGGTGTTTACCAATACACACTATGTCAAATGGCTTGATAGATTCATCTGGTAAAAAAACAATCAGCCCATGTACATTTTAACAGTGTACTACTTACACAGACAGCAAAAGCAAGATCTTTATACTGTCAGCTCCCCATATCACTTGTCCCACAGGGGGACACTGAAATCAAAGGGGCCTGATGAAAGGCAATATGAGTAGTAAGATACCTTGTTCCTGAGGGGCCAATTCCACACCATAGCTAAGAAGTTTTATAGCCTGCAGCTCTCCCTTAAGGGGGTTGGCATGGAGCAAGCCTTAAAACTCTACTATCTAGCTAAAAATCTGGCAAGTGGGCAAGGAAGTCAGCTCATTTGAGTAAGTGGGAGATGCAAACAAGGAAATAGCAACAAGCTTCAGGTTTTAGTTGAAAAGGCTAAGAGGCAAAATGCCCTGATGATGTGGGTGAGGAGCTTGATCTTGGTTTACTGAGCATCATGTAAAGTCTTAAGGATTATACAAGGCTGAGGTGTCCTTTAAGGACAGCATTGTGTCAGAATAGTTGTTGAACCCAAATCAGGGAAAAAGTTTAAATGGTTATTATAGGATTACATCATTTGCTCTTGAGAGTTTAGGAGGATATATTGTGGCAATGGGTTTCTATGAAGTCACTAAGAAGACCCATGCCCTTATTGCTTTGAAATTGCATTTTTGAGATGATTTTTCCACTTACTTAGTTTCTTAGTTTGCCTAAAATAAAGTAACTGGTCCAATTATCTTTAGAATGCTAGAATGATTCTGTAGATAATTTCTTAATATGTAACATTTTAATATAAATCTAAGAAACCACATATGAAAAATTATGTTCATAAATAATAGAAAATGCCTGTAATGTGGAAGTTCTCCCAGATTATACTTCTTTTTCTTCCAAATATGAATGTCATGGCTGAAGACATAACATAAGTTAATATTCATAAATGTTAATATTCATAAATGGGAAATTCTTGCAATGAAGCCTGGTTAGATAATGATTTGCTTCAGAGAAAAACCTTGGAATTAACCAACCTCAAACAGGGAAAATATATACTGAAATGCACACACACACACACACACACACAAGATCCTAAATTTGGAAAAGCATTGGACAAGGATCTGGAAGACTCCTGACTCCAAGACTAACTCACTGATCTGAAACATTTCCTTGCCTTTGTGGCTTAACTGCACAATCTCTAAGAGATTTTTAATTTTGACATACTGAATCTAACATCCTCATAATGTACCATGGCTCATTAACTTGTTTTTTTCTAATAATGTCCTACTGATATCTCACTGTTGAACTGTAATTGTTTATTATTCTGATAGTGTCAGTTATTGAGGATAATGAAACCCATAGAAGGAAATGCATGATTTGTACAATTCACACGCTTGGACAGATCTCAATTACTGCTTCCTAAGAAGCAATAATGGTTGTGACAAACTAATAGGACTTTAGTCCAAACAGAGAATCATGGTCCATAATGAAATTATAAAAAGACTCCAATTAATGAGTTTGCTTTTGGACATTTCCTGTTTACAAATGTTAGCTTGCTGGGTTTTTATAAGTGATAAATATAAAGTAAGTGCAAATTTGAGAAGTGCATTTTAGGAGGCACCTCCAAATCTCTGCGTTTTTGCTTTTCAACAAATGGATCTTATAAGGGCTCCCTGGCTATTAGGAATATAGCATATGGATACACAATCTTGACTTTCAGAAATGTCTTTTTAAAAACTATAAGGCCAAGCTCTTCACTTATTTTTATTTTTTTTAATTGTCAAAGGAATTAAGAAGCAATTTCTGGTTTTATACTTCATTGCCTCTGAGCTGGCTTTCCTGTTTAATTCCTGTGCTGTATACATTCCTAATAATTTAATATTTGAAGTATAATAAAGCTAAAAAGATGCAGACATCCTGATATGGGAAATCAAAATTGCAATTAAACTATCGTCTGAGTCACTCATCAGGGAGAGATCTTTTGAAGTGTTATTGTAAGTAATAAAATTGCCTTAGGGGGTTTCTTTCAACAGGTTCAGTTTATTTGACTACAAAGGTGTTGTATTTGCCTAGAAAGGCATGCCTTTTGACTACAAAGACATTGTAATTGCTATTTGACTGAAATATTTGTGTCCCCTCAAAATTCCTGTGTTGAAACCTAATCTCCAATGTGAAGGTATTTGAGGGTGGAGTCTTTGGGAGGTGATGAGGTCTTGAAGGTGGAACCCTCATGAATGGTAATAGTGCTCTTCTTTTTTTTTTTTTTTAAGATTTTATCTATTTATTTGACAGAGAGAGAGAGAAAGCACAAGTAGGCAGAGGGGCAGGCAGAGGGAGAGGGAGAAGCAGGCTCTCCACTGAGCAGGGAGCCCCATGCGGGGCTCGATCCCAGGACTCCGGGATCACGACCCGAGCCGAAGGCAGCCGCTCAACCGACTGAGCCACCCAGGCGCCCCAGTAATAGTGCTCTTCTTATAAAAGAGACCCCAGAGATCTCCCTTGACCCTTCTGCTATGTGAGGACACCTTGAAATGGTTGCAGTCCATGAACTGGGAAATGAGTGACACTGAATCTGCTGGCACCTTGATCTTGGACTTCCCAGCCTCCAGAGCTGTGAGAAATAAATATCTGTTGTTTAAATAGCCAAACTATGGAGAGAGCCCAAATGTCCATTGACTGATGAATGGATAAAGAAGATGTGGTATATATACACAATGGAATATTACTCAGCCATCCAAAAGAATGAAATCTTGCCATTTGCAATAACATGGATGGAGCTAGAGTGTATTTATGCTAAGTGAAATAAGTCAGAAAAAGACAAATACAATATGATCTCACTCATATGTGCAATTTAAGAATAAAACAGATGAACCTATGAGAAGGGGGAAAAGAAAAAAGGGAGAGAGGGAAAGAAACCATAAGTGACTCTTAATGGTAGAGAACAAACTGAGGGGTGGATGGAGGGAGGTGGGTTGGGGATGGGCATTAAGGAGGGCACTTGTGATGAGCACCGGGTGTTGTATGTAAGTGATGAATCACGAAATTCTACTTCAGAAATCAATACTGCACTGTATGTAACTAACAAAATTTAAATTAAAAAAAATCTGTTGTTTATAAGCCACCCAGTCTATGGTATTTTGTTACAGCAGCCTGAACAGACAGTAACAGAAGGAAATATTAATCTTGTGACTTAATTTAGCCACATGAGCGAGAGAAACATATTGGTAAAATAAGCAATATCGATGATGGTGAGAACCACAGTCTCACACATAACACATGACTCTGGTGTGCCAAGCACACAATCTACTTTTTTTTTTTTAAAAGAATGCTCTTAAATTTATTTGGTCACTGCATTTTTTTAAAGTAGGCTCCACACCCAAGGTGGGGCCCAAAGTCATGACCCTGAGATCAAGAGTCACATGCTCTAAGGACTGAGCCAGCCAGGTGTCCCCCCCATTTACTTTGTTAGGGCAAATATCATCTTCATGAGTATAATTTTTTTCAAGATCATATATAATAAATTTCTCACAAGATCTATTTGAAACTGAACCTTAGGAAGGCGGAAAGGCAGCTGGTAAGGAGAGCAGTGACTTGGCTTCTCTTTCTAACTCTGCCACGTTTTAAAAATTATTACCTTGGTCAAGTCCTATCCCTGCCATGGTCCTCAGTTACCTCATTTGTAACTTGAGTAGGTTAGACTGGAAGCCTTTAAAGGACTCTCAAAACATGATCCCAGGCCTACTGCATGGCAGTAAGTTTTCACCTGATGGGTTATAAAAGAATATAAAAGTATGAGTCCTTTCCTTGGTTTTTGCAGGCAAAAAGCACATAATTCCAGAGACCATCATTTTATGTTCAATGAGGAGAACTTACTTTCTTGCTTAACACTCACATAGAGCTTACTCTATGCCTGGCACTGCCCTAAGAAAATTTTAAATACTGGTTAAGTGTGTTTAACCCTCATAACAACGCTGTAGATAGAAGATGCTTTTATTGTCCCCATCTCATGGATGGAAAACTGAGGTACAGAAAAGTTGGGTAATTTGCCCAAGGACATGCAGCTAGTAAGTATCAGAGTTGGGATTCAAATCTAGACAATCTGGGGTGCCTGGCTGGCTCAGTCAGAAGAGCATGTGATCTCGGGGTCATGAGTTCAAGCCCCACGTTGGGGTAGAAATTACTTTAAAATAAATAAATAAATAAATAAACAAACAAATCTAGACAATCTGGCTCCAGAGTCCATGCTCTTGAACATTATTATGTACTACCAACTTATGAAGAGAGTGATTAAACGTTTCTAAAACTTGATATTCATAAGCTAAAATAAGCACATTGCTTAAGTTTATTGACAATTCAAATTCAGGATTGTAAGGCTCCCACAGTGCATGTTCACACACAGCTTGCTGCTGGACCTCTCATGGTTTCAGGAAGGATATTTAAATAGCAACCCATTTTCAAAGTTGTCTTGAGTGGCTTGTATTTACCATGGCCATTTCCTTGCATTTTAATTTTAAATTACCATTGGTGTGCTCTGGTGAATATTTTCATCAGGAGTGTGCCTTCCTCCATTCTCAGCTTTCGTATCATTCCTCCTCAGGCTCACCAGCAGTAAGAAAGAGGCCCACTGCTGAGCCATGTAGGTCTTGATGTCCTCTCTCTCAGCTATCAAAGACTTAAAGCTTTGAGATTACTTACTTCTTGCAAGGGCTCAGATTAGTGCTCTCATTCCCTTTAGGTCCTGTATTGGCAGAGTGAGGAGGATAGGGGAGGTGTTTATTCTTCCAGTTTCAACTTATTCCTCCAGTTACTTGTAGACAAATTCAGGAAGACCTTGTACAGTGGAAGGTAGGCTGAGGAGGTTAATTATATGGTGCCCTATTTTCACTGCTCAAAAAACAATGCAGGTTGCTATTTGAAATCCAGTTTCTGGGGCACCTGGGTGGCTCAGTCGTTAAGCGTCTGCCTTTGGCTCAGGTCATGATCCCAGGGTCCTGGGATCAAGCCCCACATCTGGCTCCCTGCTCCGCGGGAAGCCTGCTTCTCCCTCTCCTACTCCCCCTGCTTGTGTTCCCTCTCGTGCTGTCTCTCTCTCTCTGTCAAATAAATAAATAAAATCTTTAAAAAAAAAAAAAAAGAAATCCAGTTTCTAATTTTAGTGATAGAAAAAGAAATATGGTTCAATTTACGCTTTTTGTTTTTCTAACCATTACAAAATTCTTCACAAATCTATGACTTTTTACAACAAAATTTGTAGTTCCTATGAAACTACATGTCTGAGATTTAGGGACATGCGGCAGGTACAGAAATGAAATATTGATATATCTAGTAAGTCTCAAATTAGAACAATTTCCATGACAACTTATTCAGTCTTCTTTAATAAAACATTTGCACAGTTCATATACAGAATAAACATTCTGTTGTTTGGCTCCCAGTATATTATTTTGTGTGTGAGATGTCATATGTTTCAATTATGGTATCACATGCTGATATTTTTAGATGTAACAAAATAATGCTATTACTTGACTATAAAATAACTGTTGAGTGCCAGTCTCAGCCTATTGATAATCAGTGTTGTGGCTGGACCGGCCCTTGTGGTTTTTATTATGATTGTAAGATATCCTGAGCAATAACCACTATGAAACCTTGAAAAAAAAAAAAAGGTTTATTACCTACAGGTCCTAGAAATTACATTGCACACTTAGGGCCACACAGCAAGGATGAGGGGTGTTGAGAATGGGGTGTGGAGTTCTACTTTTATTGGGGTTGAGGGTGGGGCCTTAGGATTTTGCTATTTCATTCTTTATTGGTGAATATAAAACAAAAGGGCAGGAATTTAAATTTTAGAAGAGTTTACAAGACACCCAAATGGTCAGTTATTGAAATCAACCAAGATCTCTAAAACAAAGGAGTTTGTGAGGGACAGCGGAGGACTGCCTCTTTATCTAGGCCTGTGGCTGGCAATGTGTTTATTTGAGGTCGTCATCTTTAAAGTGCATCGGCATCTAAAGATCGTCATCTTTAAAGTGGATGCCTCAGCAATCAAAGCTTCAGTCAGGCCCTTGCCTTACAAAAAAGAAAAACACAATTGTGAGGGCTTGCACTATAGTAACTCATAAGGAAATTAGGTCATTGGTCTTATCATTAACAAAAATACACACATAGATTAATTCGCTTATGTATGTCCATTGATATCATCATCAAAAACAACAAATATAAATTATGCCCCTACTATAAGCACTCATACAATGAGGTATGCCATATGGACCCTTGAGGGCTAAGGAAGTGCCATCCAGTTGGAAAAAGAGGATACATATGTGAAGCAAGACGGAAATACCCAGGGTCCAAAGCTCCTTTACCATTAATGGTAAAGGAGTTCAGAGAGCTCAGAGAAGTGACAGGTTGTTGGGGATGGGCACTTAAGAATGGCTATGAGAAGGAGGTAACCCTTAAAATAGATGCTGAATTTTTCCTGCTTCTCCTACCTAAGCTTATGGAAGGTGCTGCATCAGGATAGAAGTTCTCAAGAGTAGAACCCCAGGACCAACATTGGGCCATAAGGATCCTTCTGATAGGATCTGAACGATTTCTCATTGCAGATTCTTCCTTTGATTGCTGTAGACAAATGATACCAAATTCCAAAACTTTCATTTTATGAATAACCAGAGGCAAACTATACTAACTTCCTAAGTAAGATATTAAAAGATTATCAAAGCTTGGTATTCATAAACTAAAATGAGCACATTGCTGATGTGTCTTGCAGACTTAAATTTGGGATTCTATCAAGAAGCCTGATAGGTGTTAAGCAACATTGTCAAGCACCCCCCTGGGCATGCTCACACATAGATGTTGGAGTCCCCATGGCTCTCAGGAGTATACCTGGTCAGCGATCCATCTGCATTTTCATTATTGTCTGAGTTGATTGTAGTTTTCTGTGGCTGTTTTCTTGCCTTTTAATTTTAAAGTGCTATTGGTTTAGCCCCATAATTATCTATTTGTCATGCATGTTTTTGTTAATCTTTGAAATGTGTTAATGGCACATGGTTGCATTAAGTGTTTGTCCCAACTTTTTGCAATAACTAGACTTTAAAACATGCGTGTGATACAATCTAAATATGATTACTCATACTCTAAGTGTCATGGTAAGTGTATACATGACTTCCTCCCAAATGTGTTCATACAATAAAGCTTCATTGTTCCAATATTTGATCTTTCATTCTGTAAATACTTATGGAAACCCTACTGTTGTTCCCCTCAGCACCAATGCGCCACAACAAGCCTTTCTCATCTCAGGAAATGACTTCACAGTCTACTCAATTGCTCAGGCTAAAAACTTAGGAATCAGCCTTGATACCTCTTTTCTCCTTATAGGTCACATTCACCCCTTCTAAGTAAGTCTTGTGACCTCTCTGCAAAATATATCTAATCACTTCTCATCATCTCCACTCTTAGTCCCATAATCTGAGCTAACAGTGTCTCTTGCCTGAGTTATTGCAATAGCCTCAAAATTAGTGTCCTTGTCTCCTCACAGGACTGTCCCAAGTTCATCCTACCCATAGCAGACAAACTGAATGTCTTAAAACATAAATCAGACATACCACTCTACCACTTAAAATCTTTTCAGCACTTCCCATTCACAACCAGAGGAACATTCATTCTCTCTTTCTGGCCTGTAAGGCTTTCCACGATCTGGCCTTTGCCTATCATGCTAACCTCATCTTCTACTCTGCCCCACATTTCCTGTTTTAGCCATACTGGCTTTCTCCTTCATGGTTGAACATGCCAATATTCCCATCTTAGGGCCTTTTAACTTGCCGTTCTTTCTACTCGGCATGCTTTTTCTTCATTTTTGCAAATGGGTGACTCCTTCTTATCATTCAGGTCTCAAGACAAGCATTTCCTCCTCCTTAGAGAAGCCTTCCCTGACCATATAAGCTAAAGCAGCTCTTCCAGTCACTCTCTGCATCACCCTGTTTTCATCTCCACAGCACGCATCGATACCTGAAATTATCTGATCTATTCACGTAGACATGTGTATTCCTGTCTCTCCTCACTGGAGTCTAAGCAGCAACTGTCCTTTTCACTGCTCTATCACTTAGGGGACTTTTAATTCAAGCAACAGAAGGTCCAATTCAAACTGACTTAAGCCATAAGGAGATTTCCCATTGCACATTACACGAAGTCCAGAGCTGAGTGATTACAGCATTGGCGAGATCACCGATTTAGCAATACTACCAAGAACCCAGGTTCTTTCTACCCACATACATTTGACCATCTTCAGCCTCAGACTTACCCTCTCAGGGTGGAAAGATGGCTTCAGTGGCTCTAAGAAAAGCAGCCTCACCAGGCACCACCCAGAAGCCTGAGGACACAACCTCCCTTCCTTAAGTCTCTTTTCAAGGCTGAGGAAGTATTTCCCAAAAGCCTCCCGGCATCCTTCCCCTCACATTTCACTGGCCAATAAATTTATTGACTGACCTACTATGGTAGATACACATAGCCATGAAAACAAGCAAAATCCTTAGTCTTATGTAGTCATGTTTACGGGGGTTACTGAGGAGATGCCCTTCTTCCCAACCAGGTTTGGAACAACTTGAGAAAGAAAAGAAATGGCACATGGAGTCGAATATCATCTTTATAACCTTCAGAGGCCAGCTTGCAGGATGTGGCCTTAGATCTGTTAGTGAACAGAGCTTGCTAATACAGAACCCTGAAATAGGCAAGTTTGCCCACCCAGTCGCAGCTGCACTAAGCTGAAAAAGCTCCCCCGAACCTCTTAAAGAGGCAGAATTCCTGGAGTAGCAGACAGAAGCTAGAAGCAAGGAGAAGGAGGCCAGCACAGAGCTTGATCTTCCCAAATTTACCAACTGGATAAATCACTCCCCTTCCCCAAGGTAGACTGAGTAAAGGAATGGAGAGAGACCAGGTGACCAGGGATGTACTTAGGGAAAATCCTTCCAACCTGAAATCAGAAGTGGGGGAAAGGTATTCCCCCTTTAACAGAGCTTACCTAAGTCTTTTTGAATTTCTCTTCCATTGGAAAATGGATTAGGTAAGGTAGGTGGGCCACAGTGTTTTTCTTTCATCCTGAGGCGGCTTTGGAAAATAATGTTTTAGAAATGCTTTCTAGAAAAACTTGTTACATAAAGGCATACTGTAATAGAGTGTGAACCAGTGCATGATATAAGTGTATTTTGTTTGCACAAAGTGTGCATGTTATATACCAATCATACAATTTTTCTTGGCCTCCAGTAATTTGTTCTCTCTCACATGTTTCACATATGGGGCTTCCACGTGTGACAGTTTGAGCCAAGATAGACCAGGTTGTTCTCAGAGTTTCTGAAGTAGCAGAATCAGAGGGTATAGCTAAATCTTGGTTGAGAAAAGCAAGACTTCAGTGTTGGAAAAAATGGTATCAAGTTTCAGGTCCAAGATGTGAATTTATAAATAGGGTAACAAGTCACAAGGGTCAATGCTAGGATGAAAAGGATTGGTTAGGACACTGAATAAAGGTTGTGAAGCAGAACCGAACAGAGACTGTAGATAAATGTAAGGATGCCCCTACATTGTGAGTGAATGTGGAGGTGGCCTGAATCCATGCTGTGGACATGATTTCTCGAAGGAGCTTTGCAGGGCTAGATGTCAAATGTATTCAACACATACTCTGTGAAATCTTGGGAAGTAGTGGATTAATCATCCTTCCACACTCCCTTGTATTGTCTGTTTAAGTCAAGTGTATGTAGAGTTGGGTAGGAAATGGATTGCTCACATGCTATGCTGGTTAGAGTAAGCTTCTAAACGGTTTTTACAACCATGTTGGGAGCTATGGAACAGCAGTGTTGCCTTGGAGGTTTCTAGGTTACCTGTATCAGCATCTTGTTCAGACTGGGCTCTAGAATTGTATGGGAAGGGATAAGAAGATTCTTTGAGTCTCTCTGCATACTGAGGGCTTGGAAATAAGGCTCACATTTTGGGGGTTTTTTGTTTGTTTTTTAAATTTGAGTATAATTGGTATACAATGTTACATTAGTTTCAGGTATACAACATAGTGATTCAACAACTCTATACAGGCTCACATAGTTTTTACAGTCATTACATATCATATCAAAAAAGGCACGTAGGTGAGTTTGCAAGAAGTGCCCAACACTTCTACCCTAGTGAGTTTCTGGTAAAACTGTTCACTCAGGTTTATGCGCAACAACCTACAGGAATGTTCAGGAGATCGTCCTCCCTCCAAATTTTTCTGTTGAAATATCCAATAAGATTTATCTTTCAGAAATGTCAAGAAATGAGTTTTTGATTAACACGGTGATTTTCTTTAAGAATGGTGCAATCAAATAAATCTGTCATTTAGAACTGGCCTTCCAAAGGGACATTTTGTTCAAAAGTTTGATATCTGAATTGAGGGAGTTTAACAGTTAAGACCTACATGTGTTTCACTTTCTGCAAATTTTATCTTTTATTTTCATTGATGTCTAATTAGACAAAATTATGGAAGTGCTAGCATTTTGACTTTAATTCCTCTGTTAAATAAGTAATACATTAGCTATCCTGCCCCACAGGGAAGAATATAATTGAAATATTGAATTCATTTCTTTGATGCAGAAATAGCAAGAGGTAATGGCATACTCTGACACCATAGACTGGGTGGGCTGACGTAACAGTGTCACATTTTTGTTAGAAACAAACATTTCCTTCCTGTTATTTCTTTGTCAAAAGCTATTCGTTTCTGCTGTAGTTTGTTTCAGAAGTTTCTACATCTAGCTGATGTAAGAGTATCTTTGAAGTCGCTTATGAAGCTTTGTATACAAAATAGAGATTTAAAAAATAATATTATACTGTACTTTGCTTTATAAAACAACGTAGTCCTCTAATGAAACAGAACACTTCCAGAGTCTAGGAGTGGTTTATTTAGGGGCAATTTGGGATGGGAATGGATAGACACAAAATAGAACATAGTTATTATGAGTTGGTGATGTCAATGGTGTATCTACGACGTGGTCCCACGAATTCCTTGCTAAGCCTAGCGGTGATAGTGGTGACAACTGCTATTGTGGGGCCATTAGTCCATGTAGCACACTGTTCTGTGATTATTTATGTGTCTACATCTCTCTCTGCAGTGTGAGCTTTTCAAGGCCACGGTCCATGTCTTATTCATTTCTCTATTCCCTGAAGTGGTCAGCTCTGTGCCAGGCCTAACACAGTTGCTCTGTAAATGCTTGTTGTTTGCTTTGTAGAGGAAAATAGAACTGTATCGATTTTTCTTATTGTGATGTCAGAGTTTTCAAACCGCAGGCTCCACACTAAGACTGAGGTATTAAAAATTTGTACCCTCGGGGCGCCTGGCTGGCTCAGTCGTTAAGCCTCTGCCTTCAGCTTGGGTCATGATCCCAGGTCCTGGGATTGAGCCCCGAGGCCCGCATTGCATCAGGCTCCCTGCTCCGCGGGAGGCCTGCTTCTTCCTCTCCCACTTCCCTGCTTGTGTTCCCTCTCTCTCTGTGTCTCTGTCAAATAAATAAAATCTTAAAAAAAAAAATTTGTACCCTCTTCTTTCCCCCATGCCTATTTTCTTTTCCTAGTAGATGCACACCCTTGATTTCAGCTAGGGGATCCATCCTATTGTAAACTTTATGTGCTCAGGATTGTACACACTTTTAACTTCTCTGTATATTGGGCTGATATTTGCGGGCAATGATAAGATGGAGGATGTTCAGGTCTTCTAGGTCTTCCATGGGAAAGAACTGTGAAAGCAACCAGTTGTTAGCTCATCAAATTCTTCCTGCTCCTTTTGGGCCTCAGAGCTCAAGGCTGCTGGTTTATTGAGGCTTGTGATCTACCCTTGCCAATGAGCGTAAAAATGATTTCCAGCCCAAATCCCATTTTGTTAATTTGTGAATCAAGCATCGGTTGTGCCTTAGACAAAGTTTTTCTATATTTTGTAATACAAGTATATGTGATGGGAGTGGGAATGGGGTGATATTTGATGTGTTCCAATAGCAGAAGTGTAACAGTTTCCCAGATGTCTGTTTTTGGCAGTTTGTTAACTAACAGAGGCTGCCTGATATAGAACCTGGTGTGAGGCTCTTTGCCTTGAATACTTTCTTTGCTATTTTTCTTCTGGCATCATTGCCAGTGCCTGGCACCAGTGGATCCCCTCCCATCTTCCGAGCCTTCCTGAGTTATCTATCAAATAGTAGTGCAACTGACAATTCAAGGTAGATGATGCCCAGAAAACAAACATACTAGAACTTAGACATATAAGGATATTCATTTCGTCCTAAAGATCCTGCCATTGCTCAAACTATGTTCAGAATTCTTCTTGCTTTTAGAGGCAGTCATCCAGCCAAATGAAGGCATTTTTCTTATAACTACTTTAAAATATATGTTGGACTGAGGACATTATTACCTACCTGATTCAGCGGTTTGGTTGGGTCACTTTTAAATATATACAAAAATTTTTTAAAAATGGGTTCATAGAAGAAAGAGTTGCCACCACTGAGGAGAAACAAAAGAGCCAAACAACAAACCCTCTGAAGTCTCATCCAAATGAGTGACAAACACCCTTGGAGTTCTGGCAGCATCCCTGGAATCACTGCATGGCTTCTTATGGAGACAAATTTGAAGGTAACAACAGTCATGTCCCAAACTGAATACTAGGGAATGAACCCCTGACACCAGGAAAACTGGGGCGTGATCTACATAACTAGCTTATTGCCCAGGCTGAACTCAGTGGGGTGAAATCATGCAATTACTTTAATTTGTCACGAGTGACTTTCAAATCCATCCCATAACATCTCCCTTCTTGCTCTTGTACAGAATCTCAGGCAGGTTCCATCACTTTTTCAGTCCTGTAGAGTTTTTAATGCACAGTCGCAATCTTAAGAAATAAAAAGCTCAGTCAGGTAAAAACGAGAACTTAAGTCTTTTTTGATTTAAAGATACTCTCCTATCTTACAGCTCCCCACCCAACCTGGACTCAGAAGCATCCAGTAGGAAAGTTGGAGCTGTTGCAGGTTGCTTCCCGGGAAGCAGACTCTGAGATGGAGATGAGTGAGCAGGCCGTTCATTAGAGAGTGCTCTTGGGATCAACACCTGTGGGTAGGAAGGGAGGGGAAAGATGCAGGATTGGATAGGGGAAGAAATTGAACTGCAATGCATCTCAGTGTTCTTGGTCAACCCTATGGGGAGCTCTGAAGCTGAGATGACCCTTTAGAGTTGTCCTGAGTTGAGCGAGGGGACCAGGCCTTTACACCTTGCATTGATCAGTCGTTGCATGACAGCCACCTCTGAAGGGGCATGTGACCTGAGGCAAGGTAGCTTTTTTTCAGCTGAGGCAATCTCCTATAAGGGGCTGAGAGCTGAGGGCTGTCAACTCACAGCACTCCAGGAGATAGGGGAATGAGTCCTTCCTTCCTGAATGAGGAGCTGTGCAGCACATCATGGAGTCCACCAAAGGGGCATAGTCAGTCTTCCATTCCTCTTAGCTCTTGCCCTCCTATTCTTCCACCCATGATAGTATTTCTGGCTTCACTCAGATCGTCCAGATCCAATGGATAGAAGGAAATGGACAAGACCTTCCTTGACTGCTGCAGTGTTAATCCTATGTTGGCATAGCTCTGGGGGTGCTGCATGCCCCGGTGCTGCCTCTTTTTCTTGTGAAGTGCTTTTAAGGATTCTCTGGAGTCACCCCCCATGGGGACATTCCACTGCACCATCTTTACCAGGGGTGATACATCCTCAGAACTGACTACTTTTGACTCCTCCCACCACTCTCCTCCTGCTTCTGACAGGACATTTTCTTTGGAGATATCACTGCCTTGGTAGCCAGATCTCTTGGGTTGGGTCCTTTCAGAATGGCTCACACTCATCTACCTTCCTCAGTGTTTACTGTTGCCCTCAGAAAACACTTTTTCCCATTAAACTCTGGCCATGCCTTCTGCTCTCCACTTTTAGCCCACCCTACCCTGCCTTTCATCTTTAGACTTCCAGGTGACAGTAGGAACCAGCTCATATATTCTCCAAACTCGAGGGGATATATGCCAAGCTCTTCAGGTGGTTTTCTTGAAGTCTCCCTACTTGGCTTGAGACTACTACCTCCTTGGTTCTGGTCCCTGTGCTTGGAGTAATACAGGATGACCTGGTGTTTCCTTTTGAATAGTTAATGCATTAAATCCTAATGAGCTGTCAATTCAGTGAAATCTGCAAGTTTTGAGGGAACTTGTGATCTCTACTGCATTTCTTAAATAATTGAGCACCTTCCCCACTGGAGGTACCTACCCTTCTATGCAAGCCAGGGCTTGTGTATGCTACCTTTATAGGAATAGGGATAAGGCTGTAGGCTTGGCGTATCACAAAGAGGGCGCTTGTCCTCTGCCATGCATTTCCAATAGGGAGTCTAGGATGCTCTGGCTTTGTATGTGTGTGGAGTAGGTGCTGCCTGGACTATGTGATCTCATCATCTCTGAAAGGCACTTGTAGGGAGTTGGACTGGCTACAGTTTGTTAGTATATGATCAGGGGTGTCTTGAGTTGGTGAGGATAAGTGAGTGGTTACACCTTAGGGATATGTGTCCTAACTGTGGCAGTCCAAAAAGTTTGAGAAACTCCGCTATAGTTAAATGAATATGCTTTTTAGTGTCAGAAGAATTGGGTTTCCGCTCCAATGGTTATGCTTTGGGCTAAATCACATGACTTCCCTGAAACCCATTTTCTTCATCTCTAAAGCTGAATAAATAATAGCAACTCTATTAAGCCTCACAGGGATGTTCTGAGGACCAAATGTAATGACACATGTGAAAGTAATACAGTAGAAATATAAAAAATATTATATAAATTTAAATTTAAAGTGTTTGAACCTGCTTTGCACTAAGGATGAGAAAGAAGCCTCTGATTATGTTATACTTTTTTGATGTTATTCTGGCTAAAGTGTAAAAACTCAGATGGTTACATAGTTATACACTCTGACCACATTGAAAAAAAATCTTTAAATGAAATAGGGTAATTTTTCAGGAAGGTGTAGAAGCTGCAAGTGGCAACCAATGTCATGATTTGCAACTAATAAGACCTTGCATTATCTGAAAAAGTTACTTATTTGGAACAGTGCTCCAGGTAATCTAATTTGAGATCATTTAAATGTCAGTAAATTAAGGGGCCCAGATGATTAAATATAGTGTACAGATATTAAAAACTGCAGGGATGAAGGGCAAGAACATTATTCTCATTCTGATTAAGAACTGCTACACAGAGTTCTTTTTCTTGTGTAGTAGATATTAAAAGCTGTACCATTTATTATACATTTCTGAAAACTCAAGAGTGGACTTGGAAATGTGGACAGGAGAATGATGCATTTTGATATCCTTGAGATCTTTGAGTGCTTTCCCTTGTCTTCAAAGGAAAATTCACTGAGAATTAAGTTGTAGAAGGTGTTGTAGAATTCTTGAAATTTGCAGCTATGGTGTCCATGCCAAGATCCTCTTGTGACCACATTAAATTACTGTTTAAAACCTTTATTGAATGATGCCTATGTCCTGGGCCACAGATATGAAGAGAGAACGAATCCACAGAGGAATGAGGTATGATTCTTTCCGAGGGGTGTCTCAGTCTTGGGCAAATATTCCAGAACTTTACCTGGTGAACTTGTGAAAATGCAGATTTTTAAGCCATCATCTGCAGAGTTTCTGATTCCATAGGGCTGAAGTGGAGCCCTGGAGTCTGAATTGCTACCAAAAACTCCAGGTGATTCTGATCCATGCTCTAAAAAGCAGTGGTCTACAGGGAGCAGCAGATGTGTACAAAGAATTGTGGTAAAATAGAAATTTAGAGCCCAGTGGGAGTAGAGGGAATGGGGAAATGACTTGTCACTGGTGAAAGCTAGGGAAGTCTGCAAAAGGAAGTGTGGTTTGAGCTGGGCGATGAGGAGTGGGCAGGAGTGCTGCAGGTGGATGTCATGAGGTGGGGGCGGGGAGAATCAGAGAGGAGGCCAGTGGAGGCATTCCAGGTGGAGGGTTAGCAAGCAAAAATCTACGGATGTGAAAGCACTTGGGGAATGGCAAATAATCTGGTAAAGCTGATTGTGAAATGCCTATAGGATAGAGGTGGAAGATAGAAGAAAGCGGACCGAGAACTGTGGAGTTCTTTGAGGGATTCTGACTTCATTTTATTTATTTATAACCCCAGGTTGGCTCAATCAGCAGGGCGAGGGACTCTTGAACTTGGGGTCATAGGCTCAAGCCCCACCTTGCCCGTAGAGTTGACTTAAAAAAATTTAAAACAAATGTTTTTTAAGTTTTAAATTTAAAACAAATGTTTTTTAAGTTTTAAATTTAAAACAAAAATTTTTAAGTTTTAAATTTAAAACAAAATTTTTTAAGTTTTAAATTTAAAACAAAATTTTTTAAGTCAACTCTACTGGCAAGGTGGGGCTTGAGCCCATGACCCCAAGCTCAAGAGTCCCTCGCCCTGCTGACTGAGCCAACCAGGTGCCCCAGAGGAGTCTGACTTCATTATAAAGACAAAGGGAGCCTTTGAGGTCTTTTATGGAGGAGCATGGCATCATTCATTACCTTAGCTTTCACTAGTAACTCCTTAATTCCTTAGAACAATCGTTTAAGATTGATACTCTTACCCCCCTTTTACAGCTGAAGAAACTGAGGCTCAGAGAGATAGTCCCTTGTCTGCGGTCTCGGAGCCAGTACGTGGCAGTGGGAATTCAAACTCAAGTTCCTAACCACAGTCATTAGGTGGTTCTTTTGGAGGTACACGTAACAGGCAGTGTGGGTGCTGCTCACCGCAATGGGGAACACGTCCATTATTCATCGTGTGATAAAAGGTTGTTGTAGACAATGTTAGGCACTCCAGTTTGTTCCATAAATTAAAAAAAAATCAGATTACAGAGTTTAAAAAGTTAAAGTGTATTACAAGTCTTGAAAAGAAAAACAGGAGTCCCTTACCCTCACCCCTAACTCCTGTCCTGTTCTCCTCTTCTCCAGAGGCAACCACTTTGATCTTTTTCAGCTTTTTTACTCGTCTGGAATACGGACTATTTTCATATTCCTTAGTCATATGCTTCTACAGTTATTTCTTGTTTTTGTACATTTTACACATCATTCATTAAGTTGCAACTATGGAAACAGGATTTATTTTACTTATGGCCCCCTACACCTACACCCCCATTCTGTCTATAGTTATAATTTAAAAAATCAACATTATCTGTGCAAACGTTATTTTGATGATGTAAATATTGTACATAGCTGAGCCATATAGTGTGCTGTAACTATTAAAAATTGTACAAGTTTACTTTCCATAGAGTTCATAATTCCCTTGTTTTCTCTTTCTCTGTTTTATTTATATACTACTCCCTACAATTTCCCTAGACTCCCTACCAGACCACAAAAACCACTTGTTACAGTCACACATATCAGGTGTTCTTCCAGTCCCTACTCTCCCTTCCTTCACTCTTCCCCCGACCTTTTCCTGTCCTGCACCCCACCTTCCCCACTCCAATCTGGACTGCTTGCTCTCTAAGCCAGTTCTACAACTGCCCTCCTGGGGGTTTTCCTTCACCATTGGCTGGGGGGATTGTCTTCACGTCTTTCTTATGTTGATCCCCAGCTTCCTGAGCTCCACCTCTTATTCATTCTTGGTTTACTTCTTTGTTTGGGTGCAGACCATCTGCAAAGAACTTGCTAAGAAGGTGTGATATTGCAATTTATTGTAAGAAATTTAGATTTGGTCTTGTCCCAAGCACAGAACTCCTAAAAACCCTTGAAATTTCCTAAGTGATGAGAGCAACAAAGGTGTCTTTTGTTATGTTAATGAGGTGACTTTTGGAAAAGCCCCTAGGTAATCTAAGGATGGGGGCTGGTTGCCAGGGGAACCAACCCCGTGAATAAAGGGTTGGAGCTTTCAGTCCCACCCCCTGACCTCCGGGGAGGGGAGAGGGCCTGAAGATTGAGTTCAATCACCAATGGCCAATGATTTAATCAATCACGCCTGTGTAATGAAGCCTCCATAAAAATCCAAAAAGGACGGGTTCGGAGAGCTTCCGGGTTAGTGAACCAGGATGCATCCACGTGCCACCTTGCCGGGCCCCAACCTCCACGGGGACAGAAGCTTCTTTGTTCGGGACCTCGCCCTATGTATCTCTTCATCTGGCTGTTGATTCGTATCTTCTAATATCCTTTGTAATAAAGCAGTAATCTAGTAAGTAAAATGTTTCTCTGAGTTCTGTGAGCCGCTGTAGCAAGTTAATTCAAGCCGCGGTCATTGGAACCTCTGATCTATAGCTAGGCAGTCAGAGGTTCAGGTGACAGCCTGGACTTGGCAACTGGCATCTGAAGTAGGGGGTGGAGGGCAGTCTTCGGGGCCCTTAACCTGTGGCGTCTGACACCATCTCCAGATGGATGGTGTCAGAATGGGGTTGAAGTGTAGGACATCCAGCTCGTGTAGGGGAACTGCTTGGTCGTGTGGGGGAAAAGCCACACATCTGGGGTCCCGAGTGTGAGGGTGGTTAGTAGTGGGAGAGTAAAGGAGAAACACAGGAGGGAAGAGACTGAGGTTCTCCCAACTTGGGAAGATTCATGGGGTAATAACTGTTTCCGATACCTTGAATCTTGAATCTTGAAAGAGTCTTTATTCTGATTTAACACTTGATAATGATAGTTTGTGTGGAGCACTCAGTGCGTCCGCTTAATATGGAAACATGCCCTTCTGTTTGGGGAAGTTTTCTTGCTTTATTTCTTTCATTTCCTACCCCTTTGCTTTCCTCATTCTCTATTTCTGAAACTTCTCTTATTGGGGTGTGGGTGCTCCTCAATTGATTCCTTAATTTTCTTACATTTAGTCACTTTATTCTCTTTGTCTTTAGTTCTACTTTGGGGAAATAGTCTCGACTTCATCTCCTCCCACCTCTAATGGATTTTAAAATTTGGCCAGTATGCTTTAAATTTCCAGGAGCTCTTTCTTATTCTCCAGTATTGTTGGTGTTCCTTTGGAAAAATAGCATCGATTTAATATTTTCATAGATTGAATATTTCTAATCTTAGAGCTATTAATTATAAATATTCTAAAGTTTTTTTCCCTACTTTATGGATTGTCTAGTTCCACTGGGTTGTTTATTTTGGTCTTTTCTTTCATGTTGGAGACTTTTTAGATTTGCTGTCCATTGTATTTAATGGATATGCACAAAAACCTGATAAGCTTTTGTTTATGAGTGGGGGTTTTTGACTGGTAGCATTGTAGGGCAATTAATAAGGGACTATCAGTATCTCTCACTCTGGAGAGAAATGCTCCATTCTTCCTGGGTGATAGGAATTTAGCTAACAGCATTTTGGGAGTCAAGCAAGGAAAAGGGTCTATTGAGGCCCCTTGCCATTCAGTATTTAGACTTTCATGTGTCCTTTGTTTTCAGCCTTGTGTCCCTAAGTTGTTGATTTTCTCCAGAGTATAAATATAAACTTCCCTTCTGTCTAGACAGAGGGGAGAGAGCCAGGATTTGCCAGGAGGGAAAGGAGATCTGTGAGTGTAGGTGCTTATGCAGGTTTTCAGCCCCACAGTTACCTCCTGAAACAGACAGAACAGTCTTTGCTGACCTCCGCCTCTTGGTTCCACAAATATTTATTGAGTGGCTAGTATGCTACAGATGCTACCATCCACCTAGAATAAAATGGTGACTAAGGACAAATGTAGTCTTTGCCCTTGTGGAACTTATGGAGAAAGAGACCCTAATTATAACTAAGACAAGTGCCAAGAAGGAAAAGGAAGAGGTGAGAAATCCAGAAATAACAGCAAATAATAAACCATAAACACTAATAGCCTCTTATCCCTATACTGAGATTTGACCTAGTTAGGGAGTTCTGAAGCTTTAGCTGAGATCTGAAAGGAGAGGAATTAATCAGGGGCCAGTGGGGTGTGGGAGTATAGGTAGCCTCAAGGAAGAGGGAACAACTTGGGGCAAATACCTGTGGTGGGAAGCAGCCTAGAAAGGCCTGAAAAACGTCCACGGTGACTGCGGTGTGGTGCGGGTGAAGCTGCATTCAGTTGTGATCATATTAATGTTCACTAATCAAAGCTCTAAATTGAAAATCAAATTTTTCTTTACGCCTTTACATTCACCATTCTAGTCATAAATATTTGTACAAAAATTTAAAAAATCACTTCACTTACTCTTTGAGTAACTCTTAATAGGCTTTCCCTTAAATTTCTACCCTAAATACATTTAAAATTTAATAAATTGGATTCCCGTAAGCCTTCCCAGTGCTTGACAGGGTAATCTTACATACCTAATAAGGAAAATGTTTCTAAGCCCTATATTAATGCTTACAAATTTAATTAGTCACAATTATAATGGTAATAAGTCACATTCTGATAAGCTTTTGAGTTTATGTGCACGTAACAAAATTATCTTACCCTTTTCAGTCGTTTAATGATAATTAAACATCAAATTAAATCTATCATTTTTAGAATCTCTAATAGGTCCATTTCTATTAAATGTTTCAAATACCTTAAATTACAAACACATACACAAATTATCATAATAACAAAATGTATTCCTAAAATGAAAAGTTATTTACTGAGGGTTTGATTTGCTTTGGTATTTATATACTTAATGCTATATTTTACTACTTGGATTGCCAGATTTAGCTGATAAAATATGAGATACCTCGTTAGGTTTGAATTTCAGATGAACAACAAATAACATTTTAGAAACTGAAATTTAACTGGGCATCCTGTATTTTATCTGGCAACTCTACTGTGTTTGCAAAATTACTTATACAACTAGGAGAGCAGAGTTACCATCTCTGATGGTCTGTACTTACTTGCTCAAAGATTTTGCCCATAATATTGTTACAGGGTCAAAGATTTGTAACCATAATATGGGTACAGATTTAGGGATCTTAGTCAGAAATTCGAGAACTGGCTGCTATTTCATAGATGATTCTACCTGAGTCACAGTTTAACATGCTGAGCTATTTCTAATTACCTGATGTGACCCTGCTATGTCCCTGGTGGCCCCAAGCCCATGCATTTTAACTGGGCTATAGCTTTGCGGCCCTGGACGTCATAGATTATTTGGATGTTTTCTAGGTTTCAACATTACCTAATTTTTATTGTAACTGGGTTAAACTTTTAATATCCTTTGAGTTGGTGGAATCATAGGATTCGAAGTGATGGAATTAATTCTGTATGACTCAGACCCACTCTGTCCCAAATATGACCATTCAAGACCTTAGAGGCCACTGGAATAATCTGGCGCTTTTTTTCCCCCCTAAGAGCAATGGGGAGTCATCAAGGAATGTAAGGAACAGTGTGACCAGATTTTCATTTTTGGGGGAAAAATCAGTCTGGTTACTGCATGGAGAATAAATAGGAGGGGTTTGAAGTGAGTGACAGAGACCACTCAGGAGGCTTTTGCAGTAAAGGAACTGAGAGCTAATGATGAACTTGGTTGATGCTGATGGAGAAACAGGTGAAATTTGAGCTATTTTGTAGGCCAAATCAATAGGACATGGTGATGGATTGAATATAGGCAGTGAGAGGGAGGTTATTAAGTTAGCATGGCTCTCAAGTGTCTGGTGTGAGTGACTGGATGAACAGTGACACCATTCTCAGATAAGAAAACAAGGAGGAGAAGAGCAGTTAAATTTTTGTTTGTTTTTGGCAAGGTAGGGGAGAAACAGGAGTCTAGTTTGGGCATACTGAATCGAAGATACATATGGGGCACATAGTGGAGACGGTCAGCGAACATCTGGAAATGCATTTCTCGATCATCCAACTTTGGCTATAGAATCCAGAACTTCCCATGGCAATGTAATTATAGTCCATGCTTTCAAAGGCTTTCTACTACACCCATATTTCACAAAAGAAACCTGTGATGTACAAATGTGTCCAAAATAAATTTCAGCATTAGAGCTGCTGTTCTGACCTTGAACATTCTGCTCTCTTGTTAATTTGGTGATGATATTTAAAAAAAAATGTCACTCCATCAGTAGATCCAGGGTAGTACCCATATTTTGGGAATTACATGTATTTACTTGAAGCAGTATTCAGAAGAACACTATTTACATGACTTAATTTAGTCTTGAATTTTGTGCCTTGTTACTCTGTTTAATGGTGCTAAACTATTTAGAAGAAGCAGGTAAATAATAAATCTTTAAGCTTGAATGACCTGTTTACAGTCAATTGACTTCTACCTTCAGGAGATGGGAAATTAATGAACTCTATCCTTTCTGTGACAACAGATTTTACTCAGTTATTTTCAAGTTGTTGTGAACAATTCGTATACCTTTTTCAATTAGCCAGGACTTTCTGACGATGTTTTTAGGCATCAGGTAGTGGATCCTGGCTCTTCAGGACATAGGTTTGTGGTTTGTACACTTTGCTGGTATGTCTCATGTAGACAGTGGCTTGAGCGACATTTTGGTCTATTTCTCACTTTGTTTCTCCAAGTCCAAGTATCTTTCATCTTATTCAGAATAAGTCATTGGAGTTGTTCATGGCAGTTTTCATTCTTTCTTCTTTTATTTATTTTGTGTAGGAAATCTTAGGATATTTGCAAGGATAGAGTCCTAAAAATAACTTGTCTCTAAAGTGAACTTTTATGATACTATGCTAATCATTTTGATTTTTATTCAGCTGTGGGAAACCATTCATCTGTTCTAGTCAAACTATTTTTCTGATTACTGAAAATGAGGATATAATTATTATTTATTAACTACCACCAGTACTTTTTCTGGAATACAAAGTATTGCTATTTCTATACAACTTTTGACTAATTAATTAGAACGTATGCCCATATTACCAAGAATGTTTGTCTCTATATTTGGAAAGAGGACAAGAACACTTTTAGACTTCTTAACATAGAAATTCTTTGCAGGCTTGGTTCCATAGCTTGTCTGGACCTCAACAAAACATCTTGAGAGTAAATGGCTCACTGATGATAGATGTTGAATAAGTATTCAGTGTCTGGTAACCTGAGTTCTTCTTTTCCCAAATGAAAGATAATCCATGATATCATTAAACAGTTAATCAAATTAGTTGTGATACAGTTTTCAGGAACCAGGAGAGTACAGCAAGGAGCCTTTCCAACCTTGTGGTTAGATTTTAGAGTATGCTGTTGGCTAGAGCAGGATCAGGGGTAAGATGATTCCCATCAAGTTCTAATGATCTACAAAGAATCAAGCCAGAGAGGGGTCGGAGTTGGGATCAGAGCCAGAAGAAAAATGAAAAAAAGCAGGTGTTGAGAACAGCAATCCAGAATAAAATCCAGTGGGAGAGACAACATGTGAGATGCAAACAATACAAGGGAGGTCTCAGGAAGAAGGGGGCAGGTCCAAGTGAAGTTGTAATACTGTAAGAGACCACTTTGACTGGGGCCAGCATGTACATCTTAGGCTTAAAGTTTCCCTTTACTCCCCTGGTCATAGAAAAATCCCCAAGAGATCATGGGTGCAGGTTGAGGGAAGTGTAGCAGTATGACAGGAGGCAGATCAAGATAGTTACCACTCTGCTCATGCAACCTGTGCCTTCGGTGGCTGGAAGTTACGTTTGACACCCAGGCATTTGGGGCCCACTAGGCAACCAGGCAAAAAATTAGGCTATTTTTTTGGGGGGGGTGGTGACTGACCTTATATAGGAGAATAAGGGAGCTGCAACATGTAGTGGGGCAGAGAAGCGTATGAAGGGAGCCTGGGGGAATCTCCTGGGTTGTCCTGTTCTATAGTGCCCAGAGATAAAGCATAATGGTCTATTACTGAAACTATACAAGTAAGGCAACTGAGAGCTCAGATCCCTCAGGACTGAAAATTGGATCATACCACTCAGGTAAACATATTAAATAGCAAATAGCTGCCTACCCAAGGGTATTGATAGGTGCCAGAAAAAATGGTGTTTATAAAGTCTTATGAATTATATATTTTATGCATACTTAATGCAAACAATATTGAGCATGAGGTGTTTAAATAGTAATTTCCCAAACTAGTTTGCCTTGGTTGGTGGTGACTGTATTTTATCCTGTTACCCAGGAAGTATCAGAGCACTTTACAAAAGGAAAATCTTTTATTTTTTATTTTTTTTTTAAAGATTTTATTTATTTATTTATTTATTTGAGAGAGAGAGAGAAACAGCATGAGAGGGGATAGGGTCAGAGGGAGAAGCAGGCTCCCCGCTGAGCCGGAAGCCCGATGTGGGACTCGATCCCAGGACCCTGGGATCATGACCTGAGCCGAAGGCAGTCGCTTAACCAACTGAGCCACCCAGGCACCCAAAAGGAAAATCTTTTAAATTTGGATTCCAAGTAGGAAGAGACTTCCAGCCAAAGTGGATATAAATTCCTGTCTCTTCCCCACCCCCAACTCTTGTCACTTTGTTCAGATCCATGTGGTGTGTTGGGGAAAGAATACAGTCCTCCAAAAGCCCTTGAATGCAGAATGCACATTAAGGAAATAGTTGTTCTCACCCCTTAAACCTCACTCTCTATCCCTCTCCTGAGGTCTTTGGTTTCTGATCCCATGGCCTATCATGGTAGCATGTGTCTCGAATCTCTCCTATCATAAGCTGATGGCAGACATCACTAATCAATTATGACATGCTTTCCCATTGAGATAGACTGGTTATACATTCCTCAACACAGTGTTCCAGATAGCTACTATAAATTGTTTGTCTTGGAACTTGAGATGAAACCTATTTGATGTCTTGGGTCTATAGCACCAGGAGAAAGAATCAACCAACTGTAGGAATGCCTGATCACCTGCTCACTGATTTCTTAGTCTGCTGACAGTTAAAAGTATAAGGTTAAACAGTTGTGTCTATATATTCTAATGCTAGGAGGGAAAAGAAAAACATGCAGAGTGAGGGCAGTAGAGCAGAGGGCAAAATAAGCCATTAACTAAACGAGGACAGTATTTTTCCTAATTCACCCAGTATTAGGAAGGACTGCTTAAAAAGCACCCATGGTGTTAAATCAATAGCTTATCACCCATTTGATAACAGTGACCATTAAAGAGTACCAGGAAGTGCACTTATATGGCCACTTATCACCCAGAGAAGAGGTAAGGTGATTACACGCAAAGAAGAAAACCTACTACAGCATGCTTAGAAAGTAGTTCAGTTATACTATGGGATTATAATACAGGCAATAATAAAAACACACTATTAAGAATACTAGAAGCCAGAAAAAAACCCTCAACAAATTCCCTTTAATGTTAATCCTAACTAAACTTGATTCTCCCCTTACTGAGCTATAGCAACCATGCCACTAACCATCAGCATCAATGGAATCAAGACTCTTCAGACCCAGTTGTTTTTTCCAGCTCCACCAGACTTAATAGCCCCACACTTTCTGAAAGGAGAAAGCTTTCTATACTGCTCACATCTGATAGTCTAGCAAAATTCAGCTCTTGATTCCTATCTAAATTCAGTGGACGTCTTTTTCTTGGCAATGTTACGAAGGATGAATATGGGGCTTAAAAAAAAATCAGAACCCTTAACTTCAAAAACGTTCCATTAGAAAACCACATACCAATTTAAACTTTGCAGCAGGCAAATGAAATGTTTTTGGAAGTCTTTCCCAAGAACTGCTTCATAGCATGCCTCTGAGCCAAAGAATCACACATAATCTTATAATACCATAATGTATTTTTCAACCTAAAATGATAATGTCCAGTTTATTCACCTTCTTTTTTGACTATCCTTGGCCCTGAGAGACTTCTGGTAGTTTCCAAGAGGTAAATTCATCCTTAGGAACCAAAGATTGTCAGACTATATTACCAGTATTTGAAGATGATCCTAATGAATAGCTCCCCCAAAGTCCTTTTTTTTTTTTAGTTTTTCTCCCCACCTCCAAATATTTTGTGCAATGGTTGCTTCCCTGAAATGTTTGTAGCTTCCTCATGTAAGAAATTTGTAATATTTATTTATTTATCCACTTAGTCATTTGACAAAATTGTCAAAATACTGATACCTACTCTCCAGGTAGATTCCCTCTAGAGGCTGAGGATGTAGGAGTAAGCCAAAAAAAGTTTATGCCTTCCTGTAACTTATAGCCAGGAGAGAGGAGACAGACAAAAGGAAATAAACACAATAACTCAATAACTCAATAATAACTCTACAGTAAGAACTGTATTTTGAGATGGGTCCCCATACCTCTTGTGTACTACATAAAGAAATACATCTATGGCTTTCAGTGTGCTCAAACATGGTATGTTTGAGTGAGCATATTATGTTTACTGCAGTTTTAACAAAGAGTTTAGAGTGTTTTTCTAAAATTAAATTCGATCCAATATATTTGTACCCTTGAAGCACTTCAAAGCAATCCAAGAGTTCTGAAGAATTCCGTAATCCAGGCCCTGTAGCACTATGCTTTACCCTAAACTACCTCAAACTGTCGTGGAGTAGGCAGATATGGTGTGACTAGCACTAGCAATGAGGAGATAATGGAGAATTTTCCTGCAGTGTTCAAAGCATGGATGTGCATTTTTGCCAACTCTTTCAGGCATAGCCCCTAGAAACAAAGCAATAGCCTTTTGTTCTCCAGTTGAAATGTAATTGCTCTATCAAAATTTAGTGGGGGAACTGAAGGAATATTTGAATTTTTATAGTGTTGTTAATGTTCTTTCCCTTTCCAGTTAGTTTATCATCGATTTGTAAAGAGAGATTCTGGAACTTCAAGAGTTGAAGGTTTTGTGATCAAATTAGGTCATCTGGTTTCATTAACTTAATACTGCATAAATCTTTCTCGGAAAGATTTGTCACTAATGCTTATTAGCCTTTATATTAATATTTTTTCAATAAAATAAAGCTGTTTTTACTGTTGTAAAATGTACAAGTTCCTGTTTACAAGGAAAGGGAGTCAAACCTATTTTGTGGGGAAGGGTAAATGCGTGAGGGAGACAAACGAAGGAGTTGAACTGTAATTAGGTGGTTTGCCTTTTCCTGCCTTGACAGACCTGAGGTACAACACCTCCTAGTAATGGTGGTTCACAATGCAGTGATTCTCAGAGGGGGAATGGGGCCATATAAAATTCTGAAAGGCCTTGTGTGTGTAGCTCCAAAAGACCCCCATTCCTCCCCAGGGAATTTTAATATGAATGTTCTCTCATTGATTCTCAGCCTTCTGAAATCCTACTTTAGCTTTCTGGAGTGTGCCTCTGGAAAGACTTCTCTGACCTTTCCTACTCTTATTTGTCAACCATTCATCCCTTCTCCGAACTTCTACAGAAGCTATAGAGTCCATACCATTTAACCTGGCTGAGTGAGTAAACTGAATAGTATGATAAAGTGCACTTTACTAAGAGTTAGAAGACATGGGTTTTTGGTTTGTGCCCATGTGCCCCCAGTGGGCAAGTAACTCAGTTACTTTGATTCCCATCTGTTAAATGAGCATAGTAGTAATTCTACCTGCCTCACTGGACTGTTGTGAGGGTAAAATATGATTCTTACAAATATATTTTGGAAACCAGTGTTTAGTTTTTTCATTGACATCGGCAGTTTTGTCTACCTGACATGATTATAAGCACCTTGAGGACAGAGATCAACTTTAATGTTTTTTCTTTATCTCTTTGTAGTGCTGTATATATGACAATATTTAGAGCATTTATTGTTTTTACAGTTATCATGTACATATAAACAGTGCTTCATAGTTGCCAAAGCATTTTCACATACCTTATAATCTATGGTGTACCTCCATTTTTATATGCCAGAAGACTGAGGTTTCAGGAGTCCCAGTGACTTTCCCAAGGCCACACAGGTCGTAGGGTTCCTGGACCTGTCATATGGGTCTGCAGATTTGTAGTCTATGGCTTTTTTCACCGTGTGACTATACCTTCTGAAACCTGGCTACTACCGAAGAGGTACTTTATTCTAGGTAGTTCATGAAGTTCTGGTTATAGAAGGAATTTGACTTTGTAAACCATGTCAGTCCTCTGAGAGTGACATTATGGATTTTCTACAGCTGGCTGCACCTGTGCCTTTGACAGCTTTATCTTCTTTCATTATAACAGCAAGGCTAGTTAGTGTATGGCACATGCACAGAGTGATGCATGGTTTGGGGCTTCTCCATTTCAACGCAGCTAATTCTTAATTTTTGAGATTGTGGATTTTCCAAGGTATCCATTGGGCTGTTTTTTGTTTTTTGTTTTTCCTGCTGCTGCCTACTTTTTGTATAGCATGAACTAGAATTCCAGTCAGAAGGTAAACAAGTAAGGGTGAGAGAGGGTGACTGATTTTAGTCCAAGATGTGATACTTTTTCACCACCCTGCACAAAATGTTTTAAAGAAGTTGAGGGGCACCTGGGTGGCTCAGTTGGTTAAGCATCTGACTCTGGATTTGGCTCACATCATGATCTCATGGTTGTGGGGTCGAGCCCCGCTTTGGGCTCCGTGCTCAGCGTGGAGTCTGCTTGGGATTCTTTCTCCCTCTGCCTCTCCCCCTGCTCTCTCTCTCTCTCTCTCTCTCTCAAAATGAATAAATAAAATCTTTGAAAAAAATGTTGAAGTTATTGGACAAGAATGCATTTTTAAATTATCTAGAAATTTTTCCCCTCCACGTTCTCCTGGTCCTAATTTAGTACTGACTGTGCCATCCAAATTAATCCCAAACAAAAGTAAACAGTCATAAAAAAACACTGCACCCCAATTATTATAATTAAAATCTGAATTTAGGTCAAAACGTGCTCCTTAAATCACCCTAGAGTTTGACTAGGAATGAGTATAGTGGTGATGGGCTACTGACAAGTCCTTCACACAATTCTCATCAATTTCTATAATGATTTTGACATTTCATCAAAGCTCAGGAGGAAATGGAGCAATTATTTATTTGACTTCAAAAATCACAGTGTGTCAGAATGTACTCAAGTGACTACAAATGAAATGCCTTGAGAGAGAAGAACTGCATTGGGTGCATCACAACTGAAATTAGAGCAAGTGTCAATATGTCAGCTGCGAAGTGACAGGTCTTACATAAGGCACTTAGGGTTAATGAGTGATCTTTCATTTGGCCAGAGTAACCAGAAAACTTCAGAGATGTGAGCTTATCTTAGAAAAAGCTAGTTAAAACAAGAGTCTAGAAGAAGCTGGTATAGTTTAAAGAGCAGCAAAATTTTATCATAATGGTGTTAGTAATAATAAAGCAACTACCATTGATTTGGTGCATACTATGTGCCAGGCACTTTACACTAAATTATAACCTGAATTATCTCATTTGTCCTCAGCTCAACCTTGTGTTGCTCCATTTGCTACCGAGCAAACAAAGGCTCAGAGAGTGAAAAGCTGGGATCTGAACTCCTGTTTATTATGTTCCAGCCCAGTTTTCTAACCCTTCACCTACTACGTGGGTCTTGAGGCAGATCTGACATTTACTGCTGTGTGACCCTGGTGCTTTCTCTTTCTGAGAATTTCTCCACCTATTAAATGAGGGGGCTTGACTGTGGGTTTTCCTATCTCTAGTCTTTTAAGAAAGAATGGGTATATAGACTCTTGAATGGGGTAAAGTGTTGTAGAGAAATGGGGGGAGCTGGTGTGAAAAGGGTGTGCAGACTACATAGGAACTCAGAACTTGGATAGGCACTCTTGCTCTGTGATGTGAGCCCCTCTTCTACTTTGGGTCAGTTTGTACCTTTCTCACAAGCCTTCTTTGTTCTGGGCTTCAGAAAGCCCTAAAGGGAGGGAGAAGAGTATCTGGACATGAGGAGAGAAGGCTCTCCTTTGGCTTTTCCTCTTATTAGCACAGTAGCCTCTGGAGGTGAGCACATCCAAATGGTTTGGATCTGAAGGAATGAAGACCAAGAGAAAGCCCTACACTGAGAGTCAAGAAACTGGCAGTTGAGAAATGCTGACGTGGAGACAAAATATTTCCTTTCTTCCTTTTTCTCCAGCAATTGACAAATTCTCAACGTAAGTAATTTAATATATAATGTATCTTTAGTTTTGTAGAAAAATTATACATGTAAAAAACAAAAAATAAAAGCATCCACAATCCCAGTGCTTAGAGAACAGCTCTCAATATTTTTGTGTATGTTGTTCCAGACTCAATGTCCAGATAAAAATAATCAGGCTATCACTACAGCATTTCATAATCAGCTTTTCCCATTTGAGGAAACCTTTCTGATCATCTTTATAACTGTGTTCTAGGGCCTTGAGTGCCATAGGGGTACATACTACATCTATGTCCTTGATATTCCAGTCTAGAATACTTGTTATTTACACAAATAACAAATTCTACTACAGATATTCCAATGGTGGGTTCCAAAGAAATGTATGTAACATATTCTGAGGCAGTTTCCTTTCTCATTCAAATATTCCAGAAGGTTTTTCTATTTCTCAGCAGTTTTGGACAAGAGTGGGGTGGGGGTGGGAGACCCAATCCCATTATTCAAATTGCTCTTTTATATGATGATCGTTTGATATTAGTTATCTAGACTGAAAATGGAAAAGATAACATGGATAATTCTACATTATTGGTCTCTGACCTATGACTGGCAGCTCACTGTTTACTTACCAGCTGTCTTTGTTGATAATACTTTTGAATCTGTTAGTGACTGATTATGTAGTTTTATTTCTCATCACATCTATGAGAAGGAGCTACTCCAAATTTTACTCTTCTTTTTTCCTTTATCTCAATTTGCCTTTTAAAGAGTAATTGGTGTTATTTTGTGTAGTCCTTGTTCTCTAAGGTGGGTCTCTTTAAATTTTAAGGATGCCCTTGGTCTTCTCAAGGTCAAGCCAATTTTAAAATACAGTTTTCCTGAATAATACATTTTAGTGTTCTGAGAGAGGCAGGATTCACACTCCTGAGGGGCAAAGATTTCTGAAAGCTCCTTTGATGGAAACTATGGTTCACAATGATCAAAGTCTCCTCCCAATCTGTTACTTTCTTTGAAAAGCTTAAAAGCACATTGTTCCTCCTGAGTGTATCCCCTAGAGAAACTGTTGCACATCTGCACAGAAGACATGTACCAGAATGTTCATTGTAGCATTTTTAGTAATAGCTAAAAATTGTATCAGTGTTCTGTCAATGGGAGAACAGATAAATAAATTACATATATTTGTATAGGTAATGAACTACAGCTACATCCATCAGCATGGGTGAATTTCAAAACTGTCAAGCAAAAAACTGCTGAATGATAAATATGGTAGGATGCCATTTCTACAGAGTTTAAAACCATGCAAAATGTATTTGGATAAGCTAGGTTATGCTGCTTTAACAAACATTTCCAAATCTCAGTGGCTTAAAGCCATCATATGTCCAGCACAGCTTATCTGGGGCCTCTGTTCATGGGTAACTCAGAGTCCCAGGTTGATATAACCTTCACCTTATCAATGCTTCATTGATCACTTCACCAGTGGGAAGCAAATCAAGTGTCTTGCATGGTAGTTCCTAAGGCATCTGTCTGGAAATGATACATTGCATTTTCACTCATATTTCATTGTTCCAAAGTAAGTCACATAGCCTCATTGAACTTTAAGGGGACTGGGAAGTCAAATCTCACCATGTGCTTTGAGGAGAAAATCACCCCAAATGTTTGGTGAATAACTCCAATAACTACCAAGCTAAAAAGCTCTATAATGCATATGGATACACAAGTATAGCAAAAAAGTATACAGATTTGAATGAAAATATTGAACACCAAATTTAGTTGAGTGATATCTCTGTGGAGGGAGGAAAGGAGGGAAGTGGGGTGGGATGAGAAAGCTGGATAACCAGTGTCTGCCACTTCAGTTAACTCTCTACCCTTCTCCACTCTGCTGTCTGCCTGGAGAGGCTGATCTGTGTGGACTGCATCAGTGGGTTCTCCATTTAGACCATGGGAAAGCCAGTAGGAGATCAGAAAGGGAGGAGAGTATTCTCCTGGCTCCCTCTCCGTGAGGTCACTTCATACTCTATCCTTGACCAGAGGTCTCCACAACTCTTAAAGAGGCCAATTCTACATGATTATTCTGTGGATTCTAGGCACCTCTCCCTTTCTTATCCCTTTGGGCCTAGGGGTGGTAACAACTTAGTTGCTGCCAGTCCCAACTTTCTGTAGGATCCACTGTGGTTCTTTTACTCCCCACACCTTCATAAATAGTCCCCTTTCCATCAAACTCTCCTGGAATGATCCCATACTGAGTGTTATCATCATGTTTTTTGTTGGGACCCAGATGGATACATAAAAATAAGTAGGTTTCATTTATATCTGTCATATGTATTACATATAGCCCATATCACATATTAATGTGGTAAGTTGTTAGCACATAGATGTTCATTATAATAGTCTCTGCTTTTTGTATGTATAAAATATTTCATAATTAAAAAACAAACTGTAGGGGCACCTGGTGGCCCAGCCAGTTTATCATCTGCCTTAGGTTCAGGTCATGATCCTGGGATCCGGCCCTGTGTCTGCTCCCTGCTCAGTGGGGAGCCTGCTTCTCCCTCTGCCCCCCCCATTTGTGCATGCATGTGCTCTCTTCCTCTCTCTCAAATGAATAAATAAAATCTTTAAAAAACACTGTAAAAATTATGTCAAAACACTGTAGACATCACAATGCCCCCCAACCCTTTAAAACGCCCCCCCCTTTTTTTTTAATAAAGACCATTCTATGGACAGTTTCTTCAGCATGGTGATCAAACTTGGTTTTTATTCCCTTTTCCTTTGTGATTTTTCTTAGTTTCATAAAAAAAATACATAGTTGGAATTCTGTTGGGTTACCTCTGAGTAGTTTCTGGTTACTCTATGAAACATGTAATACTTGTAACACATGTAAAACTCATGGCCAATAGGCATCTATCTCCCTGTGTACCTACCAGTTGGCCCTTTTCCTACCAGTTGAATTGTATGCTTACCAAGAATCATTTGTATGTATGTGTTCACAAATCTTTTTATATGTTAATTAAGCTTGATCTCCTAATTATTTAATTAAATATGAAAACCAATGAAATATAACTGTAAAGAGAAAGTTTTTTTCTTGTAGGAATCCTCAGATAAAAGCCTTGGAAAGACACAATTAAAGTGAGCCTCGAAAATAAATCTGTATTAATGAGGTGTGAGCAGGAAAATGAAAAGATTTGGAAAAAAATTATAAAAAATAGAAGCCTTCTCTCAGATTGTTTGGCAAGTAATTTTTTTAAGTTATTGTGCCATTCAAATAAATGTAACTAGAAATTATAGTGTATTTGCTATGAGTATGCATTTCATAAGAAAGTTGAACAGAATTCCAATCACTGGTTGCATCTCAAAGAGGAGACCTTGGCTTCACAGCAAAGGACTGATAAGAGAATGTACACTTTCATGTTTTATGTTAAAAATATGAAGACAGCTATAAAACTCTGATGAAAATTTTTTTTAAAGATCTAAATGGAGCTATTTCATGTGCATGAATAGGAAGACTCAATATTGTCAAGATATCAGTTCTTTCCAATTTCATCTATAGATTCAATGCAATCCTAAGTAAAATCCCAGGAAGTTATTTTGTAGACATCAACAAAGTGATTATAAAGTTTATATGGAAAGTCAAAAACCCAGAATACTAACACAATGCTGAACACAATGCTGAAAGAGAAGAATAAAATTGGAGGACTGATACTACTCAACTTCAAGATTTACCATAAAGCTACAGTAATTAAGACAGCATGGTATGGTAAGTGAACAGAAAATTTATCAATGGAACAGAATAAAGAGCCCAGAAACAGACTTGATTAAATAGAGTCAACTGACCTTTGGCAAAGAATCAAAAGTAATACGATGGAGAAAAGTTCCAACAAAAAGTGATATATGCACCCCAATATTTATAGCAGAATTATCAACAATAGCCAAATTATGGAAAGAGCCCAACTATCGACTGATGAATGGATAAAGAAGAGGTTGTAAAGACATATACACTGAGGGGTGCCTGGGTGGCTCAGTCATTGAGCATGACCTGCCTTCGGCTCAGGTCATGATCCCAGGGTCCTGGGATCGAGCCCCGCATCAGGCTCCCCGCTCTGCGGGAAGCCTGCTTCTCCCTCTCCCACTCCCCCTGCTTGTGTTCCCTCTCTCGCTGTGTCTCTCTCTGTCAAATAAATAAAAAAATCTTAAAAAAAAAAAGACACACACACTGAAATATTACTTGGCCATGAAGAAAAGAATGAAATCTTGCCATTTGCAACATGGATGGAGCTAGAGAATGTTATGCTAAGTGAAATAAGTCAGAGAAAGACAAATACCATGTGATTTCACATATGGAATTTAAGAAACAAAACAAATGATCAAAGGGGGAAAAAAAGAGAGGAAAACCAAGAAACAGACTCTTAACTATAGAGAACAAACTGATAGTTACCATTGAGATACCACTACACAAGTGTTAGCCAAAATCCAGAAGACTGACAACACCAGATGCTGACAAGGATGTGGAACAACAGGAATGCTCATTCATTGCTGGTGGGAATGCAAGATGGTACAGCCACTTAGGAAGACTGTTTGGCAGTTTCTTACAAAACTAAATATACTCTCATCATATGATCCAGGAATCATGCTCCTCGGTATTTACCCAAAAGAGTTGAAAATTTATATCCACACAAAAAACTGCACATGGATATTTACAGCAACTCTATTCATAATTGCCCAAACTTGAAATCAACCAAGATGTCTTTCAGTAAGTAAATGGATAAACTCTGGTACTTCCAGACAATGAAATATTATGTAGAGCTGAAAAGAAACGAGCTATCAAGCCATGAAATGTCATGGAGGAATCTTAAGTGCATATTACTAAGTGAAAGAAGCCAATCTGAAAAGGCTACATACTGTATGCTCTAAAAAATAAAGTCTATTAAAAATATTTAGTATAATTTTTATTCCTGTTTTAACTTTTTAGACTATTTGCATTACAAGGTCTTCTAAATTTACATAGAAAAAAAGACTGAGAAGAAATATATCAATATTTTAAAGACCCTTATCCCTGCGGGGTATATTATAGGTGAATTTTTATTTTCTTTACATGTTTTTTTCATTTTTCATATTTTCTATAAATATTTATAACTTAAAGGTTATCTTAAAAATGTTGAAAATAACATGGATGAGTAAAAGTAGCCTAGACTACAGGGTAATTCTTTAGTATTTACCTCCAGAATCTTTCTATTATTCTGACAGTTGTAACATTTAAGCTATATTTGAAATTAATATCCTGTCCTGGTGTAAATACTTTGATATCCCAGCAGGTTTTTGGTCTGTTTTTTGTCCTTTTGCCATGAGGAAATAGCTGCCTGAATAGCTGGTTAGACTTGAGCTTGTTACTTATAAGAAGAATCACTCTTAGAAGAAGAAAAATGCTCTTAATCTGTCCCTCTTTTCCATTCCTACCTCAACTGCCCCAGTTAATATTCTTACTATTTCTTGCTTCTGCTAAAAGGAGTTCCTTTCTGTTATCCATATGTTGTGTTATGGGTTCTAGAAAATTTTATGTCTTGTAAGTATGGCAAAAATTGCCTACTTGTTGTAAATATCTGTTTGCTGGGAGATATTCATAATGTTGGGTTTATGCACTGTCTGTAAATCCACTCCTTCCTCTTTTGCCTGAAGATACACTTGGAAATAGATTGTTTTCATCACTTAAGTAATTTTCCATAAAATATCAGAAATAAGAGGAGATAGGAGTACACTCAAGTGAAATGTATTGAGTATAATCATGTATGTGTACTACAGAAACTGAACTTGGGGGAAGAAAGGAGTAGATTTCTCACAAGATGCTCCAAAGGAAACAGAAAATGTCACATTTTAGTATAGAGAGAAAATGAGTGGAGTGTTCAAAAGCTGTAACAACCAAGGGGTGCAACTTTTAAGCATCTACTTGCTTCTAATAAAATACCAGTTAGTGCCAGAATGAAGCTAGGATGTGGTCTTTCCTAAGTTGCCTTGTCCTCAGTTGGCTTGTCCTAGTCAGGTCACCTTTGGCTGCCACCATGCAATTCAGACTTCTAGCACAATGATTCCTTTGGTGAGGAGAGGCATGGGTATTCTGATGATGAAAGCAACACTCAGTGCCCCCATCACCATTTATTTCTACCCTTGACTACTTATATGTCAATCTGTGCACTGAATTCTGGAATGTACAGTCTAGAAGGGAAGACTCACATATACAAAATTATGCCAAGCCCAGGCAAACTGATTGGCAATAGAAGGCAAAGTACTGCCGGTACATGTGGGTAAAGAGAGAATACAGTTTGGAGAATGGAGAGGGGAGTAGTGGCATCTGAGCTGATCCTTGGACAACAGGCACTGAAGGTCTGGTGACCAGCCCATTTCGTTTGGCATTTTGGCTTCCTGAGGCTTGATTATCCCACCAGACCAAGAAGTTTGATTTTTGAGACAAGGTTAGAGCTGCAAGAGCTGTGCTTTAAGAAGAATGCTCTGCTCTTGAGGGTGAAGTGCACTGGGGAAAGGGTAAGACTAGAGAAATCTCCTTTTTCTGTTAACCCTCCAACCTTATCATGCCCCAGTATACCTCCATTTGGCTTACTTTCTGAACAAGTAGAAAAATCATAAAGCACTTAACTCTGCTCCAGCTAGCATCTGATCTTTGATTAGATGCTCACATTAGAACATTTTTCAGTTTCTCATTTTCCTGGATCCTGTGGGTCCAAGAAGAAAAAATACAATCATGTAATATTACAAAAGTATCAGGGAGATCAAAGTTTCTGATTCTAGCCTTCATCTTCCTTATCTATAATACATTAATAAAGTATGAAGAATTATGGAAAATATAGTTTATGTGGACTTTCTGAGTGTGGAATTTCTACTGTTTTCTGTTTTATGGATTTTTTTTGGCATCTGTAGTTAACTTTATGTTATTAGATTTAATAGAGGTGAACAAAGAGACATAATTAACAAACTTCTGTTATTCTGACTTTGGGAATCATTCCTGACACATCCCTTCCTCATATCAGAAGAATAGCATGAGCACAGGAAAAGCAAGATATAAATTTGCCTTCTTCCCCTAGGTACAAGTACCTAGGAATACGGTACTGCCCTCTAGCCTCCATCTAGATTTATAAAATGTTGGGAAAAGTATGCATTTGTTTAGAGACTGTCTCTGCAGTTTATATTGCCTGGCCTCAGCATCTCTTTCCCTCTAGGGAACATCTCTTAACTTCTTGGAAGGATATTGCTGCCTCCCTCAGTCAAACCAAATAGTCTCAGTAGAGTGTCCAAGTGTCCTTGGTCACAGCGGTAGTCACACGAGAGAGAATGGGAACATTAGGGCAGCCATTGTTGAGGTCTCAGTTCCAACTGTTCTAAGGCTAGACACACCCTCTGGTTTGGTTATGTGAACCATTAACTTTTCCTTTTGTATAAGGTTAGAAGAGTTTGTTACTTATAAGAAGAATCACTCTTAGAAGAAGAAAAACGCTCTTAATCTGTCACTCTTTTCCATTCCTCAACTGCCCCAGTTAATATTATGATTTCTTGCTTCTACTGCTAAAATAGTTTCCTGACAAGCCTCCCCATGTTCACTGGAAAAGTGAATATTTAATTATATTTCATTTATTTATTTATTGGTTTATTTATTTGACAGACAGAGAGAGAGCACAAGCAGGGGGAGCAGCAGAGGCAGAGGGAGAAGCAGGCTTCCTGCTGAGCAAGGAGCCCTATGCAGGGCTCGATCCCAGGACCCCGGGATCATGAGCTGAGCCGAAGGCAGACGCTTAATCGACTGAGCCACCCAGGCGCTCCTAATTGTATTTCATTTTATTGCAGGTTTATCTTCATGGATGTGTGACCTGTGCAGATGCATAGAGCCCCATTCTTGGAAGGGCCTTGTTCTTGGTTTAATGCTCTGTTGCTAATATCTTAAACATCTTAATTCTATCTTTGATCTTGTTTTCTGTAAATGAAGTGTGATGGGACAATGAAGATTGTGCATGAGTAGGGGAGATATGCTAGGCATGAGCTCAGAACTACAGGCTCAATGGGTGGCAGGCAGTGTGCATGCCAAGCAGTTGGCATGGCTGCCTTGTGCATACACACACACCTGGTGCAGTCCAGGGTGCCGTGGGTCCTCAACAGGGTAACAGCTGGAATCTGAGCTCATACTGGGGGTAGTGATGGTAGCAGCAAGAGCAGTAACAGTGATGGCAGCAGATGTGAATCAGGGAGAGAGGTATTCCACATGGGGGGGGGGAAGTGCTGGGACCAGAAGTGGGAGTTCAGTTTGCCCATCTGTCCTCATAGCCTGTCCCTGTAGCATATGCACAAATATTAATTCTCTGGCCTGAATGCCAGGACAGGAGCTGCCTGTGCTTTAGCAGCAAATTTGATAGTAAATTATTATAAAATAAAAGCATATAAATGGATATTGTAATAACCATTTCAGGAAGTTATTAGAGTTCTTCAAGGAGTTTAGAATTTCTGGTTTTGAAAGCTGCAGCATTGCAAAGCAAATATACACAGGCTTGGAAATAGAAATCAAATTTCTAGATCATATTTCACAGAAAGGAATAACATTTCCATATGAAGACTTGGATCTTAATGTATCTGTTTCTCTGGTTGAACAGTGAAGAATACAGTGATCTATGGGGAAAAGCCAAAGACTATAAGTGTTTTCAGAAGGAAGATACTAAGATAATGAAAGGTATAGACCAGTGCTGAACAATAGTACTTTTTGCAAAGATAGTGATGATGGAAATGTTCTCTTTATCAGCGCTTTCCAGTACAGTAGCTACTAGCCACGTGTGGCTACTGAGCACTTGAAATGTGGCTAATATGACTGAAGAAGTAAATATTTTATATTAAATTTAAATAACTACATGTGGTGAGTGGCTAACGTAATGGACAGCAAAGGTCTAGACACCATGATGTATGGGAATCTCCTGAAAAAAAAAAAAAAAGAAATGTTTACTATGGGTAAGAAAAACTTGAGGAGAACATGTTGGCTATTTTTAAACATCTGAAGGGTTGTCATGTGGTTGCTTAGGTACCCTCATTGTGATTTCACAAAGCAGAAATAGAACTAATGAATAAATTGTTACACAGGGACCAGTTATGAACTTTATATAAAGAACTTTCTAACAGCTAGTGTGTCTAAAACTGCAATGGGTGACTAGACTAGATGCCCTTCAAGGTCCCTTTCCTATGCTGTGACTCTATGATGATATGATCTAAAGGTTGGAAATGATGTATTATGGAGAGAATTCTGTTTCCAGCCAGATATCCATGTATTACTAAGGTCCTTTAGGACACCCAGGCTAGGTAGCCTTGTCTATTTTTCTATTAAATTCTGGGTGAAATATATTCTGTCAATCTCTGAGATTAATAGTTCTATTTTCTACTCACTGTTTTTGAGAAAATTCCATTACTAAAGTAATTTGTGGGGGGAAAAAGAACTAACTTTTCAAGACCTTTTTCTTGAGGCTATCAACATATACATTCCATGATTTCTTCACTTCTCAGCCTTCATAGGTATCTAAGATTATGTCTCTAAAACATTGACAGGTAAACATTTAGAATGATCCAATTCCTAGGTTAGGTAATGGTCGGTGCTCATTACTTGAAGTAAGAGTGTAATCTGACTAGATGGAAGCAGTTACCATAATCAATTTCTGTGTTTGTGTTTGTGCAATCATGCCTTTTGTGTGATACTCAACTTTGGAAAAATTACGAAGTTAAAATAATTACATATTTAAGAATTAAAAAGCATTGGCAAATCAAATGATCTAACAAGAGATATTTACGGTGCATACTCTGATCCAAGCAATATGCAAACAGTGGATATAGTGGGAGACCTGGCATGGTCTTTACACTCATAGAGCCCATAGTCCGGCGGGAGATAGACAAGTAAACTATCAATTACAGCTTGGATATTAATGCATGATGATAGTGGGTGCCCATAGAAGGGGTATGGAAGGATAAAGAAGGGCACCTAAACAAGCCTGGACTGAGGAAGGTACGGGATGGGGACAGGAAACATTATTGAATACTTTTATGTAACAGTTTAGATATGATTTTTCTCATTTAATCTGTCAATGTGGTATGCTTGTCCTGGACTTACCTGCCCTTAGATCCATCCCTCACTTGTCCTCTGGTCTGCCTTATAATATACACAGGCTGAATCCTACTAACTGCAGCTCTTGGGTTGGCCGACACTTTGCTATCTGGCTTCTGCCAACAGGGAAACCAATTGGAGATTAGAACCTAGGAGGATGGAGCAGCCAGAGTTTTTCTTCTTTCTCTGCATTAGGTGGTTTCCTCTTCAATGGCTTCATATTTTCCATGGCTCCAGATCCTGTTGAACCCAACACCTAGGCTCCAGAAACACTATCTCCTCTCCGTCCTTCCAACCTAGAAGTGGGAATGACTTCTTTTTGTTGCTAATTATTGGATTCCTTGACTTGCCGGTTTAGCTTCTTCATCACTTATGTAACTAATTCCCTGAATTAAATCGTCTCTGTTAAAGATTTACCATGGTTTCTATCTTCCTGGATGACTCCTGACTGTCGCATGTGTGGCCACTTATAGTGACAGATTTTCTAGTATTAAACTTCATCACATTCCTGGGATAAGCTCAGTTCTTTTACCAGCAGTCAAATATGTTTAAGTTTCTCCTCTAATTAATAGCTAAATGAAAACAAAACCCAAAATACCCTTGGATCTTGAAACCTCTTCTAAATAACATTCTATATCTCTCATCCTCTTCGTATCCTACTCAAAAACAATTTTTACATTGCCTAGTTTTTGTATATATTGAAAAATTCCAATAATAGGGTGATATATTTAACTTTACCTGTGTGATGCAGCCCACGTGCTACTTAGAGGGAAATATAGCATGAAATAGGTGTATTAGAAATAAATTTTAAACATCCAAACCATTCAAGAAGCTAGGGAATAAATACCATTAAATCTAAAGAATTAAAAAGTTAGGAAATAATGAAGTTAAATGCATAAGTAATAAAGTAGAAAATAGACCCAAATAATAAAGCCAGTTCTTTGAAAATACATATAAAATTAGACAAGTTTTATAAATATGATCAATTACTAAAGAGAAAGGTAGAAATAAACTATAACTTAAATTGTACAAAATATAGATGCAGAAAGATTTAAATATTATAAAAGAACACAACAAATATCTTTCCCTCAGGATAACCAAATGGTGGACAAGGAACAGTTTCTACATATAGATAATAAACTAAGAAAGAATGAGAGAATGATCATTTTTCAACCCCTAAGGGATTAATGGATAAACACGATGATCATCAGTTACTGCAAGCATCAGCACAAAGAGAGACAAACAGACATGTTGCACCTCCTAACGGAAGTGCACAGCATCACCTATGGAGTAATCTTGCAAAACATAAACCAAAAATACAAAAAAAAAAAAAAATCTGATCAAGCTTCTACCTCTAAATAGCAATGTAAAGAAAAACAGGGGGCCGAGGAACACATTAAAGGACACCAAAGTGTTGTAGTCTGCAAAATCCGGACTATGGGAACCAGGACAGAACGTAAGACTTGTATTATTATTGTGTAACAATAAAAACTGCAGTGAAAAAGAGGTGATGTGTGGGGAAACCTGTAGATTATAAATGATTTAGGGCACCAATTGAGCACCAATTCAAGGAAACTGGTTTTAAAGAAACATGTAAGTCCATCAGTTAAATGTGAAAGATAACTGCATCTTTTATATCAATGACTTAATTTTTTAGGATTATTGTATTGGGTTGATATTTTATAAAAGAGTCCTTATCTTTTAAAAATGTAAACTGAAATACTTAGAGAAGGAATGGTGTGATGTCTTGGGTTTGCTTCACATTATTCTAGCAGCAGAAAAAGGAGGTGGTAGATGGGGGTATAATTAGAGCCAGATTGGCCATGCATTGATGATTGTTGATGCTGAGTATCAGGCATATTGGGTACAGTATACTATTCTTTCTACTGGTGTGTATGTTTTAGGATTTCTGTAATTAAGTTTTTATTATAAATATGCCATTAAACTTGAAATCCTAAGTGAAATGGACCACTTTTTAGGGAAAAAAATGGCCAAATTGGTTCATAAAGAAATAGAGAATTCTAATGAAACGAACTGAAACTGTATTCAAAGCTCAAGTAACCCTTACGTGTTCCAGGTCAAGCAGTTTTGAAGGCCAATTCTTCCAGATGGTCAGGGAGAAGTAAGTCACCATCTCATGTAATCTCTTCTAAAGCATACAAAATGATGGGCAAGTATTCAGCTATTTCTCCCAGGCTGGCTCTCCCTGATTGAAAAACCGGGTGAGGACTCCCCATGAAAATAACACTTGAGGGGCGCCTGGGTGGCTCAGTCGTTAAGCGTCTGCCTTCGGCTCAGGTCATGATCCCAGGGTCCTGGGATCGAGTCCCACATCGGGCTCCCTGCTCGGCAGGAAGCCTGCTTCTCCCTCTCCCACTCCCCCTGCTTGTGTTCCTGCTCTCGCTATCTCTCTCTCTGTCAAATAAATAAATAAATAAATAAAAATCTTTA
>NC_138385.1:9979616-9997295 GCF_054177405.1 Leptonychotes weddellii | reverse complement strand
AAAAAAAAAAAAGAAAAAAAAAAGAAAATAACACTTGAGCTAAGCTTGCTCACACAGCAGTAAATATCTTAAATAGATTAATAGCATATTCAACACAGCAGTGAATTAAATGAGCAAACAGACTATATCTTAGGAATGAAAACACGATTTAACATTAGAAAATACTTTCCATTGTAATTCCCTCCATTAACAAATCAAAGGAGTCTATTAGTTTGCTAGGGCTGCCCTAACAAATTACCACAGCAGACTGCGTGACTTAAACAATAGAACTTTATTTCCTTATAATTCTGGAGGCTAGCGGTCCAAGATCAATGCAATGGCAGGGTTGGTTTCTTCTGAGGCCTCTTTTCTTGGCTTGCAGATGGCTGTTTTCTCCCTCTATCTTCACAAGCTCTTTCCGTTATGTGTTAACTGTGTTCTAATCTCTTCTCATAAGGACACCAATCATTCTGGATTGGGGCCCACCCTATGACCTCGTTTTACCTTAATTACGTCTTTAAAGCTCCTGTCTCCAAACTCGGTCACATTCTGAGCTACTAGGATTTAGGAATTCAACATATGAATTTGGGGGTACACAATTCAGCCCGTAACAGAAGAAAAAAACCATTTGATTACATTAATGGGTACAGAAATAAAAAACTTAGAAACTCAGCACAAGTTCATGGGAAATCTTTTAGCAAGCTAAGATCACAAGGGGATTTCCATTGCCTGAAATCTACAGCATCATGCGTTAATGTGAAATGTTAGAAGCATTTACATTAAAATCTAGGAAAAGACACAGATATATGCTGTCACCTCTACTATTCAAAACTACACTGGAACACAAAGCCAGAGCTGTGGATATCTAAGTAAGAGGTATGAATATTGAAAAGAAAGATACTATTTGGTGATATGATCACCTATGTAGAAAATTCGAAGGAATAAGCATGTGGAATATTCAGATGAATAAGAAACTTCAAAAGATAGTGTAAGTTCACTATAGCAAAAGCAAGAGCCTTGCCACACAAAAGCAATAATCAATTAGAGCATGTGATAGAAAATATCTCATTCACAACAGCAACAAAATCCAAAAATTATCTTAAATGCATCATTACAAAAATGTATGAGATCTTTATGGAAGCAACTATAAAAGTTTACTAACAGGGCACCTGGGTGGCTCAGTCGGTTAAGCATCTGCCTTTGGCTGAGGTCATGATCCCAGGGATCGAGTCCTGCATCGGGCTCCCTGCTCCTCGGGGAGTCTTCTTCTCCCTCTGCCCCTCTCCCCTGCTCGTGCTCTCTCTCTCTCAACAATAAATAAATAAAGTCTTTTTAAAAAAAAGTTTACTAACAGATTCAGATAAAATAAGTCCCAAACAAACAGAGCAGTATATCATATTCATTGACGGAATACACATCATCGTAAAGATGTCAATTCTTATTTACAGACTTAATGTCTTACCTGTAGATATCAAGATGACAGTAGAGCTTCAGCTACTGTCTTCTCCCAGAATTAGGCCCAGAAAACTATAGAAGGGAGAATAAAAACAAATATCAATAATAAAATTTAAACAACAAAACATGAGAAACCCCTAGGGGAGACTGAGGACTGTGTTGAACTAGTACTTGTGTTTGGGGCAAGGGAGTTCTGGGCCTAAGAGAAGTTGGGGAGACTTTGTAGCTTGTAATAATAGAAGGCAGATGGCAGGATAGGAAGGAGCAAGCCTTTTAAACTTATCCTGCTTCATTGCAGAAATCTGAGACTGCACCTCAGAGCACAGATGCCAGGAGCCCTGGGGTAATGTCAGGACAGCAGGGAAGATGGGGTTGATTGAGGCAGTGTGACTCCAGTCTGCTAATAATCATCTGAAACCATACTAGTGAGTAAGGACTGGTTTTTAAAATATTTTAGCAGAATATAAAGTATGAACTAAAAACGGAATAGTGGGCATCACAATGAATCACCCATAGTAAGGATAGGTATTTTTTCATGAAAAAAATATATTACATGTACACTTTGGAGAGATGTACAATGTATAATATATTTCTCACTATGAATGAAGGTTATAAAAAAGAAAATCACTGCACTGGACAATGCAATATCAGATAAACTCAAAAGAGGTAGGACCTTCCCAAATCATGCTGTTCAGCCTCTTCTATGTAGAAAGTAAATTTTTTAGAATAAAAAGTTTCCAAAGTCTAAGTCTGGCTGGTGAAGAAACCTTATGGGAAGTTGGGCTTCTCTGTCATGGGTGCTGCTACTACCCCACCTGGCATCTAGCCTGGAACCTGAAACTATTCTCTGTAAGAGTTGCACTTGAACAAATGGTCAGAGCTGGCAGGAAGGGGTAATTTCCTACATGGTATTTAATAGAGAAGCCAGGATACAAGATGAGGACTGTCAAGAGAGAACTAAGGGGTGCACCCATTCCAGAACAGAGGGTATCCCACAGAATCCTGCCTCACTGCTGGTGTTAGTTCTGGGAGACTGCAGGCAGGGGTCCCAGGCTGAGCAGCCCTCCCTCATTTCCAGCTTGGTGGTCTCAGGAAGCTGGGGGCTTTGGTCTGAGGGTGGCAGACAGGTCAGCAAATGGAGGAATCCAGACCTTGCTAGTTGACAGGGTGAGGACCTGCAGGAGTATTTGAGGGCCTGAAGAAACCTGCCCTGTTTCTGTGGTTAGCCCTGGGACTGGATGTGCTCAAAAGAAGGGAGGGGCTTGTCCCCGCCAAACATCAAGGTGAGGATCCTGAGGGAGGACTAAATAGACCCAAGCCCCAGATAGAGGAAGTGCCGCAGAATCTAGCCTTTTACCTGCTTTCAGCCCTGGGAGGCCCTAGAGCATGGTGGCCAAATGGGGTGTCCCCTGACGTCTCACTAGGGCATCAGGGAGAGGTGAGAACTTTGATGTGAGGGGCCCAGTTTCATGTCAGCAGAAGGGAGGGGACTCAGGCTCTGCCAGGCATCCAGAGGAGGATCTTGAGGGAGGACTGTGAAGACTCCCCAGACTAAAGGGAACGCACAGAAAGCTGCTCATGTAATGAGAATGGGGGATCCCAGGCAGGTCAGTCAGGCAGAAGTGTCCCCTCTTTCGACAGAGGGAGTCTCGGAAATGAGGGCCTTGGACTGAGGGGTGCATCAGATCTTCAAAAGGGAGGACATGCAAGCCCTGTCCTTAGTAAATATAAATGCCCTGGACACGTCCCAGGATATGCCTACAATCTCAGATGGGAGGGTGGTGACAGGGAGCTTGCCCTGCACCTGACGTCAACCCTCAGTTGCCCTGGTGCAGAATGGCCCATAAGATGCTCCCTCACTTCCACCTTGATGTTCTTGGGAAGGGGAAGGGCTTCTTCTGGGGCTGGTGAGCTCAGCTCCAGAGAGAGAAGTGGCTCAGGCTATGCCAGGAGTCAAGATGAGGACCCTGAGCTAGGACTGAGGGGTTTTTCCGCCCCAGACATCGCCCTACCCATGCAGTTATCCCGGGGAGACCCCGGGCAGAGTTCCCGTATGGGGCGTGTCTGGACTTCCGTGTCAGGAGTGAGGGACTTGAGGCTTTCTCTGAGCGGAGCAGACAGGTCAGAAGAGAGAGGAATCCTAGGCTCTGCCAGGCTTCGAGGTGAGGACCCTGAGGGAGAAGGGGGAGGCTTCCCCTGGCAGGGGGTGGGGGCCGGGCTCTGCCCTGCCGGTGCCATCAGTCCTAGAAAGCCGCGGGCACGGGTGGTCGGATGTGGCGTTCTGTGACTTTCGTCTTGGGACTCGGGGGACGTGAGGCTTCTGAGGGAGCCTGACTCCGTCAGGGGAGGGACGAGTCCCAGGCCTTGGCACTAGATGAGGACCCTGAGGGGGAGCGAGAGGAGCCCCCACCACAGATAAAGGGACCCCCACTGCCACCTTGCCCTTACTGTCAACCCTGAGAAGACCAGGCTGGGCCCCGGATGTTCGGATTCCTGTCCTGTATCTGAGGGCCTGAGGGGCGGGGCTTCAGATCACCAGAGGGAGGAGTTGTAGGTCTAGCCAATCATTGAGGTGAAGACCTTGGGGGAAGGCGTGAAGGCACCACCCACTACATGTAGAGGGCCTCTACCTCCGCCCTACCCCTGCAGTCACCCGGGGAGACCCCGGGCAGAGTTCCCGTATGTGGCGTGTCTGGACTTTTGTGTCAGGCGTGTGAGGGAGTTGAGGCTAGCTGTGAGTGGAACCGACTTAGGTCAGAAGAAAGAGGAATCCTAGGCTCTGCCAGGCTTCGAGGTGAGAACCCTGAGGGGGGAGGTGGAGACATCCCTCCACTGAGATGGGGGCTGAGGCTCGCCCAGCCATCAACTCTGGGAAACCCCAAACAGAGGTGGTCAGATATGGCATGTCGTGACTTACATTTCGGGAGTCTGAGGACATGACACTTTGTCTGAGGTGCTTCCGACTCAGGTCAGCAGAGGGACAGCCTCAGGTATTTCCGGGCACAGGGTGAGGACCCTGAAGGAGAGTGGAGGCTCTGCTCACTGCAGATGGAGGTGTGTGTGGTGGCGGGGGGGCGGCAAGCCGCGCCAAGCACTTGCTGTTAGTGCTGAGAAACCACAGGCACGGGTCCCGAATATTTTGTCTCGATTTCCATTTTGGGAGTCTGAGGGACGTGAGACTTGTTAGAGCTGCACTCGGGTCAGCGGAGGGACGCCTCCCAGGTCTTGCCCGCACAAGGTAGGACCCGAGGGAGGAGACCTCTCACCACAGAGTGGGTGCGCTGCCCCCACCCCGCCCCTTTTGTCAGCCCCGGAGGCCCCTCTCAGGGCCCTGGATGTGTTGTATCCAGACCCCCATCTTGGGAGTTTGAGAGACGTGAGGCTTTTTTTGATCGAAGCAGATTCAGGTTGCCAGAGGGAGAAGTCCCAGGCCGTGGCAGGCATTAAAGTGAGGACTCTGAGAAAGGACTGAGAGGAGCTCTCACTGCAGAGGGGTGCCGCAACCCTTCTCGCCTGTCCCTGTTGTTTGCCCGGAAGGCTCCACGCAGGCCCCGGTGTGATGTATCCAGGTGTGGTGTATCTGGACGTTCATCTTTGGAGCCTGAGGGAATGAGGCTTTTCCTGAGGGGGTGCAGGCTCACGTCAGTAGAGGGAGGAGTCCTAGGCCCTGTCAGGCATCAAGTTGAGGACCCTGAGGGAAAAGTGCAGGGACCTCCCAGTCCAGACTGTGGGGGCCCCTTATGAGCCTGCCCCTTGTGTCAGCCCTGAGAAGACTTGAACAGGGCTGTGGAGCACAGGGGCAATTCTTTATCCCCCAACTTACTTTTCTGGCATCTCAAGGAGATGGTGGCCATGGGTTGAGGGGCCATCCTCAGGTCAGCAGAAGGGAGGGTATGCAGACCCTGTCGAGAATAAATATGAATACTTTTAGGATGGATAATGGGACCTTCTACTGCAGACAGAGGGAGTCTACTCTGCCCCTGCTGTCAGCCACGGGAGGACTCAGCAATGGTGGTCAGATGTGGTGTGCCCTCAGTTCTTCCAGGGAGTGGTGGGGCTCGTCTCATGGCAGCGAGGCCTTTGTCTGAGGGGGCAATATGAATACCTTAAGGGAAGACAGAAGATATCCTCCCACTGCAGAACAGATGGGATTCAGCCCCTGCTGTGAGCCCTAGGAGGTGACAGGATGTGGCTTCTCTTTACTTTTGTTTGGAGGTTCTCAAGGGAATGAGGACCTAGGTCTGAAGGGGCAAGGGCAGCTTCATAAAGGGAGGAATCCCAGGCCCCACCAGGGTTCAGTTTAAGGACTCAGGGCACCCCCTTCATCAGAGCAGATGGGACCCAGTGCTTCTCCACCCTTGCTGTCAAGGGTCCCAGAGAAGTGAAAACCTTGGTTTAATGGATGTAGCCTGAGTGCAGCAGAGGGAGGAATACTGTGCTCTGCCAGGTGTCAAGATGAGGACTCTGAGGGAGAATTTAGAGGACCTCTCATCCTATAGAGAGAGGTCTTACAGAAACTTGCCCCTGCCTAATGGGCCCTGGGAGGCCACACAGCAGGGTTGCCAAATATAGTGCTTCTTGATTTCCACTTTGGGAGTCTGAGGGAGGTGAGGCTGTTTCTGAGGGTTGTAACCTCAGGTTAATAGAGGGTACAGTCCAGGCCCTGCCAGGCATCAAGGAGAGGACCATGAGGGAGGATTGAGAGGACCTTCCACCCCAGATAGATGTGGTCTTGGTCTACCTTGAAAATACCCCAAGAGAGAGGAGGCCCCAGCCATGCCCTGCCCCTCCTGTCAACCCCAGGAGTCCACAGGCAAGGTTGGCTAGATGTGACATTTCCTTACTTTTGTCTGGGGGAGAGTCTTAGAGAGGTGAGGACCTTGGTCTGAGGAGGTGACACATCAGTTCAGAAGAAGGAGGAGTCCCGGGCTCTGTCAGGAATCAAGGTAAGGACCCTTGGTGAAGCCTGAAACCACCCGCCCTCCCTGAAAAGAAGACGTCACAGAATCTCAGCCCTGGGAGGATCTGAGCAGGGTGGCTGGGTGGGAGGAACTCTCACTTCTGCTATAGACTCTACCAAGAATCAAGGGGATAGAGGGGCTCACGGAGGTGAGGTCTTGGTTGGAGGGGGAGACTTCAGGTCAGCAGAGGGTAGGATAGGCCTTGCCAGGAGTACAAGCAGGTGTGGCTGGATTTGGTGACTTTTTACTTTTGTTTGGAGTATCCCAGGGAGTTGAAGGGCTTGGTCTGAGCTGGTGACATCAACAGAGGGAGGAATCCCAGGATCTGTGACAAGTCAAGGTAAGGACCTTGAAGGAAGACTAAGGGCACCCCCAACCCAGACGGACGGAGCCTCACAGAAACTTCACCCTGTCCCCACTGTCCACCCTGGGAGGATCTGGGTAGGAATGCCCAGATGTGGTACATCCTCACTTCCTGCATGGGGTAGGTGGAGGTATCTCTGAGAAGTGAGACCTTGGTCTGAGAGGGTGATTTCAGGTCACCAGAGGAAGTGGGCCCAGGCCCTGCCACAAGTAAAGAATACCTTGAGGGAAGACAGAGGGAACCCCTCCCCCAATCTGGGACAGATGGGGTGTAGCCCCTGCTGTCAGCCCTGGGAGACCCTGGGAAGTAGTGGCTGGCTGTGATGTCTCTTCACTTTTGTCTTGAGGGACTTGGAGCTGAGGTCTTTAGTCTAAATGTGAAGGCAGGTCAGCTGAGAAGCCACATCAGGTCAGAAGAGGAAGGAGTCCCAAGCTCTACCAGGAGTCAAGGTAAGGACCTTTGGTGAGGAACAAAGGTACTTCCCACCCCAGAAAGAAGAGACCCCATAAAGACTGGCTCACTTCTTTTCTCAGCCCTGGGACAACCCAAGCAGGGTTGCCTGGATATAGTATGCCCTCACTTTCCCAAGGTGAGGGAGGTGTCCCAGAGAGGTGAGGTCATGGCCTGAGGGGTGATATTCAGTCAGCAGGGAGTAGCCCGGGCTGTGCCAAGAGTAAAGATGGATGCCATGAAGGGAGGATTGAGGATAGTCCCACCACAGAACAGGTGGGGCCCTCCCCTTGTTGTCAGCACTGGAAGGATCTAGCAAAGGTGGCAAGATGTGGTGCCTCTTCATTTTTGTGCAGGGGTTCTCAGGAAGGTGCGGGTCTTGCTCTGAGGAGGAGACACATCAGGACAGCAGAGGGAGGAGTCCCAGTCTCTGCCAGGTTTTAAGATAGGGACCCTGAGTGAGGACTGAAGGCATACACAGCCCTACCCTGCCCCTGCTGTCAGCTCTGGGAGGTCCTGGGGCATAGTGAACAGATATGGTGTGCCTTCAGTCCTTTCTTGGTGGTCTCAGGGAGGTGAAGGCTTGTTCTGAAGGGGCCAGACTTAGGAAAACAGAGGGAGGAGTCCCAGGCTCTACCAGGCATCAATGTGAGGAATGAGGGTAACCCTCAGCTAGGAGAGAGGGATTCTCACAGACTTTGGCCACCCTTGCTGTCATCCAGGGAAGCCCTGGGCTTGTATGGTCAAATGTGTTGCTCTTTCACTTCCTTCTCATTGGTCTCAGGAATGTGAGCTCCTTTTCTGAAAATTTTACCTTACACTAGCAGAGGCAGGGATGTTGGGGAGGGGTTGGCTGCAGTGGCGTGGTGGTGGTGGGGGTAGTGGGCAGGCCTCTTGTTAGGGGAAAGGTGAGAACCTTAGTGAGCACAGAGGGGATCATCCACTGCAGGATAGTAGGGATCTCCCAGAGCCTGGCCCCTCCTCCCCTGTTCAGGGCTCCAGAACTATGAGGTGAGGTCTTGGTGTGAGGCACATGTCCTCAGGTCAGCAGAGCAGAGGAGGCCTAGGCAGTGCTAGGAGCCAAGGTGAGGTACACACCTTGAATGTCTACTAAGGACTCCACCCATGTCAGAACAGAAGGGACCCCAGAGTGCCCAACTTCACCTGCCCACAGTCAGCTCTGGAAGACTTGAGCTGTGCTGGCTGGCTGCACCCTGAAGCGCTTTCTTATATCCTCCTATAGGTTTCTAGGAAACAAACTGTCCAGGAAGACAGAAGTTCTGTGAGAACCTAGAGCACCCCCCAAAGAGCCTGTAAGTTGGCCTTTGTCAGAGCTGCCGAGGGTGTTTCTCTGCTGAGACTGCTAACCCTCTTCCTCCCTCCCATAGGCCGGTGGTACCCCATCTCCCATTGTCTTGCTCATACTTCTTGCTACTGCCAACAAGAGTCATCATGCCTCACTCTCCAAAGCGTCTACGCCTCACATTTGAGCCAGACTTTCAAGCCCAAAGTGAGATACAAGGCCTAGAAGTGGCAGATGTTCTTGTAGCTGAGGACGAGGAGGAGACTTCCTCTATTTCCAGTTGCTCTTTCAACTTCTCTTACCCCTCCACCTCCGCCTCCCCGCCTTCCTCTCCTGTGATCCCAGTCTCCCTAGAGGAGGAGGAGGAAGAGGAGCCTGCTGCAACCCTGAGTCCTCCCCAGAGTCCTCAGAGCTCCTGCTCCTTCTCTGCATCATGGAGCACATCAGAAGGAGTCTCCAGCAGCCAAGAAGAAGATGCAAGTTCCCCTTACACTTCAACAGACACTGAATCTTTGCCCAGAGACCCACTAGATGAGAAGGTGGCTGATTTGGTACATTTCATGGTCCTCAAGTATCGACTGAAGGAGCCCATCACAAAGGCAGAAATGCTAAAGTTTGTCATCAAAAGGTACAAGAAACAATTCCCTGTGATCTTCAAGAAAGCGTCTAAGTGTTTGGAGGTGATCTCTGGCATTGATGTGAAGGAAGTGGACCCCACCACCCACTCCTATGTCCTTGTCAACTCCCTGGACTTCACCCGTGATGAGATGCTTAGCGACAACCAGAGCATGCCTAAAAATGGTCTCCTGATAATCATCCTGGGTGTGATCTTCATAGAGGGCAATTGTGCCCCTGAAGAAGACATCTGGGATTTCCTGAATATGATGGGAGTGTATGCTGGGAGGGATCATTTCATTTATGGGGAGCCCAGGAACCTCATCACCAGAGATTGGGTGCAGGAGAATTATCTGGAGTACCGGCAGGTGCCTAACAGTGATCCTCCATGCTATGAATTCCTGTGGGGTCCCAGGGCTCATGCTGAAACCAGTAAGATGAAAGTTCTGGAGTTTTTGGCTAAGATCAAAGGGACTGACCCCATTTCCTTCTCATACTGGTATGAGGAGGCTTTAAGAGATGAGGAAGAGAGAGCCCAGCGCAGAATTGGTTCTGTGGATAATACTACTTCCATGTTCATTGCACAGCATTGGTCAGCAGCTTCTCCTGCCCCAACTGAAGAGTGAGCCCAGATATTCATGCTGTATTTGAAGAGGTCAGTCCTGGCTCTGAGTAGAGGAGGGTCAGGGTCAGGCTGGGGAGAACACAGTATACAACTTTGTGTTCTTCTTCTATATGGATGATTTGGAAGTTTATCTTTTTTTTCCTTTTGGTATTCTTCAAATGCTGTTTTTTTAATAAAATGTTTATTAGCTTTAGAATCTAAGTATGTAAATGAATTTGCCACACACCTATTGCTGTTTATCAGATTTAAGAATATTAGTTTTGATATTTTACAAAACAAACTGGGGAACCTTCCCTCTTATTTTGTGATCTGGAACAAGATAACATGATACTGGAATAGGAACTTCCTTGGAAATGTGAAAGAAAATGGAGAAAAAATGTAAAATGTGGTTAATTTTTGGATTCCCTTAATCACTTTAGTTTATTGTTCTGTAAAATTAAAAGATACATATCTGGATTTGCTTGGCTTACTGAAGAAAGTAGGCATAATCTTAATAAATCTTATTTTAAAAAACCCTGCTTACTGACTCATTTATTCGCCAAACATTAATTGGATATTTTCTCCTTGGAAAGCACTGTGTTAATAGTGGAAATACTAGGATAAACAAGACACACCCCTAATCATAAAATGGTAGGTGCTAGGAGCAGCAATCATCAGGAAGATGGTGAGATGTCGTCTAATACCTAAAAAACAAGGAGTGATGAGGTAGATCTCCAGATGCGAGCAGTCAAGTAGAAATGCCCAAAGCTGAGGCAGTTTAGGGCTTTGGGAAACTGCAATTCCTGCTGTGGGTGGTAGCAGGGGCCAGTCTGTCAGGTGATGTGTTCTAGAAGTAACAGAAAAGCCTGGAATAGAAAACCGCTTACTAGTTCTTTTTGTATCATGGATAAGCTGGAGAAATCTCCACCTGGAACGAGTATGGAAGATATTCTGAACTCTTGTCTCAGTGTAGTTAACACAGCACACTTAACTAGGTGTCCTATATACATCATCTGCAATGATTTCTTGAGAATAGAGTGATATTCCCTTGAGGTGGTATCCAGAAGCCACTAAGCTAGCACTCTTCCCTAGCCAGAGGGAGCCAGAGCCCACTCCATTAGAATAACATTAAAGGTAGGTTATCTTGAGTGTAATTTGGCTAAATCTAAGCAGATCTAGGTTTTGGTGGGAGTAAAATGATTGAAAATAGTGTTTTGGATGGATGAACAGCTAGGAGGGAAGGAAGGAGTTGGTCTTTGACTCAAATTTTGGGAACCTTTTAGTTATATCAGCTGAGAAAGACTGACACATAGCCAAATTATATATCCTCTAAGAGGGAAAATTTAATGAATTTTATTTGTGAAGCAACATTTTTGCCTAATTTGACATTCTGACTCCTCTTGAGCTACATATTATCTGAGATGTCCTGGATGAGCACAAAATCCCAGAGGAGAGGGCAGTAGGGTCTGGGGACAAAATAATATTAGAAATAACTGCTATTGGGGCGCCTGGGTGGCTCAGTTGGTTAAGCGACTGCCTTCAGCTCAGGTCATGATCCCAGGGTCCTGGGATCGAGTCCCGCATCGGGCTCCCTGCTCTGCAGGGAGCCTGCTTCTCCCTCTCCCACTCCCCCTGCTTGTGTTCCCTCTCTCGCTGTGTCTCTCTGTCAAATAAATAAATAAAAAAATAAAAATCTTTAAAAAAAAAAAAATAACTGCTATTTACTAAAGATCTGATAAATGCCAGGCACTGTACCAGATACTTTACATACATTCCAGCTGTCTTATAAGACAGGGCTCATCAAACCCATTTTACAGATGATGAATCTAAGGCTCACAGCAACTGGTAATTTCCCCAAGATTATACTGCTAGTAAGTGATGTGGCTGGGACTAGAACCCTGGTCTGAATTCATCTAGGATCCATGTTGGTTCCACTCATAGCCTGAGGCAGGTCTTCTGTCGCTTAGCCAATTCTTCCTGCTCAGCAGGAAGCCTGCTTCTCCCTCTCCTACTCCCCCTGCTTGTGTTCCCTCTCTCGCTGTCCCTCTCTCTCTGTCAAATAAATAAAATCTTTAAAAAAAAAAATACAGACATAGAGAATGGGATGTGAAGAATGGAATCAGAGATCGGAGTGATGCATCTGAAAGGGAAGGAACGTCAAGGTTTATTGGCAATCTCCAGAAGCTAGGAGAAAGCCATGAAATAGAGTTCTTCTTCAAAGTCTGCAGAAGGCACCAACTTGCTGGCACCTTCATTTTGGACCGTTGGCCTCCAGAACTGTGAAAGAATAAATTTCTATTGTTTTAATCCAGTCAGTTTGTGGTAATTTGTTACGGCAGCCCTCGGAAGCTAATATATGGTCATCCCCCCTGGGTGTATTTAAAAACCTCTCAGTGTTTTCCAGATGGGCTTGTGAGTAGGGTCTGATGTGATGTGCACTGGTTATTGGGATATAATTCTGAAGTCAGATTATTTTTGAAACCACCCTGATATTTGCAGTAGGATTTTAATGGGATGTATTTTTTGGAATTGTCCACTGAACACATACACAGATGAATGAGTTTACCATGTGGTTAAAACCGAAAGCCTCAAAACAAAATAAAAAACAAAACAGGAGTTGAGATGGTGGAGGAGTAGAGGGACCCTAAGTTTGGTCTCTCAAATACAGCTAGTTATCAATCATTCTGAACACCCAAGAAATTAATCAGAGGTCTGGGAGAACAAATACTGCAAGTCTGCAAGTAGAAAAATGACCACCTTTTGGAAGGTAGGAGGTGTGGAGACTTGAATCTGGTGTGATATTGCTGTGGATATGGTGATGGGGACAGAACCTACTTAAGGAGGCTACTGCAAAGTATTATAAGCAGTGGAGTGCAAAATCGGAACTTTTAGAAGTCTGTTACAGTGGCGGATGTGCTTGGCTCAAAGGTGCTCAGGTGGCGAGGCGGGGCAGAATCCCAGGTGTGACACTGTGGTCTGAGGATTCCCTGGGTCACAAGAAGAACAGGTGGTGCTTAAGTGTTGCACTGTTCCCAGGCATAGGAGTGTGGTAGCTGGCTGAGAGCAAAGAGTCTAGGTGTTGGCTTTCTGCCCTGTATTGCCATAAACTGTGAACAACTGCATGGTTGTACCGACCACTTTCCTGGGACTGGTCAGCAAAAGGCAGAAGCATGGTGAGAGGAACAGCAGGTCTGCACAGCAAGAGTCCCTAAAATTTGGAGTTTTGAAACTCAGTTGTGTGCCTGAGATAAAAAAAAGCTCGGACCCAGGCAGGGTGAACACAGGGTTCTGATGGAAACCGGGGAACCAAGAGTGATTGATTGCTCTTCTGTGAGGGCTCACTGAAGAGTGGGGGGTGTGAATTTTCAGCTCCAGGGCTAGAGAGCTGGGTGCCGCCATAGTCATCTGGCCCATCAGCGCTGAAAGACATGAGGGGGCAAAACAGCGCCACCTAGTGGAGTCCAGAGCTGCTTACACCAAGCCCTACCTCCCTGCGCTCTCGAGGCACATTTCCAATAGCGCCAGTCCCCCTGAGAATCAGAGCAGCAGACTCCTGCCCCAGAAGACCAGCACAAATAACTAGTTCACACCAAGTTTACTGATCATAGGGTGCTGCAAAGCTTCAGCTCTAGGGGAAAATAGGATCTAGCCTCCTTTGTACTTTTATTCTTTATTTTATTATTATTTTTCACTTATTTTCTTATTCTTTTTAAGTTTTTATTACTAGATTTTAAAACAAAGTCTGTAATAAGAGATGAAGAAGGACATTATATCATAATAAAGGGGTCTATCCAACAAGAAGATCTAACAATTTTAAATATTTATGCCTCTAACTTGGGAGCAGCCAAATATATAAATCAATTAATAACAAACAAGAAACTTATTGATAATAATACAATAATAGTAGGGGACTTTAACAACCTACTCACAGCAAAGGACAGATCATTTCTAAGCAGAAGATCAACTAGGAAACAAGGGCTTTGAATGACACACTGGACCAGATGGACTTAACAGATATATTCAGAGCATTTCATCCTAAAGCAGCAGAATACACCTTTTTTTTTCAAGTGCACATGGAACTTTCTCCAGAATAGATCACATACTGGGTCACAAATCAGGACTCAACCTATACAAAAAGATTGAAATCATGCCATGCATATTTTCAGACCACAGTGCTACAAAACTTGAAGTCAACCACAAGAAAAAATTTGGAAGGACCACAAATATATGGAGGCTAAAGAGCATCCTACTAAAGAATGAATGGTCAACTAGAAAAATCAAAGAAGAAATTTAAAAATACATGAAAACAAATGATAATGAAAATACAATAGTCCAAAACCTTTGGGATGCAGCAAAGGCAGTCCTAAAAGGGAAGTATATAGCAATACAGATCTTTCACAAGAAGCAAGAAAAGTCTCAAATACACAACTTAACCTTACACCTAAAAGAGCTGGAAAAAGAACAGCAAATAAAGCCTAAATCTAGCAGGAGAAGAGAAATAAAGTTTAGAGCAGAAATCAATGATATAGAAATTAAAAAAAAAAAAAATAGAACACATCAATGAAACCAGGACTGTGTTCTTTGAAAGAATTGACAAGATTGATAAACCCCTAGCCAGACTTATCAAAAAGAAAAAAGACACAAAATTATGAATGAAAAAGGAGAGATCATAACCAACACCGCAAAAATACAAACCATTATAAAGGAATATTATGAGCAATTATATGCCAACAAATTAGGCAATCTGGAAGAAATGGATAAATTCCAAAAAACATACAAACTATCAAAACTGAAACAGGCTGGGGCTCCTGAGTGGCTCAGTTGGTTAAGCATCTGCCTTCAGCTCAGGTCATGATCCCCGGGTCCCAGGATTGAACCCCACATTGGGATCCCTGCTCAGCAGGGAGCCTGCTTCTCCCCCTCCCTCTGCTTGCCACTCCCCCTGTTTGTGCTCTCTCTCTGTCAAAAAAATAAATAAAATTTTTTAAAAAAGAAAAAAACTAAAACAGGAATAAATAGAAAATCTGATCAGACCCATAACCAGCCAAGAAATTGAATTAGTCATCAAAAATCTCCCAACAAACAAAAATCCAGGGCTGGATGGCCTCCCAGGGAATTCTACCAAACATTTAAAGTAGAGATAATACCTATTCTTCTCAAACTAATCCAAAAAATAGAAATGGAAGGAAAACTTCCAAACTCATTCTATGAAGCCAACATTTTACCTTTATCTCAAAATCAGACAAAGACCCCACCAAAAGGGAGAATTACAGACCAATATCCCTGATGAACATGGATGTAAAAATTCTCACCCAGATACTAGTTAATTGGATCCAACAGTACATTAAAAGGATTATTCACCAGGGCCAAGTGAGATATATTCCTGGGCTACAGGGTTAATTCAACAACTGCAAATCAATCGTGATACACCACATTAATAAAAGGAAGGATAAGAACCATATGATCCTCTCAATAGATGCAGAAAAAAGCATTAGACAAAATACAGCATCTTTTCTTCACAAAAACCCTCAACAAAGTAAGGATACATGAAACATACCTCAACATCATAACAGCCATATGTGGAAGACCCACAGCTAATATTGTCCTTAATGGGGAAAAACTGAGAGCTTTTCCCCTAAGATCAGGAACACGACAGGGATGTCCACTCTCACCACTGTTGTTCAACATAGTACTGGAAGTCCCAACCTAAGCAATCAGGCAACAAAAAGAAATAAAATGCATCCAAATTGGCAAAGAAGAAGTCAAACTTTCTTTCTTCACAGAAGACATGATATAGTATGTAGAAAACCCAAAACACTCTACCAAAAAATTGCTAGAACTGCCACATGAATTTAGCAAAGTCACAGTATATAAAATTGATGCACAGAAGTCTGTTGCATTTTTATAACCAACAATGAAGCAGCAGAAAGAGAAATCAAGGAATCGATCCCATTTACAACTGCACCAAAAACTGTAAGATAACTGGGAATAAACCTAACCAAAGAGGTAAAAGATCTGTACTCTGAAAACTATAGAACACTTATGAAAGAAATTGAGGAAAACACAAAGAAATGGAAAAACATTCCATGCTCATGGATTGGAAGAACAAATATTGTTAAAATGTCTATGCTACCCAAAGCAATCTACACATTCAATGCAATCCCTATCAAAATACCACCAGCATTTTTCACAAAGCTGGAACAAACAGTTCTAAAATTTGTATGGGACCAGAAAAAAACCCGAATAGATAAAGTAATGTTGCAAAAGAAAACCAAAACTAGAGGCATCACAATTCCAGACTTCAAGCTGTATTACAAAGCTGTACTCCTCAAGACAGTATGGCACTAGCACAAAAACAGACACATAGATCAATGGAACAGAATAGAGAACCCAAAAATGGACTCTCAACTCTATGGTCAACTAATATTCGACAAAGCAGGAAAGAACATCCAATGGAAAAAAGACAGTCTCTTCAACATATGCTGTTGGGAAAATTGGACAGCCACATGCAGAAGAATGAAACAGGACCACTTTCTTACATCATACACAAAAATAAATTCAAAATAGATGAAAGACATAAATGTGAGACAGAAGTCCATCCAAATCCTAGAGAACACAGGTAGCAACCTCTTTGACCTCAGCCACACAACATCTTGCTAGAAATGGCTCCAGAGGCGAGGGAAACAAGCAAAAATGATCTATTGGGGGGCGCCTGTGGCTCAGTCATTAGGTGTCTGCCTTTCCCTCAGGTCATGGTCCCAGCATCCTGGGATCGAGCCCCGTGTCAGGCTCCCTGCTCAGCGGGGAGCCTGGTTCTCCCTCTCCAACTCCCTGTGCTTGTGTTCCCTCTCCCTATCTCTCTCTGTCAAATAAATAAAATCTTAAAAAAAATGAACTATTGGGACTTCATTAGGATAAAAAGCTTTTGCACAGCAAAGGAAACACTCAACAAAACTAAAAGGCAAACTACAGAATGGGAGGATATTTGCAAATGACATATCAGAAAAAGGGCTAGTATCCAAGATCTATAAAGAACTTATCAAACTCAACACCCCCCCCGAAAAAAAAAATCCAGTCAACAAATGGATAGAAGACATGAACAGACATTTCTGCAAAGAAGACATACAAATGGCTAACAGACATATGAGACAAATGCTCAACATCACGCATCATCAGGGAAATACAAATCAAAACCACAATGAGTTACCACCTCACACCAGTCAGAATGGCTAAAATTAACAACTCAGGAGACAACAGATGTTGGCAAAGATGCAGAGAAAGGGGATATTTCTTACACTGTTGGTAGACGGCAAGATGGTGCAGCCACTATGGAAAACAGTATGGAGGTTCCTCAAAAAGTTACAAATAGAATTACCCTATTACCCAGCAGTTGCACTACTAAGTATTTATCCAAAGGACACAAAAGGCTCAAATTTTTAACATTAAAAAGGAAAAATAAAATAAGATGAAAATAGGGAGGCATACCATAAGAGACTCTTAACTCTAGGGAACAAATTGAGGGTTGCTGAAGGGGAAGTGGGTGGGGGGATGGGGTAACTGGGTGATGGGCATTAAGGAAGGCACTTGACGTAATGAGCACTAGGTGTTATACGCAACTGATGAATCACTAAATTCTCCCCCTGGAACTAATAATACACTATGTCAACTAACTTGAATTTAAATAAAATAAACAAAATGAAACAAATAAAAAAATAAACCAACACATCCCAAAGCCTCCCTCATAAATGGTAGACAGGAAAAGTCATGGAAAGCTCTGTGTAAGCAAACATCTACAGAGGCTGAATTCTTTTTTTTTTTTTTTTTAATTTTATTATGTTAGTCACCATACAATACATCATTAGTTTTTGATGTGGTGATCCACGATCCATTGTTTTCGTATACCACCCAGTGCTCCATGCAGTATGTGCCCTCCTTAATACCCATCACC
>NC_138385.1:9910276-9979116 GCF_054177405.1 Leptonychotes weddellii | reverse complement strand
GGGTGGGAGGGATGGGGTGGCTGGGTGATAGACATTGGTGTGGGTATGTGCTATGGTGAGCCCTGTGAATTGTGTAAGACTTTTGAATCACAGACCTGTACCTCTGAAACAAATAATACATTATATGTTTAAAAAAAAAAGAAGATAGCAGGAAGGGAAGAATGAAGGGGGGGAAATCGGAGGGGGAGATGAACCATGAGAGACTATGGACTCTGACAAAGAATCTAAGGGTTCTAGAGGGTGGGGGGGTCGGGGGATGGTTCAGCCTGGTGATGGGTATTAAAGAGGGCATGTACTGCATGGGGCACTGGGTGTTATACGCAAACAATGAATCATGGAACACTACATCAAAAACTAATGATGTAATGTATGGTGATTAACATAACATAATAAAAAGAAAAAAAAAGAAATTACCAAATCATTTTCCACAATGGCTGTACCATTCTACATTCCCACTAGTCATGTATGAGAGTTTAAGTTATTCTTCATACCTGATTGCACTATAGCACTTAGTAATGTACATATATATATTTAAAATTTTAGTTATTTTCAAAAGTTATTTAACTATTTTAAATATTTACTTATATTTAAAAATTTTAGTTATATCATGGTATAAAATTGTGGGTTTTTTTAATTTTATTTATTTATTTGTGAGAGAAAATGAGATAGAGAGAGTATGAGAGGGGGGAGGGTCAGAGGGAGAAGCAGACTCCTTGCTGAGCAGGGAGCCCAATGTGGGACTCGATCCCAAGACTCCAGGATCATGACCTGAGCTGAAGGCAGTCGCTTAACCAACTGAGCCACCCAGGTGCCCTAAAATTGTGGTTTTAATTTGCATTTCTCTAATGCCTAATGATGTATAACAAGTTTTCATTTATTCATTTGCCATCTGTATGTCCATTTTAATGAAGTGTCAATTGATGCTTTTGCCCCTTTTAAAAATTGGGTTGTTTTCTCATTTTTGAATTTTGAGACCTCTATGTATTCTTGATACAAGTCCTTTATAAAATATTAATTTGAAAATATTTTCTTCCAGACTGTAGCTTGATTTCTATTCTCCTAACAAGTGAGTTCCTCAGAGCAAAAATTTTAATTTTGAAGATGCCAATTTATCATTTTTTTTTCTTTTGTAAGTCATGCTTTTGGTGTCATGTTTAAGACTTCTTTCCCTAATTTTGGGTCATGGGGAAGACTTTCTCTGAGAACTGATCTTCCATTTCCAACCAGGTTGAAACTGGTAGTCCTAGGACTCCCTTGCCAGGGTAATGTTGACAGGGATTAGCAGGGAGTTAGCCTTCACATTCTCTGCCTGGAAAAGTCAGGCAACATTCTAATTCCCCTACAAGGTGCTGTAGATAGTAGAGAGCTGATTTTCCATCTCCCAGGAGGTGCTCTGATTCCCCTTCAAAGGTAACATGAACAGGATGCTGGGGCTACTCAACCTCTTCTCTCCTGCATGATGTTGAACTAGGCAGTCTGAAGCAGAGCTATTTGGTACTCTACTTCCCCTCTCCCCTCCACTTTCCTTGTATCATTGGGGCCAGTGGTGAGCTGAGAACCTACCCTATCCTACAGCAATAAAACAGGAAATAGAATAACTAAATCAATTTTGGGGAAAAAAAAATAAACTAAACCAGTGTGAAGTGTTAGTTACTTTTTCACATTTGCCAGGAAGGTGTCAGCTCAGTGAAAGAGGGAGCTGAACTTCCACTCTATCTGTCTGGAATAAGGCTGTGTAGTCAGTACCCTACTTTTGCTGGGGAGATATTGGAGGGGACCAGAGGGAAGCTGAACATGGACACCCACAGGGCCTTGCTGTACATTTCAACAGGGGAATTGCTTCCTAAAAAGAAAAAGTAATAGGATCTCGAGTTCAAAATATAAGGTCCACAATGTGCAGGATAGTATTGGAAGTCACCTTTCATACGAAGAACCAAGAAAATAAAAATTTGAGTGAGAAAAGAATTGGGAGATGCCAACACTAGGTGAAAAAAATGCTGTAATATCTGACAAGGATTTTAAAGAAGACTTCATAAAACTGGTTCAACAGGCAACTACAAATTTTCTGTAAACAAAATAAAAGAAGATTTCAGGGAAGAAATAGAAATTATGAAAAAAGTAGCAGATAGAAAATATAAAATTGAAAATATAATAACTGAAGAATCTTGCTGTATGGGCTTAGTAGTAGAGTGGAGAAGACAGAGGATAGAACCAGTGAACTTGAAGAGATCAATAGAATTTACTGATATGAAAAGCAGAGGGAAAATAGATTGACCTTATAGATATAATCATCAAAATCCAGTCAGGAGACTTTTGCTTTTGAGAATATGGAGTAAATGTATTTTACCTATTATTCCTGCTAAGAACAACTAAAAATACTAGATATTATATTTAAAACAAATGTAAAAATACACTGAAAATTGGAAAGAAGAAGCCAGATTGGCTAGGGGCCTAGGGATCTGAGGAACAGCAAAGTGGTGAGTTCTCTGAGTTTCTTTTTGTCTTGCATCATATATCCCAGACTTGGATCTGAAGAAGTCAGCAATCAGGAAATGCCAATGGATGCAGACAAAAGAAGTCCCAGCAAAAGCCTGCTCCCTCTAACTAAAGGACCAGGAAAGGGGCAGCCTAGCAAGACAGAAACCTTTTAGACAATAACTGCTCTACTCCAGTCCAATACCACAGAAATAATTGCAACCCCATCCCCACAAACACCAGTCAAGGCTGAGTGGGAACAGAGACTTCACCTTCACCAGGCTGTAATGAGGCACTCCAACCCCCTTGCCAGAGTGGTGTCAGAGAAGACCAAATGGCAGCTGTCATCACCACTGAGCATCAGCAGTGATAGTGGAGACCACTTGGGGGCCTGGAATTTTACGCCATCCAGTGAGAGGATCTGAGGTAACCTTCAACCCTTGGATATGAATAGAAGCCAAATTGGCAACCTAGACTTCTACTCCCACCTGTCAGTAACAAGGTGGTCACACCCCCTTTTACCTTGCCAGAGCAGTGTCAGAGAAAGCCAGGTAAAATAAGGTTTAAACAAGATTCAGAGTGTCATAACATAATACGCAAAATGTCCAGATTTCCACTAAAAATCATCATACCAAGAACTGTGAAGATCTGAAACTGAATGAGAAAAGCCATGAATGGAGGCTAACAACAAGAGGATAAAAATATTAGAATTATCTGCAAAGAATTTAAAGCAGCCATCATAATAATGTTTCAATGAGAAATTATGAGCATGATTAAAACAAATTAAAAATAGCCTCAGAAAAAAACATAGTTTCAGCAAAGAAATAAATGATGTAAAAAAAACAAGCAGAAATTTTATAACTGAAAAAATGCAATAACAAAAATAAAAATCCAGTGACTGAGATAACAGCAAAATGTAGGAGACAGAGGAAACAATCAGTGAACTAAAAGAACAAACTTGAAAAAAAAAAAACAGAGCAGTAGAAATTATCCAATCTGAACACAAAGGAAAAATAGACTAAAAAAGAAAGACTAAATGACTTGTGGAAATATAACAAAGGATCTAAATCCATGTCACTGGAGTCTCAGAATAAGAGGAGAAAGAAGGGGCTGAAAAAAATACTTCAAGAAATAATGACTAAAAATTTTCCAAATTTGGTAAAAGACATAATCCTACAGATTAAAAAAGCTGAGTTAATCCCAAAGATCTAAATAAATACACACCATACTTATTGATCAAAAGACTCAACATAGTCAAGATGCCAGTTCTCCACCAAATTGATATACATGTTTAATATAATTACCATAAAAATCTCAGCAAGATTTTTTATAGATATAGACAAGATTATTGTAAAATTTATATGGAATGGCAAAGGAAGTAGAATAACTAAAACAAATTTGGAAAAAAATAAACTGGTAGGAATCAGTCAACCCCATTTTCAAGAATTATTTTTTTGGCTAACTGAACATAATAATAATAATACTATAATTATTTTATAGCTAAAGTAATAAACATTGCATGATACTGTTGGAGGGATAGACACATAGATCAATGGAATAGAATACACTACTCAAAAATAGACCCATATGAGTATACCAAGATGATTTTTGACAAAGGTGCAAAAGCAATTTAATGGAGGATGAAGAGCCTTTTCAACAAATAGTACTGAAATCCATAGGCAAAAAAGGGAACCTTGACCTAAACATCACAACTTATACAAAAATCAACTTAAAACAGATCATGAACACAAATGTAAGATGAAAAACTATAAAACTATTAGAAAAGAAATAGAAGATCTTTGGGATCTAGGGCTTGGCAATGAGTTCTTAGCCTTGACACCAGAAGCATGATGCATAAAAGGAATTCATAAATTGGATCTTCTCAAAATTAAAACTCTTGCTCTGTGAATGGTCCTGTTACGAAGATGAAAACATAAGCCACAGACTGGGAGAAATATTTGCAAACCACACATGTGATAAGGAACTCGTATCTAGACTAAATAAATAATTCAAAATTTAACATCAAAAAACAAACATCCAGTTAGAAAGTGGGCAAACAACATGAAAAACATTTTACCATGTATATACAGATGGCCAAAAAGCACCTGAAAAGATGTGCTAGCTATTAGGGAAATTCAGTTTAAAGCCATATTAAGACATCATTACACACCTACCAATTATGTATAAAATTGTTGATGGGAATGTAGAATGGTATAGCTAGTCTAGAAAACAGTTGACAGTTCCTTAAGTTAAAAAAAAAACAAAAACCCAAGCATACACTTACCACATGACCCAGAAATTGCACTTCTGGGCATTTATCCCAGAGAAATGAAAAATGATGTTCATGGAAACCTGTACATGAAAGTTTATAGTAACTTTATTAATAAAAGCTCCAAACAGGAAATAACCTATATATCCTAGATTGGTTAAACAAACTGTGGTATATGCATACCATGAAACAGTACTCAGCAATAAAAAGGAATGAACTGTTGATAAACACAACAACTTGGATGGGCCTTTAGAGAATTTTGCTGAGTGACAGCCAATTTTAAATGGTTACATACTGTATGATTCCATGTATATATCATTCTTGAAATGGCAAATGTATAGAAATGGAGATCAGATTATTGGTTGATAGGGATTAAGGAGGGTTGGGGCAGGAGGAAAGTCAATGTAGCTTTTAAAAGGCACATGAAGAATTCTTTTTTTTTTTTTAAAGATTTTATTTATTTATTTGACAGAGAAAGACACAGCGAGAGAGGGAACACAAATGGGGAGTGGGAGAGGGAGAAGCAGACTCCCTGCCGAGCAGGGAGCCCGATGTGGGACTCGATCCACGGACTCCGGGATCATGACCTGAGCCGAAGGCAGTCGCTTAACCAACTGAGCCACCCAGGCGCCCTCACATGAAGAATTCTTGTGATGTTGGAAATATTCTGCATTTTCACTATATATTGTAATAAAGTTTTGCAAATTGATACTCTTGGAGAAACTGGGTAAATGTAAACGTGATATCTCTGCATTATTTCTTATAATTTCATGTGAATCTATAGTTATCTCAAAATAAAAAGTTTAATAGTAAAAACAAAATCCATTCTAAGAAATTTATATGAAAAATGGCCCTGTTTCTTCAACAAATAAATTACAAAGGAAAAAGAAGATGGAGAAGGAAACTATATATTTAAAGAAATTTAAGAGACATATCACCCAACTTCAATACTTGAAGCTCATTAAGATCCTGATATGAGCAAACAAACTTTAAAAATAATAAAAATAGGAAAAATTTGAATGTTTACTGTATATCAAATGATATTAATGAATTATTTTTATTTTAAGTGTGATAATGGCATAGTGGTTATGTTTAAAAATCAGTCTTTATATTTTAGAGATACACACAAATATTAATTGGTACTCTTTCAAGTGTTTGCTTCAAAATAATTTGGGTGATTAAGGTGGACAAAATTCTTAGATGGCCCCCATGAATCCCACCCCTGATGACATGCGCTCTATAAACTCTTCCCCTTGAATATGGGTAAGACTGTGAATATGATAAGATATGGCTCCCATGATTATGTTATGCTATATGGCATAAGACCTTTTCCAGATTTAATTAAGATACCTAATAGGCTGACTTTGAGTTAATAAAAAGGAAGATTTTCCTAGTTGGGTCTGACCTAATGAGGATAGTCATGAAAAGAGACAAAAAGCAGCAGCAAATGCTTTTCTGCTGTCCTTGAAGAAGCAAACAACAATGTTGTAAACTGCTTATGCAGAGGGCCACATGCCACAGATTTGAGAGCGCTCTCTAGGAGATGAGAGAAGCTGCTGGCTGATAGCCAGCAAGAAAACAGGGACTTCAGTCCTATAACCACAAGGAATTGAAATGTGCCAGCAATCACATAAGCTTGGCAGAGAGTCCCAAGCCCCACATGAGACTGTAACTGCAGGCAATACTTTGCAACTTGGTAAGACCATGAGCAGAGAAACCAGTTACACTATTCCTAGACTTCTGACTTTCTGTCAGATAATAAATGAATGTTGCTTGAAGCCTCTAAGAATGTTGATAATTTGCTATGCAGCAATAGAAAACTAATGCAGAAGAGTATAGATAAAACAAAATTGGCCAAGAGTTAGTAATAGTCGAAACTGGGTGATGAATACATGGTTTGCATTATACTGTTCTCCCTACTTTTATATGTTTTTGACATTTTCTTCAATAACCACTTTTTAACATTTTCATGGTGTTTTATAGCCTGAATATTTGACTTGTGGGAATTGGCAGAGATGGCATGATCTGTATGGTTTATTGCCTTCTTTGAGAGGGTAGAACCTGAGCCCCAATCCCCACACTTCATTAAAAAGAAGTGGACCTGGGACTTCTGGGAAAGAGGACAGAGTAGGAGGATCCTGAGCTCATCTCATCCCACTGATAGACCTAGATAACACCCACATCAGTGTAAATAACCCAGAAAAGGACCTGAAGACCAGAAGAACAGACCCTCCACATCTAAATGTAGAGAGTAGGAAGGGCAGAGACAAGGTTGGGAGTCAAACTGACCCATGGGAGAGTCCTCAGGAGGGAGGGACACCACAGGTGTGGAGAGAGGAGAGGAGAGAACCTGCATCAGGCACCCTAGGCACAGGAAGCATTGGGAAGATGAATCCTCATAAAATTTGGCTTTGAAGGCCAGAAGGGCCTGACTTTGTGAGTTTTTGATAATCAGTGGGGCTTAACACCTGGAACTTTAAAAATCAGTGCTCTAGTAAGCGCTGTGAATTGTGCAAGACTGTTGAATCTCAGATCTGTACCTCTGAAACAAATAATGCAATATATGTTAAGAAAAAAAAAAAGAAGAAGAAGAAGAAGATAGCTGGAGGGGAAGAATGAAGGGGGGGAAATCGAACCATGAGAGATGATGGATTCTGAAAAACAAACTGAGGGTTCTAGAGGGGAGGGGGGTGGGAGGATGGGTTAGCCTGGTGATGGGTATTGAGGAGGGCACGTTCTGCATGGAGCACTGGGTGTTATGCACAAACAATGAATCATGGAACACTACATCTAAAACTAATGATGTAATGTATGGGGATTAACATAACAATAAAAAAAATCAGTGGGCTTGGCTCTGAGAGAGCCAGGAGGGTGAAAAGAAATGGAGTCCCTGCCCTTAAAGAGATAGCACAACAAACAGCCCCACTGAGATATAGCTTAGAAACAGCAGTTTGAAAAATATTTGGGGTACACAGGAAGGAGATTTATTTAATAATATCAGAGTATGTGCTGGAGGCTCAGGGAACTTTGGGAGACTTCTTCAAGAACAAAAGAGCCAGTGGGTGCCATTTCCCTCCCCTGTCCCCCATTCTAGATACATAGACACCTGCAGGAATCAGCGCAGCACCAACACACTTCACTTATCTTGCTAACAGTGTGCCCTGCCCCTGCATGCTTCTGTGGATCTGCCCCATCCAACCTGGCCAGACTCAGCAGATTTCCTGGGTGGTTGCAGCTCCCCTTCTGCAGTGGACCAGCACAGATCTTGCTGGCACTGTGCTCTCCTGTGGACCTGCCCCCTCCAATATGCCCTTGACTGGAGCCCATCCAAAGTGGTACCACAAGTCTAGTAGTGTGCAAGCAACCCCAACAAGGGTCAGCGGCACTCCAAAGTGACTCCTGCCCCTGGGATAGGGGAAGATGACCACACACACCAGTCTGACCGTAAGCCCCAGCAGTGGGCTGAGGGCAGACCCTGAGTTTGACTAAAGGCCCCACCCACCAATGAAAGTTTCTCAAGGGACAGCACAGGGAGAGCACCCTGCAGTTTGATGGGACCGCAGCTCTGGCAAAAGCCTGGTCTGACCCAACTCAAGCCCTAGGTGGCTGTAGACTGGCCCACTAACAACACTGGGCCCAAACCATGCCCACAAACAGGCAAAGAGAGCCATTGCAGACAACTGGACTGAAGGCAAATGTGGCTCAGCCACAATGGGGAACATGCAACACACTTAGGAGATACCCTTGAAGTGCTAAGTTCTGATGGACAAGGAACATTACACTGCAGGGCACCACAGGACCTCTTCTTCATAAGGCCACTACTTTCAAGAGCAGGATATGTAGCTGATATTACTAACACAGAGAAACAGACACAGAGATTTAGACAAAATGAGGAGATGGAGGAATATGTCCCAAATGAAAGAACAGGACAAAATCACAGCAAGAGATCTAAACAAAACAGAGATAAGTAATATACCTAATAGAGAATTTAAAGTAATGGTCATAAAGATACTCACTGGACTTGAGAAGAATGGAGAATCTCAGTGAGGCCATCAACAAAGATATAGAAAACATAAAAAACCAATCAGAGATGAAGAACTCAATGATTGATATGAAAAATACACTGGAGGGAGACTAGGTAGACTAGAAGAAGCAGAAGAATGGATCAGTGACTTGGAGGGCCAAGTAATAGAAAGCAATCAAGCTGAACAGAAAAAAATAAAATATGAAAATAAACTTAGGGAACTCAGTAACACCATCAAGCATAATAACATTTGCATTATAGGGATCCCAGAAGAAGAGAGAGAAAAGGGGGCAGAAAATTTATTTGAAAAAATAATAGCTGAAAACTTTCCAAATCTGGGGAAGGAAACAGAAATTTAGATTCAGGAGGCACAGAGAGCCTCCAACAAAATCAACCCAAGGAGGTCCATACCAAGAAAAATAGTAATTAAAATGGCAAAAAGTACTGATAAAGAGAGCAATTTAAAAGCAACAAGTGAAAAGAAGACAGTTACATACAAGGGACACCATAAGGCTATCAGCTGATTTTTCAGCAGAAACTTTGCAGGCCAAAAGGGGTGACATGATATAGTCAAAGTGCTGAAAGAAAAAAAATACTGCAACCAAGAATACCCTATTCAGCAAGGCTATCATTCAGAATAGGAGAGATAAAGAGTTTCCCAGACAAACAAAAGTAAAGGAATTCATCACTACTAAGCCAACCTTACAAGAAATGTTAAAGGGGACTCTGTGAGTGGAAAGGAAAGACCATAAACAGGAGTAAAAAAAGTAGAAAGCACAAAAGGAGTAAAATTAAGTATATCTGTACAAACCAGTCAAGGGATTCATGAAATAAAAGGGTGTAAAGTATGACACCATATACCTAAAACATGGTGGGGGGTATGAGTAAAAATTCAGTGCTTTAAGATGGGTTCAAACTTAAGCGACCATCACCTTAATATAGACTGCTATAAGCATAAGATGTTAATATATAAACCTAGTGGTAAATGTAAATCAAAACCCAGTAATAGATATGCAAAAAATTATGAGAAAGGAATCCAAGTATACCACTAAAGAAAGCCAGCAAATCGTGAGAGAAGAGAGCAAGAGAAAAAAGGAATGGAGAATAACTACAAAAACAACCACAAAACAAGGAACAAGATGGCTATAAGTACACACCTATCAATAATTACTTTGAAAATAAATGGAGTAAACACTCCAATCAAAAAACATAAGGTGACAGAATGGATAAATAAACAAGACCCATCTATGTGTTGCCTATAAGAGACTCATTTCAGACCTAAAGACACATGCAGATTGAAAGTGAAAGGATGAAAAAGTATTTATGCAAATGGAAGTAAAAAGAAAACTAGGGTAGCAATACTTATATAGGACAAAATAAACTTAAAAAAAAGGCTGTTAAAAGAAACAAAGAAGGACACTATATGATCATAAAGGGAACATCCAACAAGAACATATAACAATTGTAAACATTTGTGCATTCAACATGGGAGCACTCAAATACATAAAGCAGATAATAACAAGCATAAAGGAAGTAATCAATAGTAATGCAATAATATTAGGGGACTTTAATACCCCACTTACATCAATGGATACATCATCCAAATGGAAAATCAACAAGGAGGGGCACCTGGGTGGTTCAGTTGGTTAAGCCTCTGATTCTTGATTTCAGCTCAGGTCATTTCTCAGAGTCCTGAGATCGAGCCCCACATCAGGCTCCACGCTCAACACAGAGCCTGCTTGAGATTTTCTTCCTCTGCCCCTCCCCCTACTCTCTCTCTCTTTCTGTCTCTCAAATAAATAAATAAATAAATAAATAAATAAATAAATAAAATCTTTTAAAAAATCAACAAGGAAACAGTGGCTTTCAATGAAACATTGGACCAGATAGATCTAACAGATATATTTAGAACATTCCATCCTAAAATAGCAGAATACATATTTTTTTCAAGTTCACATGGAACATTCTTCAGAATAAACCATATGTTAGCCCACAAAACAAGTGTCAACAAATTAAAAAGGATTGAAGTCAGGGGTGCCTGGGTGGCTCAGTCAGTTAAGCATCTGCCTTTGGCTCAGATCATGATCCCAGGATCCTGGAATCAAGCCCCACATCAGGCTCCCTGCTCAGTGGGGAGCTTACTTCTCCCTCTCCCTTTGCCTGCCACTCCTCCTGCTTGTGTTCTCTCTCTTTCTTTCTCTCTCTCTGTCAAGTAAATAAATAAAAATTTTTTAAAAAGATTGAAGTCATTCCATGCATCTTTTCTGACCACAATGCTATGAAGCTAGAAATCAGCTACAAGAAAAAATTTGGAAAATACACAAACACATGGAAGTTAAATAACATTCTAGTAAATAATGCGTGGGTCAACCAAGAAATCACAGAGGAAATAAAAAAAATACATGGAGACAAATGAAAATGAAAAAACAACGGTCCAAAAATCATTGGGATGCAGCAAAAGCTGTTCTCAGAGGGAAGTTTATAGAAATACAGGCTTACCTCCAGAAGCAAGAAAAGTCCCAAATAACAACCTAAGCTTACACTTCTAAAGAGCTAGAAAAAGAAGAACAAACAAAACCCAAAACCAGTAGAAGGGAGGAAATAATAAAGATTAGAGCAAAAATAAATGAAATAGAAACTAAAAAATAATAGAATAGATCAATGAAACCAGGAGCTGGTTCTTTGAAAAAAATCAATTACATTGATAAAACTTTAGCCAGATTCATCAAAAGAAGGAGAGAGGACTCAAACAAAATCAGAAGTGTCAGAAGAGAAATAACAACCAACACCAGAGAAATACAAAGGACTATAAAAGAATATTATGAGAAATTATGTCAAAAAATTGGACAACCTAGAAGAAATGGATAAATTCCTAGAAACACATAACTTACCAAAGCTGAAGCAGAAAGAAATAGAAAATTGGAACAGTCTGATTATCAGCAATGAAATGGAATCAGTAATCAAAAAACTGCCAACAAAGTACAGGACCAGATAGCTTCACAGGTGAATTCTACCAAACATTTGAAGAAGAGTTAATACTCATTCTTGTCAAACTATTCCAAAAAATAGAAGAGGAAAGAAAGCTTCCAAATTCAACTGATGAGGCCAGGATTACCCTGATACTAAAACCAGATAAAGATAGTACAAAGAAGAGAACTACAGGCCAATATCTCTAATGAACATAGACAGAAAATCCCAACAAAAAATTAGCAAGCCAAATCTATCAATACATTAAAAAAATCATTCACCAAAATCAAGTGGGATTTATTCCTGGGCTGCAAGGATGGTTCAGTTTTTACAAATCAATCAATGTGATATATCATATCAATAAGAGAAAGGATACAAACCATATGATCATTTCCATAGATGCAGAAAAAGCATGTGACAAAGTAAAACATCCATTCATGATAAAAATCTACCCTCAGCAAAGTAAGTTTAGGGGGAACATATCTCAACATAATAAAAGCCATATATGGAAAACCCACTGCTAACATCATTCTCAATGGTGAAAAACTGAGAGCTTTTCTCCTAAGATCAGGAACAAAAAAAGGATGTCCACTCTCACCACTTCTTTCAACACATTACTGGAAGTCCTAGCCACAGCAATCAGACAAGAAAAAGAAATAAAAGGCATCCAAATTGGTAAGGAAGAAGTAAAACTTTCCTTATTTGAAGATGACATGATATTATATATAGAAAACCCTAAAGACTCCACCAAAAAGCTACTAGAATTGATAAATGTATTCAGTAAGTTCTCAAGATACAAAATCAATATGCAGAAATTTGTTGCATTTCTATACACTAATAATAAAATAGCACAAGGAAAAATTAAGAATACAATCTCATTTACAATTGCACCAAAAATAGTAAGATACCTAGGAATAAACTTAACCAAGGAGGTGAAAGACCTGTACTCTAAAAACTATAAAATGCTGATGAAAGAAATTGAAGAGGACACAAATAAATGGAAGGATATTCCATGCTCATGGATTGGAAGAACAAATATTTTCAAAATATCTATACTACCCAAAGCAATCTACACACTTATTGCAAGTCCTATCAAAATACCAACAGCATTTTTCATAAAACTAGAACAAATGATCCTAAAACATGTATGGACCACAAAAGACCCCAAATATACAAAGAAATCTTGAAAAAAGAACAAAACTGGAGGTATCACAATTCCAGATTTCAAGATGTACTACAAAGCTGTAGTAATCAAAACAGTATGGCACTAGCACAAAAATAAACACATAGATCAATAGGACAGAATAGAAAATCCAGAAATAAACCCACAATTATATGGTCAATTAATCGTCAACAAAGCAAGAAAGAATATCCAATGGGAAAAAGTCTCTTCAACAAACGGTATTGGGAAAACTGGACAACTACATGCAAAAGAATGAAACTGGATCAGTTTCTTACACCATACACAAAAATAAACTCAAAATGGATTAAAGACCTAAACATGAGACCTGAAACCATAAAAATCATAGAGAGCACAGGCAGTAATTTCTCTGACATTGGTTCTAACAACCTTTTTCTAGATATGTTTCCAGAGGCAAGGGAAACAAAAGCAAAAATTAACTATTGGAACTATATAAAAATAAAGACTTCCTGCACAGCAAAGGAAACAACCAACAAAACTAAAAGGCAACCTATGGAATGGGAGAAGATATTTGCAAATGACATATCCAATAAAGGGTTAGTATCCAAAATATATAAAAAACTTAGACAACTCAACACACCAAAAAACCCCCAAAACAATTCAATTAAAAATGAACAGAAGACATGAATAGACATTTCTCCAAAGAAGGCATCCAGATGGCCAACAGACACATGAAAAGATGCTCAACATAATTCATCATCAGGGAAATGCAAATCAAAACTGTGATGAGATATCATCTCACACCTGTCAGAACGGCTAAAATCAACAACACAAGAAACAACAAGTGTTGATGAGGATGAGGAGAAAAAGGAATCCTTGTGCACTGTTGGAGGGAATGCAAACTGGTGTAGCCATTCTGAAAAACGGTATGGAGTTTCCTCAAAAAAATGGAAATATATCTACCATATGATCCATTAGTTCCACTACTGGGTATTTATCCAAAGAATATGAAAACACTAATTCAAAAGAATATATGCACCCCTATGTTTATTGCAGCATTATTTCCAAAGTCAAATTAGGGAAGCAGCCCAATTGTCCATTGATAAAAAGAAGAGGTGATATATATATGTATCATATATATTACATACATATATGATATATATATAAAATGGAATAATATTCAGTCATAAAAAGGATGAGATCTTGCCGTTTGTGACAACATGGATGGGTCTAGAGGGTATTAAGCTAAGTGAAATAAGTCAGAAAGAGAAAGAAAAATGCCGTATGATTTTACTTATATGTGGAATCTAAAAAACAAAACAAATGACTAAACAAGCACAAAGCAGAAACAGACCCATAAACACAGAGCACAAACTGATGGTTGCCAGAGGGGAGGATTGGGGGATGGGTGGGCAAAATGGGTGAAAGGGAGTGGTAGATACTGTCTTCCATTTATGAAATGAGTAATTCCCAGTAATAAAAGGTACAGCATAGGGAATAGGGTTAATGATACTGTAATAACATTGTATGGTGACGGATGGTAGCTACATTTGTGATGAGCACGGCATAATGTATAAACTTGTTGAATCACTATGTTGTACACTTGAAACTAATGTGACATTGTGTGTCAACTATACTTCAATTAAAAAAAGAAGCAAACCTGGTGTTCTCAGCTAAACCTCATCTTGCCTGCTGCCTTCTTGGTCATTCTTTAGCTCTTTTCCAGCCTACAGTAACTGTAAAGTTTTGATATGGGAGGGTAAGTGTGTACATGTGTATATATGAGTATGGGCATATGTGTGTGTATATGTGTATGTATGAAACTGATGAATAAACCAGTAAAATAAAAAACTTAACAAAGTAGAAATAGAAATTGTTTTTAACTTCAGGCATTGTTTAGATAGTTAAAATTCCAGAACTCTACCTATAAATCTATAAACTCACCTCTTTATAGGTATCAAAGTTAGCTGGTGAAAGAAAAATGGAAAAAAGGATCAGTACCTTAGCTGGGTCTACCAGTATGTCAAACATGAAACTTTAGGCCACCTTAAACTTTGCTTTCTCCTCTTATAAAGTATTACCTGTGCTAAATATTAAAGTTAGTTAGCAACCTTCCATTTTTCCTTATATAAGATAGGACCAAAACTTCCTGCTTATCTACCTTATCATTTTTTTGTGTGTGTATATTTACAACCACCAGAAAGTGAAATGCCACATCTATTCCTCCTTAAAATAGCAGAATTATCCAAGAATTACACTAGAATTTATATCATAAGTGACAGAGATCAAATTGCTTTCTAAAAAAGTCAATTCATGGAAACAGAGAAGAATAGAATCTATTCTTTTTTTTTTTTAAAGATTTTATTTATTTGACAGAGAGAAACACAGCGAGAGGGAACACAAGCAGGGGGAGTAGGAGAGGGAGAAGCAGGCCTCCCGCTGAGCAGGGAGCCCGATGCGGGGCTCGATCCCAGGACCCTGGGACCATGACCTGAGCCGAAGGCAGACGCTTAACGACTGAGCCACCCAGGCGCCCTAGAATCTATTCTAAGCAAGTATTCTTTCTCCAATAATTGCACCAAGAAGTTAAATATTTTCCATTATAGAAAATGCACTACCTCTTCCCTGAGCAGCAGCAGTGGAAGTGGCTCGGGGCCCTCTCACTTCCCCCAAACATTTATCACTTTTCCTCTATTCATTGATATGGGCAAATGATGTTTTCACAATCTTATATAAATTGCTATGCAAAAGTAGCTTCTAATCTAATTCCTTAGGATCCACTTGTGACTAGAGTGCCATCTCTAAATCTCTTCTAGGTGAAAATTATGGAGTTGTCATTATTCTTAAGAAAGCATAGTGGGTCTCAGTAAGAAAGAGTACTAGGTCTCATCCAGTTTGACTATTAGAATACATATTCTGACACTGAGCCAAAGTTTATTTCACTCTTAATTCTGCCCCTAGTCCTAGTTTTCTACCCATATCAGGACTGCTGGGAACAAATAAACTGACTTTCTGCCCCCCAAAATCTTGACATATCTAAAGTTCAACTCTCATGTGTGTTTCAAAGAATTTTAAGTGTCCCTGAGAAGTCTGCAAGAAATGGCAAGTTTGGGCAGAGGTTACTTATTTATTGCCTAATTGGTTTAAGGTTGGGCCACACTTCTTGTAACCATTCCCCACAAAAATGAAGCTCCCAATGGGGCTGGGAACAATTAAGTTAATAACATAAACTTCTGAGAGAATCATCCATCGCAGCAAGAAAATCGAAAATGCAATGCTCTAGGGGTCAGATTTATGTTAAAAACACAGATCATGAAGCTGTAAACAACTCTACAAACATGTTAAGGAGAGTAAGGTTAATCTCCTTGGAGGACTATTAAGGTAGTTGTTTGAAGGTAATATATGACTATGACAAAACCCCTCAGAAATCTCCTGGAAAAAACGATCATCAGTTCAGGACTACCGTGAAGCTATAAATATTTCATAACATCATGCTGAGTCCAAAAAAATTACTTGGATTTCCAGTACCCAGCCTCCCTTCTTATGTAACTTCCTCCACATGAATGTTCAGACATTTTGTAAATGGCTGATACATTCAAAACAGGCAGCAAAAGGAACTGAAAACCAGGACTCTACCAACACACACAAATAAGAAAAAGATGGTTTAAACTTCAATTTTTACCTGTGTGAACCTGCCTGTATTGATACTAGCGAGCACCAAAAAGAAAAGCAATTTAGGCAAAAAGAAAGTGAAGGAAAACCAAAAATCCAAAAACTTTACCTTGAAACAATCACTGACTTGCCTTTCACCTCCTGTGAAGGAGCCTAAAGTCAGGAATCTCTTCCAGGTCTGAGAGCTCATTTGTTTTCATTAAATTTGCAATTTTTGAAAAGGACCATCTTGCTTGGTACAAAGGCCCAGGGAGTGTGGAAGTCCCCAGATGACATTTAATGATCCTCTCCTATTTGTAGACAAAAAAAAAAAAAAAAAAGAATTAAACTTGTACTTCAGGCAAGTGCCTCTCTAAATTGCAAATCATTCCCACACTAAGGACAGCTTAGGCATAAAAAAGAAAGAATGCTTTAGAGTAGATATAAATTAAATTATGTTTAAGAATATTTCATCTTTCTCAAACATTTACTGAGCACCTACCATGAATTAAGTGCTATGGTAGTACTAAATATATAAAGTCACAATTCATACCATTAAAGGGCTCACAGCATAGAAGAGGCAGATGTAAATTAGTTCTTATAATACACCAAGAGAGTTTTTAGAGACTGATGAAACATAAAGTGTTATGAGAACACAGAAGACATGATGCTTGGAGGACGGCATCACAGAAGAAGTGATGTTGTTGCAGAATCTTGACAAATGTTTACAAGTTGGCCAGGAGAAGAGAAGACATTCCATGTAAAAAGAAGAGATTTGTAAAGGGCACAGCAGTCTGAAATAAAATAATGTGCTCAGGAAATATAACATGTGGTTTTGTCTGACGGGATATATAAGATACACAAGCGGAAGGAGGCATAAGATACAAGCAAGAAGAGAGAAGGCATAGGAGAAGATTGAGGCTTTCTCCAGAAACAGACCCATAAACACAGAGAACAAATTGATGATTGCCAGAAGGGCCAGGGTGGGGGTGGGGGATTGGCACAATGAGTGAAGAGGAGTGGGAGGGGCATCCTTCCAGTTAAGGAATAAATAAGTCATGGGGATGAAAGGTACAGCATAGGGAATATAGTCAATGGTATTGTAATAGCGTTGTATGGTGACAAATGGTAGCTACACTTGTGGAGAGCATAGCATAACATATAAACTTGCTACATCACTATGTTGTACACTGAAACTAATGTAACATTGTGCATCAACTATACCTCAATTTAAAAGAAAAGAAAAGAAAAGAAAAAAACAGTTGAAGAAAACAGAAAAAAAAAAGATTGAGGCTTTCTCTATTCTTTCTCTTCTCCTTCTGAGTCTTCAGTGAGAATTGCCCTAAACAGTCTATTCACTGAAATGTAGATTTTTTTCTAGAATGTACCTCCAAACTCTTCCAGCCCCTGCCCATTGCCCAGTTCCAAAGTTGTTTCCTCATTTTAGCTATTTGTTATAGCAGCAACCTCACTTCCAGTACCAATTTTCCATTTTAGTTTGTTCAGGCTACTATAACAAAATACCACACTGGATAGCTTATAAATAACAAATTTATTTCTCACAGTTCTGGAGGCTGGAAGTCTGAGATCAGGGCAGCAGCACAGTTGGATGAGAGTCCTCTTCTGGGTCACAGACACACAGACATCTCCTTACATGGTGAAAAGGGGCAAGAGAGCTCTCTTGGGTCTCATAATTTTATAAGGTCATTAGTCTCATTCATGAGGGCTCTGTTCACATGACCTAATCACCCTCCAAAGGCTACACCTATTAATACCATCACATTGGACATTAGGATTACAACATATAAATTTTGGGGGGGACACAAACATTCAGATCACAGCACACTGTTTGCAGTGTGAACAACTGGAGGGTGGCAGTAGTAAAAATGGGGAGACCTGTTGGGAAACTATTTGAACAGTAAAGACAAGCATTCATAAGAATTTGACCTAGAGTGATAGCAGGAATGGGAGAGTGGAAAGATTAGTGTACACTCACCAACACTTTGTATGGTCAGCCTTTTAATTTCAGCCATTTGTTAGGTGTGTAATGGTGTAACATTGTGGTTTTAATCTGTGTTTTCCAAATTACCACGTTGAGCATCTTTTCATGTGCTTATTGGCCATTTTTGACTCTTATTTGTTGATATGTCTGTTCAAATTTTTTAACCTATTTTTATTGGGTTATTAGTTTTCTTATTGTTGAGTTTTGAAAATTCTCTCTATATACTGGATATATGTCTTTGATTAGATATGTGATTTTCCAGTATTTTCTCCCAGGCTTTGGCTTAACATTTTCTTAACCATTTAAGAGAAGATTTTTCTTCTTCACATTTAAGAGAAGATTTTTAAAATTTTATTGAAGTCCAATTTATCAATTTATTTTTTGTGAATTTGGTGTTTTGGTATCATATCTAAGAAATTATTGTCTAACCTAGGCTCACAAAGATTTTTTTCCATGCTTTGGTCTAGAAGTTTCATAGTTTAAAATTTACATTTAGGTCTATGTTTCATATTGAATTAAATTTTGTATATGGTGTGAGGTATAGATTTATTTATTTATTTATTTTTAACTTTTTTGCACTTGGATATCCAATTGTTCCAGTGCCACTTATGGAAAAAAACATTCCATCACAGCAGTATTGCCTCTGTGTATTTGTTAAAAATTAGTTGTCTGTATATGTATGGGTTTATTTCTGGACTCTGTTTTCTTCCATTGAACTGTCTATTATTATGCCAATGCCATGCTGTATTGCTTAATATAGTTTTATAAAAAAACATAATATCAGGCAGTACACCTTACAACTTTGTTCTTGTTCAAAGTTGTTTTGGCTGCTCCAAATCCTTTATATTGCCACATAAATCTTATAGTCGGCTTGTCAATAGCTACAAAATTTTTACTGGGAATTGAATGGGTTTGCATTGAGTCTATAGAGGAAGTGAGGAAGAATCAACATCTTAACAATATTGAGTCTTCTAATCCATGAATATGGAATACGTATCTACTTATATAGCTTTTTAAAAATTTCTTTCATCAGTGCCTTGTAGATTTCTATGTACAGATCATGAATGTATTTTGATAGATTCATATCTAAATACTTCACATTTTAGTGCTATTGCAAATGGTATTTTTTATTTCAAATTTTAATTTCCAGTTTTTCTTTGCTGGTATATAAGAATGCAATTGACTTTTGTATATTATCCTTACATCACTTTGTATCCCACAACATTGCTGAACTCACTTAGTTCTAGGGTTTTTGTGTATATTTAGATTCCTTGGGATTTTCTGTGGAGACATTCAAGTCATCTGTGAATAGAGATAGTTTTATTTTTTCCTCTCCAATATGTATGCATTTTATTACTTTTTCTTGCCTTATTGCACTGGCTAGGTCTTACTTTTATTTTTAAGTAAAAAAATATTTTATTAAGGGTTCTGGGATCAATTTTCAATGATACATTGATAGGGTTTCTAGAAATTACTTACTGAGTGATGAGACTGATTATTCAAAGGGACTCCAACATTTCTTGGAGGAGGTTCCATTGCGTTGATGGAATGAGGGTAAAACCATTGATGTTCGTCACTGAGGCAGGAGTCAATAGTAAAGTCCATCCCCTGAATTGAAGAGAAAAACTGGCAATTTTTTCAGAAGGTAGTGTGGCATGCAAGTAATATTGTACTTGTAAATACATCAACTGATATTGCAGAACATCTATTATTTCATTTGATGCTTGGAATAACTCACAGATTTTGGTATTATTAACTTCTTTTTACATATGGGAAAACTAAAATTCAGACAATAGAAGATTCTACCTAAACTTACAAGTACTTATGAGTTTTCATTCAATGCTCTAAGAATCACTGATCTATTTAGAAATCCTGATTTATGAGTTGGGGAAGCCCTGGCCTCTTCTGTAAGTGCTAGGACCAGTCTATATTACGTGGTAGTTTTATATATTGTCCTACTGGTTTGCAAGAGTTAGAATAGAAGTTTCTGACAAACTGTTCTTTTGCTTTTATGTAATCAATTGCACATCAGGGAGTTGTACTTTTTCTGACATCTTGACCCTTTAGACACGACACGGTGAGTACCTGATTCTTTGATAGCTGAGAAGATAAATGATTTCCACTAAGTTATTCCCCTGCCCCAACACTCTGTGGTTCTGACTGCAAAGAAAGTTCAAGGACACAGAAGTGCTTCTGATGCATGAAGCTTTCAAACAGAGTCTAGGGACCCCAGGGTTGGACTTGATCTTGCTAACAGGTATAGAAAATGCCTCAGTCAGTGTGTTTCCATTTCCATTCAGGAAACCTCCAGATGCACTCTGGGTTAGTTTGTGTATGATTTATGTCTTTGTTTCAGTGATCTTGGCTTCAAATAGTAGTCCAAGTATGTCTCTTTTTGGAAAAAGCCTTCACAGATCCTACTATTTTGTGTTCTGACTTCCTTTTGCACCTTTAGGACAGCATTTCTCACTGCTTTATAAAGGAGTTGTAGTAGAGATATTTTGGTTTTACAGCTTCTCCCTCCCTTCCCCACCAGGCTGTGTGTTTCTTGAGGACAGGGTCCCTGTCTTATTGATCACTGTATCACATATGTTGAGGGAAGGGGTTCGGAACCAGTCTGGGCACTGAATAAATATTTGCTTAATGGAATTTAAGAGTAGTTTTTTGGTTCTAGATATATGCAGCAACAAAATATCCTTTCAAGTTAGTTTCATTATTAGACTTGTTTTCTGCATAGTGAAGCAGAGGATAGTATGAGACTTGGGTGGCAGATACCTCTAGGCAATGTTTCTAGCGACCCTATTAGGAGGAGAAAAGTTGGAATTGTCATTTTTTTCCAGTTAAGTTGTCTCTTGTTGGGGCATACTCCTTACAACTCATTGGACCATATAGTCAATGTGCTCCATATGCTCACAATGTGAAAGACAAGATAGGCCTTCTAAAAGCTTATATTCTAGATGGATTATAAGAAAATAACCCAATAAACAAACAAACAAACAAACAAAAACATAATTACAGGTTGTTTTGATATGAAAGAATGAACAGGGTGGTGTGTTAGAGTGTGGTGGGGGAGAGGGGTGGAAAGACTTCTCAGGAAAGACCTCTCTGAATACATGACATTTGTCCTGAGATTTAAATGATCAGAAAAAGGCCAGTCACATGAAAAGCTGAGAAAAGAACACTCCAGGTAGAGGAATCAGCAAGCACAAAGATTCCTGAGGTAAGAAAGAACTTTGCTGCTTTGAGGAACAAAAAGGAGGCCAGCGTAGTTAAAATGAGAAGAGAGGGATAAGGCAAGATTGGAAAACTAGCAGGGGCACATCCTCTGAGACCATGTAACCCATGAGAAAGACTGGGAACTGTACTCTGAATGTGATGGGAAACCACTGAGGGGATTTAAGCAGGAGAATGATATGATCTGATTTATGTTTGGGAATTAACTGGTGATTAGACTCAGGTGTGAGGGGCAAGAGTGAAAGCAAGCTGGTGAGGGATAATAGTGATTTGGATTATCATGACAGCACTAAGGATGGAGAGAAGTGCATGGGTTCAGGGATATATTTTGAAGGTAAATTAACAAAACTTGTTGGATTGGATATAAATGATTAGAGAATGGAAAGAATCAAGGATGGTCTCTTGATTCTTGGTTTGAGCAACTGGATGGATGGTAGTGCCATTTACTAGAACACAAAGACTGAGGAATGAGTAAGCATTAATTTTGGAGTGAAAAATCAGGATCTTGGGTTATATTGAGTTTAAATTGTAATAGAGAACTGTGTGGAGATATTAAGAATAAAGCAATCTGAAGTTCATAGAAAAGGTCAAAGCTGAAGCTATAAATTTGGTATATAGATGATAATTAAAGCCATATGCTTGGGTGAGATTTGTTTTAGAGATAAAGTAGTTTTAGAGGAGAGTACTCCTCAATACTGGGGCTCTTCAACAATGAAAGGCCAAGAAAAGGAAGATGATACTGAGGTTTGGCCAGTTGGGTGTGAAGAAAATCAGAAGAGTGTAATGTCTTGAGTGTTGAGAGATGAGAGGGTTTAAAGAAGGAGTGTTTAAGACAGAAACAAAGAAGGGTCCACTGGATTTGGAAGCATGGGGATCATTGGTTACCTTAAGAAGAAGATTAGGAATTCAAGTCAGTTACTTCTAATTTCTCAAAGAAGAATAAGGTGAAGCTATCTGCTGAGAGTGTGTGAGTGAGGCTATAGTAGGTTTGAGGAAAGAAGGAAAGGTACAAAATGGATATGGTGAAAGCAAATTTGCTAGGGAAATGTAGGATTGCTGGGCACTGTAGATTGCCCATGTGAGGCTTATGACAATGGATTTAAAGAGAGTTTTCCCAAGCAATTTTCAGCTGTTGACAATGGATTTAAAGAGAATTTTCCCAAGCAATATTCAGCTGTTAAGTTTTACATGTGAGGAAGTGATATTTTTGGGTTCAACCGAGGTTGAGATTTTACTCCTTGCTTAGAGGGATAGAAGGGCTAGGGTCTAAGAGAGTGATAATGGAATCCAATTTGGATAAAGAAAGGAGGATGTAAAAATGGTGACGGGACTTGAAAATGCAATGGGGTCAATGGATTGGAGACTGTAAGTTGGTTGAAAAATTGTTGGAGTGGGGGTACAGGAGGAAGATGAGAGGTTGAAATCAAAATTTCAGAAGTGGTGCAGTTATTTATAATGCTAAACTTGAGTATGTGTACATGAGAGTAAGTGACTTAGGTGAGGTGGAGGGAGAAAAGACCTGGAGAAAGTTAAGAAGCTGTGAATATACAGTATTGGACATTCCATGTATGTGGTTATTGACATCACTAAACATTATGACTGGCAGAGTTGGAAATGGTGTCAATGAACCATAGCCCAAGTCTTTAATGAATGAAAAAGAGGCACTGAGAGGTTGGTAGTTGGCAGCAACTAGGAAGGGTAGCAGGTGGTTTTGTCTGATGCCCTGGGCTTTAATGGAGCTTGGGATTTTGAAGAAAAGACATGATTTTGAAGTAGCAGTGAGGAATAAGTCTGCGCCTGGCTCTGGATTCTAGGATTATGAGAGAAAAATATTCACCTTTGACAGCTGCATGTTCTCATGGGACAGCCAGGTCTCAATAAAGGTACGGGGATGGAGAGATGGTTCTAGGAAGGGGTTGAAGATATAAGAGAATAGATTAAATAGGAAACAAGTTCCCAAGAATTTAGAAAGGACAGGCAGGAGACTGAGTCAGATTAAGAAATACAGAAAGGAGTATAGGGAGGAAAGTCTAGGTGAGAGAGGTAAACAGGGATGTGAAGCATTATGAAACCAGTCATAATTTTTTATGGACAGGTGGGCAATATGTTCAAGTTCCGGATCCAAATATTATACTTAGTTCAATGGTTTGATAGTTGTCTGTATGCGATTTGATGGCCTTGTGGGTGAGTAGGCAGTCCTGCAGCTTATCATTTTGTACCTATCCAGAGCAGGAAGTCATATGATGGACACTCTCTTCCCCTAGTGAAATAATTGAATCTTTCCAAAAAAATAGACTGGGAGAGGTTCTCTTTGTGCTTATGAGTATGGAGAAATGGTGGTACCTGATGTATTGCCACTGAGCTCTACACCACTTGGAATGTGTTTTCTACTGAGAATGTATGACCTCTCATAAGCCAAAGAGATATAAGGTAAACGTTCTGCTTTCAGGCATTGACTCCACTCCAGAAATACAGCCAAACTCTGCTCTGATAGAGTTATCTTTGGTGCTTCAGAAGTATACTGCAAGGACACATGAGTGTTGCTTTGGGATTACAAGGAAGTTGGGTTACATCTTACCCTCCATCACCTTATGGCTGGATGGCAATTATTATACCACCCTTCATGGTAGGATTCTCACTTTCCATTCTAGGGGGCCAACTACCCTCATTCTTCCCTCTACTTATTTTCCCATCCTACCTTTAGCCTCACATTCCTCCTCTAGAACTGGGAAAGGCTTTTGTTTTGGCCCATATTAGAGGTACTTTCTTTTAACTCTGCCAGGTTTCCTGGGGCAGGATTGGATCTGTCTCCACCAGCTCCTGGACAGTATTTGCTGACTGTGATCATTCCTTTACCTTGACAGCTCTATCCCTGGTTTCCATTCTGACGTATATTTAAGTACACTTCTTTTAAGTAGGCATGAATAAAAAAAAAGGTGCACAAATCATAAGCATGCAATTCCATAAATTTTCACAATGTAAATACACTTATTTATGCATCAATCATATCAAGCACCCCTCAGGCCCTCTTTATGGTCCTTCCCTGTCACTATGCCCCTCCTACCAAAGTAACTACCATCCTGAATTTTATACTACTCTCAGCATCTTTTTTGCTCCACTCCCAGCCTTCTCAGTAGACTTAAAGAAGGTTGGTTATGTCTACCCAATTTGCAGTCTCCTTACAGAAAGCAAGACTATATTGTAGACTTTCTGATTTTGGATGTTTGAAGCACTTCATCCAGCAACTCAAAGTCAATATTCTTTCTTAATTTGAATGAATCCAATTATGAAACCTATAAAAATAAGATGAATTTCTCCCATAATGCTTGGGCAGCAAGAGAGACATTCTGGTGTTGGTAGGATATGTTTAGGCATGGTTACCAAAATGGTGTGTTACTACAAGAATTGTCCAACTATCTACAGTCTGGCTTAAAATGTTATATAAGCTAATTTCAAGGGTTTTCTAGTTTGACTAGGGTCTAGATAAGTTGCTTATGGGGACAAGGTATGCTTATACTTTTGTGCTTAATAGGTATAGATATTACATTTGGATTTAACATTCTCCACCATCTTGTACCTCATGCTCCAATCAGTTCCAAAATTACTTTTCTTCTCACATTCACACATGATACTATGTTTCCCTCTCATCTCCCCCTCACCCCTACCATTACATCTCTGATTTCATGTCCTATTGCTCTCCCTCTTTTTTATCCTGCTCACACCTCAAACATGCCAGGACAGCTCCCATCTTGGATCTTTGCACTTGCTGTTCCTTCTGCATGGAATTCTCCCCTATAGCTATACAAATAGCTCACCCCTACGTTTCTTTAAATTTTTAAATTAATTGTCACTTTCTCTGTGAAGACTTTTTTGGATGTTTCTATCTAATATGTTAATCCTCATTCCAGACATTTTATTTTCCCTTTCCATGCTTTATTTTTCTCTCCATGAGTGCATGAATATTTGTTCATCTGTTTTGTTCATCACTGTATGTGTAACACCTAGAACAGTGCTTGGCACATAGTAAATATCAATATCTGAAGATGGGATCACCCTGTTGAAGCAACGTTATCTCTAACCGAGCCCAGGCTGACAACAAATACTAATATGATGATCTACTAGAACTACCATCCAGTGCTGCTTCATGGCACCTAGTTTTGCATATAAATGAATGAGTAATTACCAGTCCATAGTAGAAAAAGTATGCTATACATAAATTCTTCAAACCTAGTTATTGGTGCTCACTGTAACACCAATAATCATTTATTCAGGTCCCTGTTGTTGAACATAGAGATTGTTTTCAATCTTTGATGCTATAAATAGTGCAGCAATAAGCATCTTTGTATTATAATCTTTGTTTGACTTCTGTTATATTAATTTTGGTATTCCTTGTATACCTAAGGCAGTTTTGTGCTGATGAAAGCCAGTACATAATTGTTGGTTACATAGAATTAAATCCAACTGCTTAGAAATGCTTGAGGTCCTGTAGTCAGTTACCACTTGCTGTTTTCCATTTTCTGCAGTGGTAGATCAACCAGTCATCAAGACTTGGGGGATATTTCTTTCATTCAGCACTAAATAAATTTTGAGCATATGTTATATGTCAAACACTGTTCTAGGCACTGTGGATAGGTGCACTCCTATGTGGAACATAAGGAATAGCAGGGAGGGAGGAAAAACTGAATGGGAAGAAATCAGAGAGGGAGACAAACCATGAGAGACTCTGGACTCTGGGAAACAAACTGAAGGTTACAGAAGGGAGGCAGGTGGGAGGATGGGGTAACCGGGTGTTGGGTATTAAGGAGGGCATGTGTTGTGATGAGTACTGGGTGTTATATGCAAATAATGAATCATTGAACACTACATAAAAAATTAATGATGTACTATATGTTGGCTAACTGAACATAATTAAAAAAAAAAAGAAAAAATATGGCCTGGATCTCTATCCTCATGGAGCTTACAGTCAAGTAGGGACAACAGTCCTTAAATAGACATGTATGATGTTCAATTTTGTATGTCAACTTGGCTAGGCTATAGTGCAGTCCAGTCAAACACCAGTATAGACCTCCTGGATTTGGATGTCTGTTTCCTTTTCCAGATAGAGAAGTTTTCAGCTATAATTTCCTCAAATAAATTTTCTGCCCCCTTTTCTCTCTCTTCTTCTTCTGGGACTCCTATGATATGAATGCTATTATGCTTTATGAAGTCACTGAGCTTCCTAATTCTACATTCATGGTTTAATGTTTTTCTTTCCCTCTTCTTTTCAGCTTCATTATTTTCCATTATTCTAGCTTCTATATCACTTATTCACTCTCCTGTTTCTTCCATCCTTGTATTCATTACATCCAGTCTATTTCGTATCTCAGCTATTGCATTTTTCATTTCTGTTTTTTAACTCTTTTATCTCTGTGGTAAGGACCTCTCTGAAGTCTTCCATTCCTTTCTCAAGCCCAGCGAGTATCCTTAATGACTGTTGCTTTAAATTCTCTATCGGGCATATTACTTATATCTGTTTTGATTAGCTATCTGGCCATGACCTTTTCTTGTTGTTTCATTTGTGACGAATTCCGCTGTCTTGGCATTTTGTCTAAGTGTCTTCTTCTCTGTGTTAGAAAAGCCTGCTATGTTCCCTGATCTTGAGAGTAGTGGCTTTATGAAGAAGAGGTCATATAGTGTCCAGGGCCTGGTGCTTCAGGAAGTGTGTCTGGGTGTGCTATGTGCACTCTGCTGCTGTGTTTTGGCTGCTCTATCCTTCAGGTCAGTGGTCTGCAGAGGCTCCCCTTGCCTGCCTTGGGAAGTGTTTGGACCTTGACCAGAGTGTGGCAAGTTCTAACTAGGCATGCTCTGGTCTGCTTGTTAAATGAGACCTGATGCTACTTCCACTAGAACTGAATCCTTGCAGAATTCTCTGGTTGGGAGACGTGGTGTATGTGGCGTTTCTGCTGGTCTTCTGGGAAGGGGTCCACTGTGCTGGGACTTGGGCACACTTGCCCAAGAAGGGCAGTACCAGCAGAGCACATGGGGTGGGACTTGGTATAAACAGGTTAGGCAGCCAGTGTTGGCACTGTGCTGTTTACTGAAGCTGATTCTGTGTTTATGCTGAAGGGTTGGGGAGGGAAATGGTGCCAGCCAGCTCCTTTGTCCTGGGAGAGGAGCCTCTGTGCTTGCTGCTTTCAGGCAATCCCTCCCAGAAGAGCGAATTATCTCCCCCGTACATCCCTGGCATTTTTCAGATTGCCATTTTCATCTTGTCTCCAGGTTGCTTGCTTGCCTGGAGCAGCACAGTGCACGTTGGGCTGCATCTCAGCCAAGCTTACTGACTTCTAAAACTCCAAAATTTAGGGACGTGGTGTGGTGGGGGCCTGCACTGGTCTTCTAGGGGAGGGTCTTGCCACACTGGGACAGATGCAGGTTTGACTGAGAAGGGCAGTTGTGCCAGAGCACAGTGGGGTGGGACCTGTAGCAAACAAGCAAGGCAGCCAGTGTCTGGGCAAGCCACCTTCAGCAGGTGGATCTGTGCCTATGCTGAGCAGTGGGGGAGGAGAACGGCACCCGCTGGCTTTTTGTTCCCAGAGAAGGATCTCTGTGAATGCCACTTTTCACAGATGTGCTCCAAGAAGAGCAAACAATCTCTCCCTTGTGAGCCTTAGGTGTTCCTCAGATTGGGCCATCCTCCTCCCAGGTTGCTTGCCTGTCTTCTCTCCAGGAATAGGGCAGCACTCTTAAGGCTCTATTCTAGCCAAGCCTGCCAACCTTTAAAACTCCAGTCTTGGGATGCCTGGGTGGCTCAGTCGGTTAAGCATCTGCTTTTGGCTCAGGTCACAATCCCAGGGTCCTGGGATTGAGTCCCACATCGGGCTCCCTGCTCAGCGGGGAGTCTGCTTCTTCCTCTGCCTGCCACTCCCCCCGCTTGTGCTCTCTCTCTCTCTCTGACAAATAAATAAAATCTTAAAAAAATATTTTAAAAAGTAAAACTCCAGTCTTCAAGCCCTGCTGGTTGCAAGAACTCACAAAATTCAGCCCCACTTATTTTCCCTACCAGTGGCTTTAGGGAAGTATGATCCCTTTGTGATTCCCCATGTGCTCCTCTCTTTGTTGCCTTTCTCTGAGATTGGGGCTCCCTCTCCTCCACAGGCAGCACACTCGATCCATTTCTCTCTCAAACCATGTGTCTGCACTTCCTACCTTCCTCGATGTGGACTCTTCTCTCCCTCTAGTTGTGCAGTTTTTTCTGTCAGTCCCCAGGTTGATTTCTTGGGTATTCAGAATGATTTGATAGTTATCTAGCTGTGTCCAAGGGATGAGGCAAGCCTAGGGTCCTCCTACCACACTGCTATCTTAGCTCCTCCCTTGGGTATTCTTTCAATGTATTCCTTTTGACTTCATACCCCTACATCCAGAAATATTTCCTTGATGACATTGCATTCTATATTTATTTACAATATGGTAAATAACTGCCATTTTTGAAGAAAAATAATCTAGCTATCTGATTTGGATCTTAAATACAAACCTCTCTAGAAAGTGATTTTTTTCCTCTGTTGAAGGACCAGCAACCAGTCAATCCTTATTAGACCTTTATGGAGCACTCCATTGTTGGAAAACATATGGTAGGTACAGGGTTCTATGGGAGAGGCAATGAAGTATGAACCATGGCATATTACAGACACACATCTATCTCTATAGGTATCAGAAGTGATTCATAACATGGACTTATTTCATCATACTTTAGTACTCAGTATGTACCTTGATCTGAATCATTTTAATTCTGACACCCCCATCACTTGTGTATATGTGCTAACCTGTTTGTACTTCAAGTGCTATAGGTTTAAAGTGCTATTACAGAATTTTGCAAAAAGCTAATGTTCTTTGGTAAAATTGTTTCTGAGTGATAGAATGGAGTTTAAAACTAGGGCAAACACCCAATCCAGCAGATTTGTAAAGTAGTCCTGTTTTGCACCCAAGTCAATAATCTAGCTTATCTCAAGCTCTAGAAAGGACTGGGAAGCACCTGAGGATTTGGCAAGTCTTTGGTGGTGGAAGTTGGGGTGTGGGTCTCAGGTTGAGGGACAATATGATGCAGGAAAGCTGAGAGATAGGCGTGGTGTGGGAGGGAAAGAGGCTCATTGTATAGATTAGGAAGGTAAATTTTTGTCAGATGATTTGAGAAAGTCAAACTGATTCATTTACTGACATTCTTAGAATTGAAAATCTGTACTCTGGAAATATTTTTTTTAAGATTTTATTTATTTATTTGAAAGAGAGAGAGCGAGAGAGGTGAGCAGGGAGACTGATGTGGGGCTCAATCCCAGGAACCCTGGGATCATGACCTGAACTAAAGGCAGATGCTTAACTGACTGAGCCATCCAGGTGTCCTGGAAACATTGTTTATCCCCATTTGTATTTTGTATTTGTATTTTATGTCAATTTAATTTTTATATTTCCATGGCATGTAGTAAAACTCTTGGTTAATGTCACTCTGCTCCACTCTTCAAAATGGATTCTTGTCTAAATGTAGACTGGCATTTTAATAAGGGAGTCTTGTTGGGAAATAGAAGAAGGAAGGCCTTAGGGGCTAACAGTAGAGTCAACCCTTTTATTCTGTGAACTCTTTGGGGCCTCTTGCTTTGGAATTCAGGGACATCTTGGTGCTTTGTTTAAAAAGGAAGGCCATCCCTTATTTGTGATACAGTGTTCTTGGGTAGGGAGTGCAAGTTATCTCTTCCACTAGGCTCCAGTAACACAGGAAAGCCCAGGCTGGACTTCAATTATACTTTGGGACCAGAGTAGATCAGTGATCCACATGCACTCAATTTACTCATTTATCATATACCAAGTATTAACTGAGTGCCAGGTACTGTTTTAGGGTGAAGGGATAATGGGAAATGAGACAGGCAGTCCTCGCCCTCATAGACAATAATAAGTTATTTTACTTTGATTTACATATTATCATCTGAGCAAAGGAGCACCAAGAAAAGTACCCTTGGCTAGGAATAGTACCACTAACAGCCAGCTAAGGAGCCCCAGATTCTCCTGTTATACATTTAGTTCAGCATTTATCAAGTGTCAGCTGTGTTAGGCCCTGTGCTAGGAACTAGAGATCTAGATGACTAAGTTCTTTGAGACTTACCAGTGGAGGCCTCTATTAAAACCCATGTATTATCTAGGATGGAGAATATGTTTACTATCAATTTAGAGCATTTCAACATTAATCAGGTAATTAGTCCCTGGCTAATGCTGGGCCCTAATTAAATTATATATAAGACAAGGGCAAGTTCACTTTATTAGCTGTGTGTATATGGCAGCAGAGTCAGGTAGGAGGTGGGGGGATGGTACAGTCCTAAAGCATGGCAGGCTACATATCAAACTTGGAAGGGGAAATATCTTCTTAGGGTATTATCTCCATGTATTTCTTTTCAAAGAACCAGTACAAAATGAAAATACAGAGGCCCTTGTTCAAAAGGCAGAAAAAAGTAACATTAAAGGAACAAAAATATAAAGCTTTTCCCTTTAAAAATAATTGATTACTTATGAAATATATTAGGAGTAATAGTGATATATGAGTAAGAATATAACCTTTGAAAATGCAAATAATAATATTTTGGTGTCATAATTTGATAAATACAATAAATGATAATGATAATACTTATCAGCATATCACAGGACTTCTGGTTCACGTTTCTGCAAACTTATTAATTATATAATCCAAATTTATACTTATAACAAGTCTCTTTTCTTTTTTTTTTTAAAGATTTATTTATTTTAGAGAGAGAGAGAGCACTTGCGTGCACAAGTGGGGGAAGGGGCAGAGGGAGAGAGAGAATCTCAAGCAGAATCCCCACTGAGCACAGAGCCCAACATGGGGCTCAATCCTAGGGCCCTGAGATCATGACCTGAGCTGGAATCCAGAGTCGGCTGCTTAACCTACTGAGCCACCCAGGCACTCCTAAACAAGTTTATTTTCAATCGATAAAATTGAAAGAATCATCAATTGTTCTTGGCAAATGCAAGATTGCAAGTAATTTTCAATGATTTTTAATTTTGAGAAGGATCTTTCTGCTGATGCAACTGTTACTAGAGATGTTAAGAGTATTTTTTAGGCTGTGACAACATTGGAATAAATTTTTAATGAATCATTTTGAAATACAAATTTTAGTGCATTCTGAGCTGATGAGTCTCATGAAAGAAGTTTTTCTAAAAAGATTCAACTTATCATATAAAAGATAGAGGGAGAAAGAAAAATGAGAGAGAGGCACACATATGCAGAATTCTATCTTTACAGAGGTAGGCCTGCATTCAACTCCTGACTCCTCTCTTACTAGATGAGTGACCCTAACCAAATCACTTAAACTCTGTGGCCCTACATTTTCTTTTCTGGAAAATGAGAATAATTATGGTACACGACTCTTTTTTGTATTAATCAACAAATACTTCTTGAGAACATATTCTGCATCTGGCACTGTTCTAGGTGCTGGAGGCCTCATGGGCCTACATTCTTGTAAGGGAACACACAAGATAAATAAAATATGTAAGAGAAAATTTTAGTATATCATATGGAATAAGTGCTGTAGAAAGAAAAGCATGAAAGGCTAGGGACTACTGGGGTAGGGAGAAGAAAATCATTTTAACTAGAGTGGTCAGGGAAGGCTTCTCTGATTAGATAGTATTTGAGCAGAAATCTGAAGGTGAGGGGAAAGGCCTTGCAGATTCTTGGAAAAGAGCATTCCAAGGAGAAAGCACAGCAAGTGCAAAGACCAGGAAGAGGAAGGGAACCATATGGAGGGCAGTTTGGAAGATCATGCAGGCCTCATAGGCTGCTGTCAAGACTTCGGTTTTTACTCTGAGTGAAACTGGGAGACATGGCAGGGCTTTGAGCAGAGTGGTGGCATAGTGTAATCCAGGTTTTCAAAGGATCACTAGGGCTGCTGTGTTGAGAATAAATTGAGGTAGGAAAAAGGTGGAAGGAGGGAGGCTAGTGGGGGAAGTGATTGCCATAATTGAGTGAGAGATGATGAGAAATAGTATTGAAGGGGGTTAAAAGTGGGCCTACCCTGGGTAGATTTTGATAGCAGCATGACAGGATTTTCTGACAGACGAGGTGTGGGGTCAGAGAGAAAGAGTGGAGTTGAGGAGACTTCATGTTTTTTGGTCTGAGCAACAGAAAACTTCAATGAGACAATAAACGCAAACTGCTCAGCACAGTGCCTGGTACGTAGTTGGTGCTTGATCAGTTCCTATCATATCTAGATGATCCTCAGAATCCATGAGCCAATGCATACAAAATAGATCACATCACTATAATAACCTATATTTCCTTCACTCATTGCTCTCTTAGCTTGGCTCACCAGTCAACCCTCCTTCACTTAAATTGACATTTAAGGAAAGAGCCCTAGATTGATTGTCAGGAACACAGGATCCTAGTTCAATGCCACCGCTGGCCTGTTGTATGATCCCAGGCAAGCCCCTTCATTGCTCAGCAACCAGGGGGATTTACTGACACAGTAGAATCTAATAACATCCGCACTACCTAGCTCACAAGGTGGTGGGCCCAAGACAAAACCAAACTGCCAATCATATTGATGTAAAAATGTACTGATTGTAAAAGTGTTAAAGAAATGCCAGATTATTAAGTGGGAATGTTCATTATGATGCTGTTTCTGTGGAGATTTTAATTTCAGATAGGAAAGACTGGAGCTGTAACTCTTTTGGTTTTCTTAGAATAACATACTTGAAGTCACTCTGACTGATAGTCTTAGTGCTAAGCATCTACCATCTTCCATGGTCACCCAGCTAGAAAGTTGGGAAGCCAGGATTCAAAACTAAGTCTGACTCTAGAACCCACTCTTTGAGCCAACAGGTTCTACTGACATTTCTGATTAACCCTGGGAGTGGTTGTATTCCTGAGTGTCTACCTTGAGAAACCATAAGAAACTCATGTGTGTGCCCATTCACAGCCCACAGTCCCACAGCCCTTTATAGCTTTAAAGTACTTTCACAAACATGATCTCCTTTAATTTTATATTAATTGAGTTTCTATTCTGTTCTAGGCACTGTTTTAGGCCTGAACATGAAATGATGAATCAGATGGTGTCCCTGTCCTCAAGGTACTCATAATAAGGTGAGGGAAACAGACTTGTAAATAGATAGTCAGCATACCAAACAATAAAGAGTATTCTGTTTCTTTAGACTTTTAGCCAACGTGATGGGTATTAGTGGTTGGTCAATTTAAAAATTGATTAAATTGGATAATTATAAAAAATTATATATACATACCTGAAATATTCTATTTTAATTTAAATACGTACATGTATATACTTGCTTATATTTTGATACAGGTCTAAGACCTTTTCTTTGATTATGGATCTGCTGAGTGAAGTTTCCCTCCTCTTTGTTGCTTAACTATATCCATAATGTTTTACTTATGGTTTACAGTGTCAGCTTCTTTGAATTGGAACACAAAATTAAATAAAAAATATTTGGAAAGCAATCAGGGCACAGAATCTTAGATTTTAATGATTTTTCACAAATAATTTATAGTTGCCTCTCCCACACTTAAATTTGATAGCGATTTTTTAGTGAGTTTCCTTCTAAAACAATCATCTCAGTATTCATAGACATAGCAACTCTTTGTTTTTGCACTCATCTGGTTTTTGGGGGGTGGTACTGACATAACAGTTAACTAAATTATGGAATTATAACACAACAGGCATAAGCAGGTTTGGGAACAAACAATACCGATTTTCCTTAGGCATATAGCCCACTTGGTGGGAGCAAAAGTGAGCAGTCATTCCACTGGGCTGCAGTGTTGCCTAGTGACTACCCTGGTTCAAACCACGGCTCAGGGTATTGCATGCTGACTGTGAGCCATTTACTTAATTTCTCTGGGCCCAGTGTTCTCATCAATTAAATGGGGGATGATATTGGTGTTATTGTGAGGATTGTATGAGTTAGTACTTGTAGAATTCTTGGAGCAGTACCTTACATAAACTTTAGCTGTTGCTATTTTCAGGGAGTAATCGATCATCTGTGAATTTCCTGAGGTCACTAGTTAGTATGTTTTACAGGGGGAAGGAAGCATTTCAGTTGTTTGAGCAAGTCACTTAAATAGAGTTTGATTAAGTTAAGAGTATCAGTGAGATACGGATGAATTCTGCAGGGGTAGATTGAAAAAAGGCTTTACAGCAGTGGTTCTAAACTCTGGCTATACGTTAAAATCATCTAGAGGACTTTAAAAATGTTTTAGTATAGACAACGAACCCTAAACCAGTCAATTTGGGATCTCCGGGAGTGGTCCCAGCCTCCCGGGAGATTCCAATGTGCAGCTATAGGAACCACTTTACAGGGAGGTGTGATGGTCTTACCCAAGGATGAGTGAAATTTCAGTAGAGATGCTGGTAATGACTCTGAGGTAGGTGGCGCGGATGCTTTTACCTTCGTGTTTTCAGATGAACAATCGGGGGTTTCCAGAGGCTACATTCACACCATCAGGGCAGGGATAATGGCCAAGTCTTCTAACATCAGAGACAATGGCCTTTTCTACAACTCCAGGCTGTCAAAACTAAGAAGGATTGAAGTAATTAACAAGAGTTCAAAGAAATCCGCTACATCTTTTCAGAGTAAAAATAGTCACATGTTTTGTGTAACTTTTGAAGTAAAATAACACTGTGACCTTTTTCATGCAGATCAAATTTACATTCATATTCTTTCCATAATGAGAACTGTTTTCTATGATCTGGATTATAATTAGAAGCTATATGAAAAGAGTTTTTGTTTGGTGTAAGTGTTTTATGGCACAAATATGATAAAAGGCATAATATTTAGTAAACTCTGATAGATTTGGCCATTTGTTTTTTTAAATTTATGCTAGCAATGCTAAGTAAAACCGATTTTTATTTTTCCACTGTTATTTTACCTAATGTGCAGTGAATACAGTAAATAATGTCATATGAGAAGCCCAGCTAGAGCAGAAGCATACTCTTGAATAGCTTAGTGGTCTATTGAAACACCCATCCCCACCCCCCACCCCCACCCCGCCCCCCACACACATACTGAGTTTCTAAATATAAAACATTCTAGCTAACTGAATTAGAGCAATAAAAATAGAGAATATTTCAGAAGCAAGCAAAAATCATATTGCACTAAGATTTAATTGCAATGATTTTAGAAGTTTCTCTTTAGATGTTTATAGACACAGCATTGTACATTTTCTACAACAGTAAACCAAAATAACAAAGTTTAAACTTTTTTTTTTTTTTTAGGGGAGGGAGTGGGGGAGGGGCAAAGAGAGAGGGAGAGAGAGAATCTCAAGCAGGCTCCATGTCCAGCGTGGAGCCGGACACAGGGCTCCACCTCACAATCCTGAGATCCTGACCTGAGCCGAAATCGAGTCAGACGCTTAACTGACTGAGCCACACAGGTGCCCCCAAAATACAAGGTTTAATCGAGGACTTTGAAATAAGTAATTTCTTTGTGGTGATTTCATAGTAGAAAATTCAGCTCTTTTTTTTTTTTTGCTTGAATTTAAAAATGTTAATTTTTAAAAGGCTTCTGAAGTAGAATTACAATTTTAGAAAGGCTAAAAGTTTATCCTTGCTCAATCACCAGGTAGGGTTTCCTTCAAGCAACTGTAATTTATACCTCTTCTGGTATGACCTGGTTAGTCATACGAGGAATCTGACTGAATAAGAACAGAGTCAATGTCCAGACTTTAATGTGAGGAATGGCTACAAGTACTTGAACTTTTCACTTGGTTGGTGTATTTGTTTCCAGTGATTTTAATACATCACCACAAAGTGGGTGGTTTAAAATAACAGAAATTTATTCTCTCACGGCTCTGAGGGTTAGAAGTCTGAAATCAAGGTATCTGCAGGGCCACACTCCCTCTGGAGGCTCTAGAGGAGTTTCTTCCTTTACTTTTGCAGCTTCTGGTGGCTCCAGGTTTTCCTTGGCTATGGCAGCATCTCTTCAATCTCTGCCTCTATCTTCACATTCTTACCTTCTCCTCCGTAGGTTTGTGTCCCCTTATGTTTTCTTCTTAGGAAACTTGTCATTGCGTGGGGGGCCAATCTGGATAATGCAGGATGATCTCATCTCAAGATCTTTAATTATATCTGCAAAGACCCTTTTTTTTTTTCCCCAAATAAGGCAACATTCACAGGTTCCAAGTATTTGGATGTATATGTACGTATCTTTTGGGAGGTTACCATTCAACCTACTCCAGTTTCTTTTAGTGGGTTCAGGCTGTACTATCTGCTCAGAAACATTCAAATAATTAGGAGAAGCATAGAAATATGTCAATATCCTATTTGCATAATGAAGATCTGGATGTAGTTTGGTTAGCTATGGTAGCATGTTTGACCAAAACACAATGTTTAACTAATCAACTTCCACATCTTTAAGGTTTGCCTGTAATCAGCATAATCCCATAACTTAACAACCTATAAATGGGAAATTGGAAGTAAGGGCATAATTGAAATTTCATACAACAGAAAATACGTAAATACTTCTTCCTCTTTTTTTTTTTTTTTTTGGTTTGTTAGTAACCCAGAACTTTAATAAGCATGGATAGTATCACTGGAAAACAGGCATTCCTCAAACTCAAAAGTAAAGCATTGACAAATGTGGCTGACTCATTGTATTGTGCCATTTTCAAATACTATTTGTAAGTTCCTGAGGTGTTGAAGGATCAAATAAGGTGGTACATTTGAAGTCCTTTATAGATCGTGTTATATCATTCTAGTGTAAGGAAACGATCATTGTTATTTGTGCAGGGGTGGGAACAAGTACAATTTCATAGTTGGACACTATCAAATAATGCCTGCTAAGTAGAAGGTAAGGACATTTTTGTTCAACACATCAAACAGGTTTGTACCTAGTGGGGGTAGTCATGGGAGTTTAGTGTCTGCTCTTAAATCAATTTAACAGGTTGTACTCATCATCAAGGATGAATTGAGTTTGCATTAGAGACAAAGCTCCTTATATAGGAAGTAGGTGAGTCAGCAAGATTAATTCCTTATTGCTTGATTTTTGTGCACTGATAAGAATTCATTTGGGCTGTAAAGATAGATGAAAATCTCAGAGTAAATGATTATGAAATGAGGGAATGTAAAATCCTAGGGAAATAAGAACCTGTCCGTGAGATTAAGAAATAATTTTTGAGAAAGCCCATCTTCCCAGATTTGAGGCATATAGTTGTGAAGATTCAGTAGAAAGAAAATTCATAGCTAATGTAATAACACAAAGTTAATTTTCCAACTTTAAACAATCAAACCTCATTTTTGCCCTAAATAAATCTTACCTGAAAGTCCAATACATAAAACAGATTAAAGTGAAGCTGCTTTAGTTGGATTTTATGAGGGTGGGGGGCAGGAATGAGGGGCACAATGGATATCTTGGTGTATGTGTCATTGTTGCAATTTTGTGCTACGTGTGTGATTATGTGATGAACAGAGAACACTCCAGGCTGGGGCTTTGTTTCATTTTACTCATAGTTGCATCCCTAATGCCTAATACAATGCCTGGAACTCAATATATACATGTGTTGATGAATGAATAGATGGTGGGGGAGCTAAGAACAGCTAATTGGGAGGGGTGCCTGGGTGGCTCAGTCAGTTAAGCATCCGACTCTTGGTTTTGGCTCAGATCACGATCTCAGGGTTGTGAGATCGAGTTCCATGTTGGGCTCCATACTGAGCACGGAGTCTGCTTGAGATTCTCTCTCTTCTTCTGCCCCGCTCACACGTGCATTCTCTCTCTCTCAAATAAATAAATAAATAAATCAGATCTTAAAAAAAAGAAGAGCTAATTGAACCAAGTTAGTTGAGTGTCAATATCTCTGACAGCAGTGAAGGCAGAGATGATTCTTTTTCTTCCATGCCAGCATTTGTCACCCAGGACTGTCATCCACAGAGAATGCTGCATTTCAGTGCCTGGCACAGTTTCTGGAACATAGTAGGTTGCAGTAAATGTTTGTTAAATAAATGGTACTCAGAAAATATTAGTTGAATGAATGAATGAAGTGAAATGAATGAATGAATGAATGTCATATGATAGAATGAGGATTAGTGGTTTCATTTTCTGCCTTCAAATAATTTAAAAAACAGCTAAAACAAAACTTCACGAAGAATCCTAATGGAAGCCTCCTAGGTGTCCTTTAAAAAAAGTCTCTATTAAGTATAAGTTTCACTTTGCTTATATCAATTCCCCAGAACTGTATTGTCTGAAAATGTGACACATCATAAAACAACTGGAGCCAACGGTGGTGCTAAAGCCGTCTTCACTCAGTACAGATGCTGACTTACAATTATCCCCAGGAGACACCAGTGCCCCAGATATGGACAGCTCCAAAAGAAGTATGCCCAGTTTGGAAGAATTGTGTGCCTGTAGGAAACACAGGGGCTCTCTATTTAAGAAGAAGAGGTATAAATTACAGTTGCTTGAAGGAAACCCTACCTTGTGCTTTAGCTAGATGTGTAAGCAATGTGCCATTTGATCTACAGTGTGTATTGTGGTGAGACATTGCCTAGGATGAGAACAGATCGATTTGCAGTTTAACTAGTCATCCAGAGCATCAGCAAACTAGGGCACCAAAGTCATGCCACAGTGATTTTGTACAGAATTTCCCAAGGACCAAGATAACTGTTGCAGTGTGTGTGTGTGTGTGTGTGTGTGTGTGTGTGTGTGTGTGGTGGGGATGGGGATTCTGGGCAGCACCTATCACTGGAGCTTCATCTGATGAATCTCCCTTTTGAGCTTCCATATGTGAGAGTATCAGAAGGCTGTGATTAACTGCCTCAGTGGGTGGACTTGGCCCTGGGGAGAATGAGCCAACTTGTATTTCAAGTGGTGATCTGCAGCTGAATGGCTCTGGGGTGGCTTCTAAGTGGCCCATAGATGGGTTCAGAATGAACACCATACAAACGTGGGGTTGTTTTTTTGATATATTTTTCTCAAAACAAGCAAAATTTTCTAAATTTATACATGGTTATTATAAAAATATAACTAATGCAAAATTATATATAATAAACAATGAAAATGTCTTTTCATCAACCAGCTTCATCAACCTTATCCTTACAGTACCCTCCACCCCACACACATCCTACTTTTTTGCTCAGAGGTAACCACAGATGTCTGCTTGGAATCATTGGTATGAGTGCTCCCAGGCCATTTTCTATTTATATATGAGCATAACAAGGTGACCCCCTTCCCCAAATTCATATGTTGAAGCCCTAGTCTCCAATGTGGTGGTATTTGGAGCTGGGGCCTTTGGGAGGTAATTAGGTCATGACAATAGAGCCCTTGTGAATGGGGTTAATGCCCTTATAAGACACAAGAGAGAGGTTCTCTCTTGGCCATGTAAGGGTACAGTAAGAAGGTGGCTGTCTACAAATCAGGAAGGAGGCTCTGACCAGACACTGAAGCTGCCAGCACCTTGATCTCAGATTTTCCAGCCTCCAGAACTGTGAGAAATAAATTTCTATCATTTAAACCACCCAGTCTATGGTATTTGTTGTAACAGTAGAAACTGACTGGGTGCCTGGGTGGCTCAGTCGTTAAGCGTCTGCCTTCGGCTCAGGTCATGATCCCAGGGTCCTGGGATCGAGTCCCACATCGGGCTCCCTGCTCGGCAGGAAACCTGCTTCTCCCTCTCCCACTCCCCCTGCTTGTGTTCCTGCTCTCACTATCTCTCTCTGTCAAATAAATAAATAAAAATCTTAAAAAAAAAAAAAAAAGAAAGAAACTGACTGAAATGTACATACACAAATACCTACATAGGATCATACTATACATATTTCACTATGACATGCTTTTTTCACTTAACAGTATGTCTTAGGCATACTTCCAACTCAATAATCAAAACAAAAAGATAGCTTCAGTTAATAATAGTTTGGTGTGGAGCACCTGGGTGGCTCAGATGGTTAAGCGTCTGCCTTCGGCTCAGGTCATGATCCCAGGGTCCTGGGATCGAGTCCCACATCGGGCTCCCTGCTCCTTGGGAGCCTGCTTCTCCCTCTGCCTCTCTCTCTCTGTCTCTCATGAATAAATAAATAAAATCTTTAAAAAAAAAAAATAATAGTTTGGTGTGTATCCTTCCAGACTTTTTTCTATACATATATACACATATTTCGTTGGTTTTGGTTATTTTTATAGAAATGGGATCATGCTATATACATTAGTATGTTAACTTGTTTTTTTTCCCCCTAGTAGCATATTGTGATGATCACTTCATGTCAGTATACCTAGGCCTTGCTCACTCTTATAATAATAATGAACTCTTAATAATAAGTGATATTATTTCCCTAGGTAAAATTCCTGAGTCAAAGGATTTGTACATTTTAAATCCTATGAGATACTGTCAAGTTGTTCTCCAAAAGGTCTCTTTTCTCAAAACCTTGCTAACACTTGATATTGCTAGACTTCTTATTCATTGCAAATCTGACAGGGGAAAATTATTTCATTGTTATTTTAATTTGTATTTTCCTGATTACTAATTAGGTTGACCTGTTGCTTTATTTTTAATTCATAATTTCCATTCATATATCATTCTGCTTCTTGGTGGTTCTCCCCTTCTCCACTTTCTTCCAGATCTAGGTCAGCCTGCATAATGCTACCAAGTGAATTTTCCTAAAGTTAGTTCTCATCACTTTACTTTCCTGATCAAAAATCTTCTCTTCAATCCATCAGATATTTATTGAGGTCCTGTTATGGGCCATGACCTGTGCCAGGCTCACGGGGAGGGGCAGTGATGGTTCACGACCAATAATCTGTCTCCTAGTTCAGGAAGCAGTTCTCTCTTCACTCTCCATCCCTCTCCTGAGTTGTGCAATGAGCCCCCAAGTCCAGAATCCTTGAAACCTCCCTCTTTTTAAATAACTTTGGAATGGTCCTCTCCATACTTCAGGTCTGTGGAATCCAAGCTCATTTTTGCTGATATGTGAAATGCATGGCCATATCCAACAAAATGGGAATGATTCTGAAATGTTCTTTTTTTAAAGATTTTATTTATTTGACAGAGAGAGACACAGCGAGAGAAGGAACAGAAGCAGGGGGAGTGGGAGAGGGAGAAGCAGGCCTCCCGCTGTGCAGGGAGCCCGATGTGGAGCTCGATCCCAGAATTCCGGGATCATGACCTGAGCCAAAGGCAGACGCCCAACGACTGAGCCACCCAGGTGCCCCCTGAAATGTTCTCTTAACTCAATATTTGCAGAAAGGAAATTATGCCTCTTTCTGACACTGTCAGCCTAACACTTGAGCACACCCCGCTTTTCCCACCCGTTTGCAGATTGATGTGGTGTCTTGTCCAGGCTAGCAATTTCTGCCTCCCTTTAGTGGTGCTCTTACCAGATGGCAATGTCACTCAATTGGATCTCAAATTGTAGAATGTCCTGTTGACCCTGTAGAACATCCTGGGTGGGGTGTCTCGGGCAATACCAGGAGCTAAGTCCTGCACGTGGTCGAGCATTTGGAATCCTTCATTTTGGTCTCAGAGAGAATCACAAGCCTTTTGTTAGCTGGATAATCGCTCTCCCCACCCCCACACCTTTGAAACTGCCATCAGAGTGCATTGTTCAGGAATAGCAATGGAAACAAAATTGTTTTTTTAAAGAGTGAAGTTCTAAAATGTGTTATTTTTCTGCCACTTTCTAATTCTGGAAAAGGATTAGCGCTAATCACTTCTTTTTAATTTCCAATAAAGCATTTTAGGTGAAAATGTTGATGAAATGTAGTCTGAACTAAGGGAGGGGAAAGCATTGACTTCAGTGGGGCTTCTCCACAGTAATTGGTACTTCATAAGCTTCATTTGTGACAGACATGGTGAAATTTGTCGAAGAGATAAAAGCTCAAAGAGATGGAATTGGCATTTGGCTTTCCAGCTGTCTCTTTTGAAGTATACTTCAGAAGGTTTAGTAAGTAGAAACTGTTTGAATTAAGATACTATTTGCTGTAAGCTTACCGATACAGTCTTTTTTTTATGTGGTATAGAGATGCTTGTAACCTGATGCTGAGTAGTCATTACTGCCAACAACCAGAAATCTGTCTCACAAACCCACTTATTTTGTGTGTTAGTTGGAAGATAGGCAACTCCAGAAAAGTACAGTTCTCTGATCCTCAGCAACCACTGAAGGTGGTAATTAATGAGAAAAAGAATCGAGGTGGACCAAAGCGAATTGCATTCACACCCCAAACAGTGCTCCAGGATGTTTATACATAACTGCTCAGACCAAGCTGTTTTCTTTGCAGACAAACAAAGCTTCAGATTTCTACAACACAAAGTCTAAGACCTCGGTGATAAGAATTAATCTGAACTCAGAAGATTTAAGGCTTAATTAGAATTCTGATCCAAGACAGCAGACTGTGTGAACTGCTGTTGCTAAACTGTACTGTGTAAACATTGCATACTGATGGAGTTTGCTTGTCAACTCGACTGGCATTTCTGTGAGGTAAGCTTGTCTTTCTGTCAGCCAAGTGCATCATGGGAAAAGATCAGCATCTCAAAGGAATGTGATCTGCATGTGTAAGGAGAGGAGGAAAAAAAACCCTCAAAAGAAAGGAGCTTTTGCTTGTTTTCCAGTCGTTGGAAGGTTAAAAAGAAGGTCTTCTAACAATGCATTTTGGCCCAAGGATAGTGAGGCTTTTCTTTCTAAGAATTGATAGACGAACACTTTTTTAAAAAATTCGAGGGATCCTATCTGTAACCCTTAGTGAAGCAAAGAATTCAACTATGTTTTGAACTCTTCCCTAATCCCTCCTGTGGAAATCTTTGTTTTCTCATATCTACTACCTCAGCCAATTTATCGAAATCAAGAGGCGTTTTTAAAAAGTAAGCAGCAGTGTAGCATAGGCAAATGTGAACAGAGGGATTGTCTTCAGATCCTGACTCTGCCACCATATCACCCTGAGCAAGTCACTTCATCTCTCTCTGTACCAGTTTCTCAGCAATTAAATATTGTCATAGGAAGGTACGTCACACTGATACGAGGGTTCAGTGAAGTCATGTATGTGAAAGTCCTGGCACTTAATAGGTGATTAAGAAATGTTTGTTGAATGATTTGAGACAACTGATATTTGTAAAAGTTTGTCTTCTCAATAACATCCTAATGTCACTGTGATGTCTCTGCTCTAGTGTAGACTGGCTTTTCTATAAGCTTCTGAGACCAGGGACCATATCTGTGGGATTCTTTGTTCTCAGCTCTGTAGTATGCATTGGGTTTTTAATAAACAATTTTTGCTTGCCTCTGCTCAGCAAACAAGTTTCTTCTTCCTACTTATCCCTCTGATCCTTTGACCAGTACGTTCCTCAGCATCGTTTGTCTGTCAGTTTCAGAGATTATCTGTTGCAGACAATTTGGGCCAGGTTGTTGTTGTTGTTGTTTTTTAATCGTTGTTTGTGAGGGATTTATTTCAGTACAAGCACTGAAGAAGAGGAGAGAGGGAGCAAGGCCTAATACAGAGCAGGCATTCAAATATTTGTAGAATATATTAGGTGCAGGTAGGTGCACACAGAAGCAGAAGGGAACAGGAATGAGGCAAAAAGAGAAGGAGGTAATGTTGGCGAACGCCTATTACAATTACTGAATGTTTAGTACATGCAGATGAGGACGCTGAGATCATACTCAGATCTGCAGTCTTATCTGCTCAGACATGTTTCAAAATTCAGAAGCCTCTGGATTTTAGAAAGATATATGGTATGTATTCCATAGATTACATAACATCTTCCACAGGTAACTCTAGCGGTAATGCCACATAGTCAAATGCACTAATATTTATGCATTGAAGTATATGAATAGTCACACCTAGCGATATAAATAAAGACTACAAGTAGCTCCATATTAGTCCAGATCAAGCCAATTATTGCTGCCAAATAAGTTACAGAACATATTTTTCAGAGCTTTTTTGATTTTGGAATTTCAGATAAGGGATTGCAGGCCTGTGGTGGGTAGTAGAGACGAGTGAGAACCCAGGGGTGTCAGACTCCAGCAAAGGGCCACTTCCTTGCCGTAGGAGTTCCCTGTTGCTGTTGAACAAGTCACTACAAAGTGAGCAGCTTAGCAATGCAGATGTGCTCTCTTACAGTTCTGGAGATCGTAAGTCCAAAGTGGATCTCCTTTGGCTAAAATCAAGGGGTCAGGAGGGCTGTGTTTCTTCTGGAGACTCTAAGGGAGAATCTATTTTCTTGCCTTCTCCAGCTTCTAGAGACTGCCCACATCCTTGGCTCATGTCCCTTCCTCTATCTTTAAAGCCAGCAATCGCAGGTTAAGTTCTTACATCCCATCACTCAGACCTTCTCTTGTGCCACCCTCTTCCATTTAAAGGGCCCTTGTGATTACCTTAGGTCCAACAGGATAAAGCAAGGTGTACTAACCAGGGTTCTCCAGAGAAACAGAACCCACAGTGTGTGTGTGTGTGTGTATGTGTGTAGAGAGAGAGAGAGAGAGAGATTGACTTAAGGAATTGGCTGATGCAAATATAGAGGCCAGCAAGTCCAAAATCTGCAGGGTGGGCCAACAGGCTGGGGACCAGGGAAGCACCAATGTTACAGTTCAAGTCCAAAGGCCATCTGCTAGAGGATTCCTTCTTGCTTAGAAGAGGTCAGTCTTTTGTTCTATTAAGGCCTTCAGCTGATTGGATGAGGCCTGCCCACATTTTCGAGGGCAATCTGCCTTACTGAAAGTCCACTGATTTAAATGTTCTTCTCACCCAAAAACACCTCTACAGAAAAATCCAAAATAACGTTTGATCAAATAACTAGGCATTGTGGCCCAGACATGTTGACACTTAAAATTACCCATCACATAGGCTAATTTCCCCTCTCCGGGTCAGTAGATTAGTGGCCTTTCCATCTTCAACCTAATTTTACCTTGCCAGGTAACTTAACATATTGTCATTCCCAGGGATTAGTTCATGGATATCTTTAGGACCATTATTTTGCTTACCACAGTGTGGTTGTGTAAGTTGTGCACAACACAGTTCCAAGGGGAAAGCACTCACATAGATTGCAATTTCAGTAGTGCCCTCTGAAGTGATGCAAAGTGGAGTTCCTTTTCCAGAGCCCACTTGCCTAAAAAAAAGCCATTGTACATACCCTACCAGGGAGAAAGTATAGTAAAACTTTTTCCAGACTCATCCTCTGGAAAACATGGTGATGATGGCTTCTGCATAAATATATCCGCTAGTTCCATAAGAACTGAGATGGAGCCAGGGTCCCTAGGGAATCACCCACCCTGTGACGTGCAGGAACACAGTTAGGTTTTCAGTTCAAAGTCTTCTTCAGGACCAAGCCAGGATGGTTTCTAGTAGGCTTCCAAAACTCAAACAGGATTGCCTCCTTCAGATAACTCTGGATATTTTGTGGCAGAGAAGAGGGGAAAACTGTGTTCTTGATTATGGGAAGCCTGGTGAAAGGTTCCAAAGGAACTGCTACCAGTCCAGCATCTGAGGCAGGGAATTTTTGGGTTGGGTGTGGTTGAGTGGGTAAAGAGTATAATCTCAATAGCTATGGAGCCTGATAGATCTTTCTGCAGAAGAGCATTGTTTTGTTTTGTTTTGTTTTTTCAGGAGAACCAAGAAATTGCTAGAGTAGCTTATATTTTTATTGGTTTTGCATAGATGACAGAGAAACCAAATACCTTCTAAATGCTCAAGTCAACAGACAGATGTACCTTTACACCTTGCTCTATTCCCCTCTCCCTAAACAAAGCTCGGAACAGAAGTAAAACAGGAGAGAAAAATCAGAAAGTCTATCATATGGTTTCACTCATATGTGGAACATAAGAAATAGCGCAGAGGACCACAGGGGAAGGGAGGGAAAACTGATTGGGAAGAAATCAAAGAGGGAGACAAACCACGAGAGACTCTGGACTCCAGGAAACAAACTGAGGGTTACAGAAGGGAGGAGGATGGGGGGATGGGGTAGCCGGGTAATGGGTATTAAGGAGGGCACGTGTTGTGATGAGCACTGGGTATTATACACAACTAACGAATTGTTGAACACTACATCAAAAACTAATGATGTACTATATGTTGGCTAACTGAACATAATAATAATAAAAAAAAGAAAATACAACAAAAACTAAGGATGTATTATATGTTCACAAATTGAATTTAAATTAAAAAAAGAAAGAAAAAAAAAGTCTTTTCCAAATGTTCCAGGGCCATTAATTCAAACTGTTTCCGCAGATCTAGGAGTAAAGGGTCCCTCTTTTGTGGCAAAGTGAAAAATCTCATTTATCATCATTTGCAAAAGCTCATTGAGGCAAAACTCTATCTCCCGAACCTTCGAATTCCTACAGTAAATCGCCACACTCTAGATGTTTCATTGTTGTAAAGAGAGTCATTACTGGAGACAGTTAAGCAAATTGGTAAAATTCTGCTGTTAGTTAGTTAATTAATTAACTTTTATTTTTTGAGAGAGAGTGAGTGAGTGCAGGGAGGGGCAGAGGGAGAGAGAGAATCTCAAGCAGGCTTCATGCCCAGCATGGAACACAATGTGGGGCTCAATCTCACCACCCTGAGATCATGGCCTGAACCAAAGGTAAGAGTTGGACACCCAACCGACTGAGTCACTCAGACACCCCACTGCTGTTAGTTCATAATCACTACTTAGTTCTTTGTAACATCTCCTGCAACTTCTGTTTCTGTCCTACTATTGCTCAGAGAAGGGCAATACTTCTGGTTTTGATGTTGATTGGCTTTTATTAGACACTAGGAAATTTGATCTAGATTAAATCAGTGCTGGTGAGCATGGAGGATACAGAGAAAGGTCAGCAGGCTAGGTGAGCAAATTGCCACCAAATGGAGGATGTGACCTCAATTTTTCCTTTTGCAGAAAGGACCGATGGCTGACAAGTTCTTGGGAACATATAGCTGTTCAAAATAGAGGAATACAAAAGGGAAATATCTGACAGGCCTTGGAACTCCTAAGTCCTTATCTAAACGCCCATTGGGCTATTTGTTAATGGAATTAGCACAAATCCTGTCAAATCTCTGGTTGGACTCCAGAGCCCAGGCTTATTCCGGGCAGTTATACTGCATTATTAAATTATGTTCAGTATCTTCTGTTTAATGTGTAATACATTTTAGAGTGGAATGAGGGCAATCTGGTTAAATTTTATAATAATCTGAAGCAAAAAAAACCCCAACAATTTATTGCTTAAAGGTTAAAGGCGTTTGGTTGTTGAAAGACTGACCAACAGAGAGAAGACATTACTATATTTCATTTATTAACACAATTTGATATCCTAAACTGTCCAGATTTTTTTTCAGTGGTCAGGTAACCATAGTCTAAGGCAAGGGGTCAATAAACTTTCTCTGCAAAAAGCAAGAGAGTGAATATTTTAGGCATTGTGGGACAGATAGATGGTCTCTGTTGCAACTCTAGATAGCCCCCACTTTTTGAAAGTTCCCATTAAGGGCGCCTGGGTGGCTCAGTCTTTGAGCGTCTGCCTTCGGCTGGGGTCATGATCCCAGGATCCTGGGATCGAGCCCCGCATCGAGCCCCGCATCGGGCCCCCTGCTCCGCGGGAAGCCTGCTTCTCCCTCTCCCACTCTCCCTGCTTGCGTTCCCTCTCTCGCTGTGTCTCTCTGTCAAATAAATGAAATCTTAAAAAAAAAAAAGAAAGTTCCCATTAACCCGCTTAGCTTTTAGGAAAGACCTACATGAGTACCTGTTTTCGCTAACTGGAAGAAATTCGAAGAGGGTTTTGGCTTTTATGAAAAAAGGCCAAAAGCAAAAAGAGCATTGAGCACTTGTTTTGCCACCAGCTAGCGGTTGGGCAGTTGCGCACCCTGAGCAGTGAGAACGGCGCCGCCCAGCTCCTTCTCCAGGAACCGCACTCAGCATCTCAACATCAAGGCGCCAGGGCTTAAACCGGGTCTGTGAGCATCTGTGCTTTCTAAAGTATCAGAAAAGCCCAACAGAGATTATTTTTGGGGGTCTGGGAACACTCACAAATGTTTCCATGTAAATTAATAGTAATTGCCTCTTTGCTCTGCTTTATGCCACTTTGGCTTATGAAAGTTTTCAGAGCTACATGGCTAATGCTCACATTTCCTTCAAGTCTCTGTTCAAATGCTGCTTTCTTAATGGAGCCCATTGTACCCATCCTATTTAAAATGGCAACCACCTTTCTCACATTTCAGTCTCCCCTTACTCTGCTCGATTTTTTTTTTCTCTACTTTTGGATCGTGAGGGAAACCTACTTGACTCTACCATTGTATCATAAAAGCAGTCATAGACACTGCATAAATGGATGAGCATGGCCATGTTCCAACAAACTTTATTGACAAAAATAGCTGGAGGGCCAGATCTGTCCTGTGGGCAAGTTGTAGTTTGTTTACCCCCAGTCTAGGAGACAAGAAATAAACTCAATTGACTAGCTTGATTTGTTAATAAGCTGTAAAAATCAGAGTAATAAAGTAGATCAGTCATCCAACCTTGCAGGATGGGAACAGCTGTCCAAATCATTCTCTCCTCTACATTTTCAATGATCCTGATTTTTTAATGTCTTCCTTTTGTCTCCCCTGATATTCTCCACTGTGCTAGGATGCCATAGGAGAAAAAATGGGGAGTGGGTGAATCATAGATTAGGAGGTATGAGATGTTTGAAGGAGATAGGATGGCTTGGTACAACTTGACTTATGTACATAGGAATGAATTATCCAATAGTTATATTTTTTACTCTTTAACAAAGGACAAGTTACGTAACCAAGACAAAATGGACATATGTTGCCTCCATCACTTTTGGCCTTGGAGAGTGGAATCCAGCAAACACTGAGTTCTGTTCTTTTTCTTCTAAAGAAAGCAAGCATTTGGATTATAAAGTTTGATTGTGTTGACTCACTCCTTACTTTGGAAAAATGCTCCCCTCTCTCAGTATCTCTCATTTTTAAGTCAATTTAGTGCCAAGGGCCAGATTTTAATCTTAAATGTCAAGTATACTTACAAATGTCAAGTGCACATATAAATGTCAAGTGAACTATGTGGTTCTTCATATCCTCTCCTATTGAAGGGTAGAAGGCACTACACAGAAGACCCATGACTAAAAGATTCCAATTCTTAATGAAATTTGTTCTTGTGCTGGAGGCTTAGCTATCTAGTTAACCGTTATATTCACTCTGCAGCCTCACAATGAAATTGGAATGGTTTTCAGAGTTGGAGTCAATGAACCACATACTTGTTTATAAGAAGTTACAGAGAGAGTGCAAGTCCTCTTGGTTGATATTTTGAAAGAAAATAGGATCAACAGAAAAAAAACAATTTCAGGGGAAATTGCTTGTGTGCCCATTGGACAATATTTTGAAATGACCTTTGGATTAGCTACTTACTCATGTGACTGGAACACCTTTGCCTTCTTGTCAGTGAATCCTTCCTGCTTGTGCAAGGGGAGGCATGGCCCCAATTTATAGTCTCACATTTATAATTTTCCTGAAATGGATCCTTTTTTCTCCAAAACCAATCCTTTGGGTTTTTAATAAACAAGCAGATGTTCTATAGGATTGCTGAGTTTCATGCACATGCTTGCCTTTCTTCCTTTATCCATTTTGTATATACTTATTCAGTGTCTACTATGTGTTAGGTGCCAGATATAAACAGCAATGAACTCATAGATCCCCTAGTGGTGGGGACAGATCTTAAATAATTAATCACCCAAGTAAATAAATAATTAAGAACTGTGATAAGTGCTGTGAAGGAAAAGTACATTGTGCTCTTAGAGCTTATAATAGGGAGAACTGACCTAGCCCAGGATCAGGGAAGCCCACTCTAAGGAAATGTCCATTTGGCCAAGATTGGAAGAATGAGTAGAGGTTCAATAGACACAGAGTGGGAGAAAGAGTGTGCCAGGCAGAGAACTCTAGATGCAAAGCCCTTGAAATCAGAAAGAGCCCAGAGCATTGAAAGTAGATCAACGTCTCCCAATGACTGAAGGAGTGAGCAGGAAAGAGACACAAGACTCATTTCTTCATCAAATATTCTGGGGCCCATTGCATACAAGGCACTGTTCTAGGTATTGGGGATATGATAATGAAAAAAAGTCCCTGCCCTTATGGAACTACTTTCTAGTTGGTAAGAGAGACTATAAATGTATAACTCAATATTAATTTAATATCCTATAGTAATAAGTGTTCTTAAGAAAATGAAGCTGGGTGGTCAGGGAAGGGCTCTTGGAGGATGTACCACTTGAGCAAATATGAGATGGTTAGATAAATACCTGTAGGAGGAGAATTCCAGGAAGTGGAATCAGCCCATGAGAACATGGTTGGTGTGTTTTTTAGACTTTTTAAAATTTAATGTTCTCAACAATCTCAGGAAGCATATACTGGGTAACTTGTGCTAAATTTATAGCTTATACATGTCCAGGTAGGATTTAAAACCAAATCTATCTATTCCTTTCCTCTTCCCATTAGGTAATACTGCTTCTTTAGAGGGTTCATATGCAGAAGTCATTAATCATTTCAAAGTTATCACATCTGAGAGGGGACATAATCCTTAACATGTGTTCCAGATAGAACCCCAAGCTGATGCTGATGAAGGCATTTTCATCCTTTTGTGCTGGAGAATACTCCTTTGGAGCCTGTTATGAGGAAAATGCATGCTTATTGCATAGTCTGTGGTATGTTTGGAAATCATTGTGTAACATACACAAAGTCTGAGACTAATAGGAGACTTAGTTTCTATGCCATTTCTTCCATTCAATTAGTTGTGTAAACTTAGGCAAGCTACAACCTGAGTTCCAGTTTCTTCATCTGTAAAATGGGAATAATAATATCTTTCTTGTTTGTATCTCAGAGTTATTGTGAATATATAATTAAAATATCTCTACCTTCAAAATATACCCTGAATCCAACTATTTCTCACTATCTTCACTGCTACCACTCTGGTCCAACCACCAATATTTCTTTCCTGGTTTACTGTAATGGCAGACCAACTGGTCTTCCTGTTCCACTCCACCTGTCAACCCCATTCTGAATGGAGCAAGAGTGATCCTGCTAAAAGCAAGTTCGATCACAGTGGGACTCACTGTTCTGTTCCAAATCCTCCAGTGGTTCAATAATTCACTTAGAATTAAAGCCAAAGTCCTAATATTGGCTTACATATCCCTCCATGGTTTGCTCACCTATATTACCATGCTGACCTCTTCTTCTCATCTAGTGCTCTCATTCACTCTGCTCCAGCCACACTGGTTTACTTGGTATTCCTCAATCACACTAGCTACAATCTCAACTCAGGTTTTTGCTTGTTTTTGCCTCTTTCAGGAACACTATTTGGGCAGAGAGCTACATGGCTAATGCTCATTTTTCCTTCAAGACTCTGCTCAAATGCCACTTTCTTAATGGAGCCTACCGTGCCCATCCTATTCAAAATGGCAACCACCTTTCTCACATTTCAGCCCCCCTTACTCTGCTCAACTTTTTATTTTTTCTTTTCCATATCACTATTCATTGTTTAATATAATACATACTTGTTGAACCAACTGAGCCACCCAGGCGCCCCTACACATACTTGTTTATACAGTGGCCATATAATTCTGTACCAACTGGGGAATTTTTGAGAGTGGAAGTGAGTGCTATTAAAGTATACCAGTAGCAGGTATAAACTGAGACTTAGTAATTTATGATGATTAAAAAAATCTATATGTCTCCCTTTGCTGGGCTTTACAGAGATAGGGATCTTTGAATGTTTTGTTGTTTACTTATTTATCTCACTTATCAATAACAGTGCCTGACATAGTAGGTTATCAATACATACTTTGAGTAAATGAATGAATAATACATTTGAAAGATGTTTTAAAGATATAAAGTACAGTAGATGTGTATACTAGTTATTTTTTCTATCCGTATATATGTATCTAGATACATATATAATGTAAAATACATCTATATCTGTATATTTCCATCTATATACTAAACATGTATTTAATGTCAGCAGGCTCCCCTACCACATTACCCCTTTTATTCCCCAGGATAGAGTAAAAGATAAGTTTTGCCATATATTTTATATGTACTTTAAAAATGCTAAAGAGTGATTTGAAAGATAAACATGATGTAGGGAAAATTATTATAAGGGGGTTGAAAGATGCTGTTTATTAAAAAGACTTTTTTTCCCCTGAGGGCACATCTCTCTGCTGAAGGCTTACAGATACTGACAGTCGCCTCGAGGAGTTGTTGATGTGTATTGACTGAAAATTAGTTTGATGCAGGCTGTGCAGTGGAAGGCCAGGCAACCTCCATTCCTACAGAAGAGAAAATACAGCATCTGTTGATGGAGGAATAGGTAGGAAGCATGGATGATGGAGTGGAGTGAGCTCTTGCAAAAGATGGGCCAGAGGTGACGTCTGGTAAGGAGACAACAGATAAGGGTTAAATTAATGATTGAAATGTGACTTAGCCCACACCAGGCTATATAAAGTGCTTGGCAACAACTGGAAGTAGCCATTTCTTTATTTTTACAACAATATGCAGCCATTCATTGCTCTGTCTGCTCTATTTATTGACCTGCTCTTGAATGAATTTCTGGCAGAAACCAAAATACAATATACTCTTATCAAAGTTAATGAATGAACTGAATCCAAATGTGAAATGGTTTATATTCCATTTTGCTTACTCTATAGTTTTGGAAATGCTTAGATAAACAACAGTGTGCAAATTACTTATAAAGCCAAAGCAAAATCAATAGATGATGATATTGATGAGGATGATTAAGTCAGATAATTTTCTTTTAGTCAAATTTAAAAACAATAAGGCCTCATTGGGCTAGACTTTGTGGGCTTCTATCTTCTTCTCCCTTTTAGTAAATCAGATTTGGTTGAGTTGGCTTCTCATGCTTCCTAGTCCTACAACATCTGAAATAACTTTTCCATCCATAGTACTTTCTTATATTCCAAGTGTGTATCACAGAACACAGGCAGAAAAGTTCACTGGGTTCAGCTGGATCATGAAAAAAGGCAATATTTCAACATTTGATCTTCTTTTCAGGCATTTCAGAAATCATAGGTGAGATCAATATGAAAAGAGGTAGAATCTTTACAATTCCAATAACGGAAAAGAGAGAAAGGAGAGCATCTGTTTTTCATCTTCTTTTTGGACCAGCACTTGACTTCTTTTCAGAGCTTTCAGCCTTCTGATAGCATTGGGAAGCCTCTAGTTCAGATGCATCTTTGTGGTTTGTATCACTGACAAGTCAACTGTTTACTTTAAATATTAGAAGGTACTTAAATTAGCAAAAGCGAACTTGAGCAGAGCCAGACGTATAGTAAGGACTCAATTTATGTTTTAATTTAATGTAATAGGGTAGGTATCTTTTGTAAGCTTATTTATTTATTTATTTGACAGAGAGAGACACAGTGAGAGAGGGAACACAAGCAGGCGGAGTGGGAGAGGGAGAAGCAGGCTCCCCGTGGAGCAGGGAGCCCGATGCAGGGCTCGATCCCAGGACCCTGGGATCATGACCTGAGCCGAAGGCAGACGCTTAACGACTGAGCCACCCATGCGCCCCTTGTAAGCATTTTTATTTGCCAATTCATCTCTCCTGTTTGATGCCAGGTAGCCCCCTAAGATCTGAGCAGCTAGAGAGGAGATATAGATGTATGAATTTCATAGCCACAGGCTTAAATATGCAAAACCAGCTTACTTCATTTTTCTGTTAGTGAATTCATTTTCTTTCTCCAATGCCTCGTCTATCTTATAGTAGTAGGAAATAGCAGCAACAACAACCATAACAATAGCAATAATAACCTTAATCTAATTGCTGCCAGGTAACTCAGTCCAAATTTGTGATGTCACAGTTAATACAAGTTAATAATTCAGCCACATTCAGATTTAAAACATTTCACTTTTTCTCTCTTGCCTCTATTTCCTTGCAGTTTCTTTTAAGCTTCTGTGCATGGTGATGTTTGTGGGGACTTGGCTTTATGCAGCTGTTCCATGGCATTTTTGAGAAGGGAGTCTCAAAAAGGCTCTCTTCTTGAACCTCTTCTGTCTTGATCCTATGAAATCCTCCTACTCCAGTTGATCTCTGGTACCATTAGGAAGGCTTCTGCCTGAAAGTAACAGAAAATCAACTAACAGTGCCTTAAAACCCAAGGCTATTTATTATTTAGTAATAAGAAAATCCAGCTGCAAGTGGCCTCAAAGTTGTTCTGACAGTTCAGTGATCCAGGCTTTTGCTATCTTTCTGCTCTGCCATTCTTTGCATGTTGGCTTTTCAATTTTGTGCTTCTTACCTCATGGTCACAAAATGGCCACTGCACATCCTGACATCATATAAGCTTTCCAAGGCAGAAAAAAGGAGGGGAGAACCATCACTAATCAGTAGATGCAAGTTGTATATACCTCTTTTATCAGGAGAGCAGAAGGTCCTCAAAAACTTGCTCTTAGAAATGAGTCACAGGCTACCACTTGCTGTGAAGAAGGCAGGGAAAGTGACTTTCTGGGTTTCCACTTCTGTCACGGGAGACAAGCAAGGGAGATGGAGTTGAATGGCATCTTGAGTGGCCAGCCTTCAGTTTCTACCACTACTAGTCTGGTTCTTGATACAGGAAATACACAGTGCTCCCTGAAATCATGACTGAGATAGTCTGTGGGAGAATGACTAGGTTCAATCACTGAATTTTTTGCTGTTGGAGGGGGCCTTTTGTGTGTGGGAAACACTATTTTTGCAGTTACTTGGTTTTATATCAATTTATTAAAATTACAAATTAAAAAGTAATTTTCTCCTGGCCTTTAAATTCAATTTAAAAATATTAGTCAATTCCATAAATCTAGTATATTTTTTCAATCACTTGCAAGAAGCCTTCGATTAATGTTAGATCAACTCAGGCTGAACAGGCTAAATTCCGCTTAATTAAGTGAATAATAGTTTGTGAAATTAGGTGCCTCAATTCTCTTCAACATTTCAAAGTGCATATTTAAGTCTAATATATCTGATTTTCTTTTTAAGCACTTCAAATACCTGACCAGGTGAATTTATTAATTTTTTAAAAAAGATTTTATTTATTTATTTGAGAGAGCAAAAGAGAGAGGGAGAGAAAAAGAGACAGAGAGAGTACGAGGCAGGTGAGGGGTAGAGGAAGAAGCAGGCTGTCCCCTGAGCAGGGAGCCCAATGCTGGGCTTGATCCCAGGACTCCGGGATCATGCCCTGACCAGAAGGCAGACACTTAACTGTCTGAGCCACCCAGGCGTTCCACCTGACCAGGTGAATTTATGATCCCAAAATGCAAAATCTTACTAAGTGCTTGAACAACTTTTATATATTTAATAAGTTAAACTTGTAAATATAAAGAATATCAAGTTCTTTTAATCATTCTAGTACTTTAAAAAATAAATATGAGCATAACTTACATACTTTAATAAAAATCACAAATCAATGAAATTTTAAAATTGGAATCTGTTCTCTGCTTAAACTGTCATTCTAAAATATGCCACATTCTCTTCCACATAGCACACTAAATACCAAGTGCACACACATTATTCTGAACTTCACATATTGGTATTAATACTATGGATGTGGTTCACTTTTTTTCTCTATATTTTATTACAAACCTCCCTAGGATTTTAAAGAGACTTAGTCCTAAGGAGAGTAGTGCATCACCTCAGGTCAGGTAAGCTGTGCTTGCCATTACAAGTGAACTGAGATCACTTACGAGTCAGAGATGTGGGAGTGGGATGCAGTACCAGGAGCAATGATGTTCCACGAAGATTCTATTGTGTGCAGTTGTGTAAACTGGGCTCCTTTCTAAATCACTGTGGTCACAGGGAACTCTAGATCCACATCCTTCAGCTGGGGTTGTTCTTATAAATTCAGGTTACACCTTGAAATCAGTCTTCCATCATCATTACCTAATTTGAATACATGAAATAGTCAGTCAATAGTCAATAGAAGAATAGTCTTTAAACTACCCCCTCACCCAAGTTCATAGCTGACTTCCTTGAATGAATGCCTACTGCCTGAGTGAATTCAGGATTCTTTTTGTATGTTCCCTTCTGAGCCACGATTCTTATACTGTAATGACATCTGGTTGGATTCTGCATATTCCTTATGCAGTTGTTTCCATGGTTTAAACTGCTAATGTCAATTCTCACAGTGGCACATAACTATTAGGCAACTGTATCTTCTCCTGTTTCTAGAGAATGGTCTTGGGTGGTGGGGTGGGTGGAGCTGTCCTTGCTACTCTATCCTTTTTTACCTGTTCTTACATCATAACCCCGAGACAATGGGCATACCCACTGGCTCTCTCTGACAACTTCTATACCCCCACTGGGCACCTATGGAAATTTTGGAGATGCAGAAACTGCAGGAGTGTTCTTAAACCCTCTTTTTGCCTATGTCACCCATAGGCATGACTTCCTTGGTATTCTGTCACACTGCAATACTTCTCAAAGGGTTTTTCTGGTGAGGGTGAAGGGTTGAAGAGAATGGATTGTCCCAGAGTGTGTCTGCATCTTGCTGCATTACACTTGAACCCCTGGTTTTTGAACTTATAGGCCAGACATTTTGGCTCCTTTGTTTCCCTGGGCCAATATGTCACCTTCCTCCTGGGTTAAATTTAGCTCCATTTATCACAGCAGAAATAAGATAGGTCACATGGGAGAAGAAAAGGACTTGTCAGTTAAAGATACAAATCATTATTTGGCGAGCCATAGTATCTTACCCAGGGGATAGAAGAATTTGTTACCTTCTCTTCTAAATCAGCCTGTGGTTTAGTAATTGGAACAGCTACAAGGGGGGATCTTATCCTCTAGGATGAGAGTAGCTTGCAAATTTATTGGAACCAAGGCCAGTGGCTTCTCTAAATGTGGCTGATTCCTTTTCTTCCATGAGCTCTCCATTTAAATGCTACTGCCTTGAGGAGGCCTTCTCTGACCCTTCAGGCCAGGCAAGGCTTCTCTATAATATACTCTCAAAATGATCTTGATTTGTTTCTTAGCATGAATCCCACTTAACATTTTCGTTTAATGTTTACCCTAACCAGTAGACTGTGAGCTTGTGGGTGCTGGTGTCTGACCCCTCTTCTTCATAGCTCTCTCACCAGTGCCTAATGTTATGTTTGGCACTGAGTAGCTGCTCAAAAAATATTGAATGAATGAATAATTGTTTTTAATTATTTTGGTTAGTGAAATGCAGTAAACATTGACAAGAGGCTAGGCTCCAGTGACTTGGCATCTCTTGAATGCATGAGTTTGGGCAGTGGGGCTTCTGGTCACCACCTTGGATTTTTGGACTGGCTGAACAGCTTTGATTTTCACGATTTCTTCAAAGGTTGTGGGATTTAAGTGGAAGGCACAAATTCAGTAAGTGAGGGCATGTCTTAGCATACACAAAATGGCATCTTCAGGTTCCAGCAAGAGGACATTTTCCTATTGCCATTAATCAAAACCACAATGTTATCTTCAGTGTTTAGCTAAATAGAGTGAATGGAGTGATTTTAGTGATGTGTTGAAATTTGTTAGTCGAGAAACACTTCCAAACTGTAAATGGGAATTCAGATGAATCTAAAGCTTCCTTTCATTTTGCAAAGCAGCCAAATCTTCCAGGATTTATTTTCTTCCTGACATTCTTTTATATAACACATTTGAACAGACTTAAGATGAAACAGAGATTTTTTCATGTCTTTTGACCCTGAGCCATTTATATGAGAGAGGTTTTTACAACATGAATATTTTTGGCTCTAACAACTGCACCTTTAAAATGGCATAAAACACAGTGTTTAGAACGCAAATATCACTGACATTTTGAAAGTGCAAACAATGTTTAATAGCATGGCAGAAAATTTATTGCCTCTGCATGAACATAGGTATTGCTTAGAAGTTTATGGTATTTAAGAGTTAAATAAATCAGTGGAAAACTCACTATAGACTAGCTCTATGTAACCAGAGGTAGGTATAATAATTAGGAGGACTGTGAAACTCTTTTAATGCTTCAATAAATATGCCAATTATCTGTGGCAGCTTGCTGTTCTCTTAGCCCAGATTGCTGCTTTGTAGGTAGGTATCAATCTTCACTACTTGCTGTGTTCAACCTTTCTGAATCTGTGATCAGGATCCATCTGTTCAGCTATATTTGTTAGTGTGTTTTCTTATGACATAAATCCTTCAAAAATGTTCCTCTCCAGAAGTGGTGTCATGATACCTGCTGGGTTATATTTGTCAGACACAATAATAGTATAATAGTCTTTAACCACAGATAATAGAAAGTAAAATATGCAAAACAAAAAGTTGTGTCCTTCTGCTGAGGCCAGGGAGTAAATAGTGGTGCTCCTGACAGATTGGTCAGAAGGGATGGTAATTATGAAAGATGGCCATGGCTTGGTAGTAGTAAGTACACTTGACTCAGAATAGGGCATGTAAGCTCATTAAGTATTTCTGAGGCTTCCATCTTGGGGATATGCTTGCTTAGTGTCCGGCCATAGAAAATAAAATGGGAGAGAAATGATTGTTTGCAAGTGGTAATGCAGTAGGTGCTAACATCCAGGATTACCACTCTTCATTAAAGGAAAAATTTGGTGATTCCTTAAAGATGGAAAAAATGCTTTTAAAATCTGAACCGATTTTAATTTTGAAAGATGCGATGCCTTAGCCATGCTAATATTTCTCTACACTTTTTCCCCGTTACAGGGTCTTTTCCATGCTTTTATATACACTTTGAGAGAAGAGTATTGGAAAATAATTTTTGTTATAAAAATGATTTGAAAATCTTGAGGCTGACTGTCTGAGAGATAAGCATTTCTAACTATTCAGTTTCATTTAAGAAGGCATAGAACATTCAACCTGGAAAGGAAAGGTCTCCCACTTTACAGGTTAAGTTTTTTTCAACATTTATTGAGTGCTTATAGATAAACAAACTAAAGCTCAAAAAGGTTAATGATTTGCCAAGTTGATACAATCAGGCCCATATTTCCCCCTTTTATTTGTGTATGTAAACTTTTATGCCACTGTTTACCGGTATTTTGTATTTCTGTTTCATCCTCTTTTTTTGACTATTAATGTAATCATCATCATTATTTTATATAATGTGTGTTTAGATTGATCTCATGTTTAACATATGCCCACTCTATCTTCTCACATCTCAGATCTTCTGTAATCATTTTCCTTATACCTTAAATTCACCTTTTAGTAGTCACTTCCATGATGCAACATAAATTCGAGTGTGCACGCATGCACTCACACACACACCAGCTTCAACGATTATTTCTCCCATCTTGCAAATGAATATTCATGCTATTTATTCATAATCATTCATTTTCTGTTCATTTATTTATTTTATCCAACAAATATTTTTTGAATGCCTACTCTAGACAGAATGTTCACATGCTGGTGAACACAGGGATGAATAAAAATTAATGTGGTTGCTCTCTTCATGGAACTTAGTTAGCATCTAGTGGAGCAGGCAAATGTTAAAGGAATTATTAAATAAATATATAAGTTCAAAATAACAAAGGACTTATAAATCCAAGACAGAAGATGGAGGGGACTTGTTAGGTAAGACCTCTTTAAGAAAAAATAAGTTTAAGTTGAAACCAAAAAGTGATGTGGTGGATGGTTGGGAAGGGTCTTCCATGCAGAGGGAATAGTAAGCACAAAGGCTCTGAGGCAGGAAAGAGCTTGCCTCTTTGAAGACACAAAAGAAAGCCAGGATGGCTAGTGTGTAGTAAAAAGGGAGGGGAAATGAAATAAAGCTGGAAGTGCAGGAGGAGGATAGATAGCTAGATAATTCGGGGCTGTGTAGACCAAAATGGGGAGCCATTGAAAGGTTTCAAGTAGAAGAGTGGCATGATTTGAATTTATGTATATGTATATATACATATTATACACATATACTTTAAAATTTTAATTTATGTATTACATTTCAAAAATATATGTAACTTATTTGTAAGTTAGGAATAATGATAATACATTGAATAATGAATACCTCTAAACCCACTACCCAATTTAAAAACTAGAAGATGACCAATATCCTTTAGTTTTGATGTTACCTACAAGTTCTTCCCCAATGCCCTTCCCCTATCATTTCCCTACATTACTATTCTAAATTTTTTTTATTATTTTTATTTTTATTTATTTATTTATTTTTATTTTTTAAAGATTTTATTTATTTATCTGACAGAGAGAGAGAGAGACAGGAGAGAGGGGACACAAGTAGGGGGAGTGGGAGAGGGAGAAGCAGGCTTCCCGCCGAGCAGGGAGCCCGATGCGGGGCTCGATCCCAGGACCCTGGGATCATGACCTGAGCCGAAGGCAGCTGCTTAACCGACTGAGCCACCCAGGCGCCCTATTCTAAATTTTTTTTAAAGATTTTATTTATTTATTTGACAGAGAGAGAGAGAGTGCGCGCAAGCGAGCAAGGGTAAGCACAAGCAGGGGGAGCAGGAGACGGAGAAGCAGGCTCCCCACTGAGCAGGGAGCCGACGTGGGACTTGATCCCAGGACTCTGGGATTCTGACCTGAGCTGAAGGCAGACGCTTAACCGACTGAGCCACCCAGGTGCCCCTAAATTTTGTTTTTAATATTCCTTTGTTCTTTCTTTTTTTACAGTAGCATGATCATATATGTATAATCTCTAAACAATATATATTTTTGTTTTGAGCTTCATAAAAAATTACATTATACTACCTATGTAGTCATTATACAACTCATTAAAGAAAAACCTCAACATTACGTTTGTAGGATGCATATCTGCTGATGATTTGGCTGCAGTCATACATTTCTACCATGCTAATAGTATTTTGTTGTGTGAATATTTCACAATTTATCCATTTTACTGTTGATGGAAATTTGAGTTGTTTATAATTTTCTTGTTTATGAACCCTCTTATACATGTCTCTAGGTTAACACAGTCAAGAGTTTTTCTAGGGTGTGTGTATGCTTAAGAATTGAATTGCTAGGTCATGCTCTGTGAGCATGTTAAGTTTTATAAAACAATGCCATATTGTTTTCCGTATAACACTTCCACTAGTATTGTACTAGTTCCTCTTGCCATCAGACTTTAACCCACAATTGGGATTGTCAGACTTTTTAATTTTTGCTCATATTGTGGGGATAAAATGCTATTTCATCTTGAGCTTAATTTGCATATTCATGATTATTAATGAGGTTCAGTGGATTTCATGATTATTGGCCATGCTCACTCTCTTTTGTGCAGTATCTCTTTGGTTTGTGCTCATTAAAAAAAATGTTATTTATTTTTGTTTATGTCATTGATTTTGTAGTTCCTTATATATTTTGGATACTAGTAAAGATATTTTTTAGTTTATTATCTCATTTTTTCACTTTCTTTATCATGGCTATTTTGAGGACCAAAAATAATCAACATTAAGGTAGTTGAATTTTTCAATGTTCTATTTTATGGTGTGTGTGTGTGTGTGTGTGTGTGTGTGTGTGTGTGTATGTGATTTCAACAAATCCCTACTCTCCCCAGGGTCACAAAAACAGTCTCCTGTATTTCCTTCTATAAGTTTTATTATTTTTATTTTTCCAGCTTTATTAAGGTATAATGGTCAAATAAAAATTATATATATATGAAGTGTACAATGTGATGATTTGATATATGTATACATTACAAAATAATTACCACAATCAAGCTAATTAACACAGCCATCACCTCACATAGTAACCAATTTTTTGTGTGTGCAGTGAGAATACTTAAGATCCAGTTTCTTAACAAATTCCAAGTATACAACACAGTATTATTAACTATAGTCACCATGCTTTACATTAGATCCCCAGAATTTCTTCATCTTATAATGGAAAGTTTGTATCTTTTGACCAACATTTCTCCACTATCCGCTGGCAACCACCATTCTACCTTCTGCTTCTGTGAGTTTGATTTTTTTAGATTCCATGTATAAGTGAGATCATAACAGTATTTGTCTTGCTGTGTCTGGCTTATTTCACTTAGCATAATGTCCTCTGGGTTCAAATTTGTTATCACAGATACTTAGGTTGTTTCCATATCTTGGTTCTTGTAAATATTGCTAAATAAACATGGCAGTGTAGATATCTCTTCAAGATACTGATTTCACTTCCTTAGGATATATATGCTGAAGGGGGATTGCTGGATCATATAGTAGTTCCAATTTTACTTTTTCGAGGAACCTCCATAATGTTTTCTGTAGTGGCTATACCAACTTACATTCCCACCAACAATGTGCGAGGATTCCCTTTTCTCCACGTCCTTGCCAACACTTGTTATCTTTCATCTTTCTGATAATAGCCATTCTAACAGGTATGGGGCAATATCTCACTGTGGTTTTGATTTGAATTTCCCTGATGATTATGGATTCTGCACACCTTTTCATTGGCCATTTGTATGTCTTCTTTGGAGAAATGTCTATTCAAGTGTTTTGCCCATTTTAAAATTGTGTTATTTGTTACTTGTTTTGCTATTGAATTATATGAGTTCCTTCTATGTTTTGGATATTAACTTATCAGATGTATGTTTTGCAGATATTTTCTCCCACTCTGTAGGTTGACTTTTTACTCTTTTGATTACTTCTTCTGCTGTGCAGAGCTTTTTAGTTTGATGCGATCCCATTTTTATATTTTTGGTTTTTTTTCTTGTATTTCTGGTGTCATATCTAAGAAATTATTGCCAAGACTAATGTCATGAAGATTTCCCCCTATGTTTTCTTCTAGGACTATAGTTTTAGGTCTTAAATTTAAGTCCTTAATCCATTTTGAGTTTATTTTTGTTGCAGTGTAAGATAGGTGTCCAATTTTATCTTTTTGCATGTGGAGATCTCATTTTCCCAGCATCATTTATTGAAGAAACTATCCTTTCCTCATTGTGTGTTCTTGGTACCATTGTCAAAGATTAGTTGACCATATATGCATGGGTTTGTTTCTCGGTTCTCTATGCTGTTCTGTTGGTCTATATGACTATTTTTATGACAGTACCATGCTGTTTTGATTTCTATAGTGTGTTCTTGGTACCATTGTCAAAGATTAGTTGACCATATATGCATGGGTTTGTTTCTCGGTTCTCTATGCTGTTCTGTTGGTCTATATGACTATTTTTATGACAGTACCATGCTGTTTTGATTTCTATAGCTTTGTAATATAGCTTGATCAGGAAGTATAATGCCTCTAGTTTTGTTCTTCTCTCTCAAGATTCTTTGGCTATTCAGGGTCTCTTGTGGTTTCACATGAATTTTAGGATTGTTTTTGATATTTCTATGAAAATGCCATTGGAATTTTTATAGGGTTGCACTGAATCTATAGATGGCTTTGGGTAGTGTGGACATCTTAACAGTATTCCTTCTTCCAATCCATGAGCATGGGATAGCTTTTCTTTTGTGTCTTTTTCAATTTCTTTTATCAATATGTTATAGATTTTAGTGTACAGATCTTTTGTTTCCTTGGTTAAATTTATTCCTAACATTTTATTGCTTTTTATGCTATTGTAAATGGGATTTTCTTAATTTCTTTTTCAGATAGTTTATTGTTAGTGTATGAACTAATTTTTGTATGCTGATTTTGTATCCTGCAACTTTTCTGAATTTGTTTATAAGTTCCAATAGTTTTTTTGGTGGACCTGCTTGGGGTCCTTTGAGCTTCATGAATCTGTATGTCCAAATCCCTCCCAAGATTTAGGAAGTTTTTAGTCATTATTTCTTTAAATAAACTTTCTGCCCTTTTCTCTCTCTCTTCGCCTTCTGGGACTCCCACAATGTGTAAATTCTTTTTTTTTTTTTTAAATGATATCCTATATGTTTTCTTTACTCCTTTTCAGTCTCTTTTCTTTTTGTTCCTCTAACTGGCTGATTTCAAAAATGAGCTGTTTTTGAGTTTGCTGATTTTTCCTTCTAAAAGATCAGGTCTGCTACTAAAGTTTCTATTGAATTTTTCAGTTTGGTCATTGTATTCAGCTCCAGAATTTCTGTTTATATTTTTTTATGGTTTCTATCTCTTGAGTAAACTTCTCATTTTGTTCATGCTTTTTTTTCACCCTGATTTTATTTAGTTGTCTCTATGTGTTCTCCTGCATCTCATTGAGCTTTTAGAAAATGATTATTTTGAATCCTTTTCAGGCAATTCATATGTCTCCATTTCTTCGGTGTTTGTTACTAGAAGTTTATCAGTTTCTTTTCTTGGTGTCACGTCTGATTCTTTGCAATCTGTGTAGTCTTGCAATGATTCTGTACATTTGGTTTTTTTTATTATGTTCAGTTAGCCACTGTATAGTACATCAGATTCTGTACATTTGAAGGAGAAAACCCTTTCTCTAGTATTTAGAAGGCAGGTTTTGGCAGATAAGGACCTTCTGTTGCATCCCTGGGCTGATAATATTATCTTCTGGATTGCAGTTGCGTGGTGTTGAGAGTTGGCTTACATGACTACTGCTGGCTATGCAGTGGGGTCCATAGTTGGTGGTCTTGTTACTAGGGGCTCATGCAGGTGTGAATGTCTGGTCCCTGGGTGGACAGGACTACATCTAGAACTGGTCTATAGGGCTGGTGCTGGGACAAGGATCCATTTCAAGGTCTGCAGACAGTGGGCCTGTTCCCAGGTGCATGGATGGGTATGGGATCCCATTGGATCCCTAGGAAGGCTTCTGCTGGTTCTGCTGGATGTGTCTCTGGGCAGGCAGTACTGGCCCCGGAGCACAATTAAGTGGGGTTGAAACCAAATCACAGGCTTGCCTCTGGGGCCATGGACAGGTATGTCTCCCTTCAGGTTCCATGGGTGGGTAGTATCACTCCTGGACTCGCTGAGAGAGACTGGAGCCAGTTTACAGGGCTACTTCTGGATCTACAGATGGACTGAGGTTGGCAGGTCTCCCTCTGGGGGCATGGATGTGCATGTCTCCTGGCAGGTCCCTGGCTGGAACCATCATATGTTCTGCAGTTGAGATAGAGTTTGGTGGGCCTGTTACCCAAGTTAAAGGAGGGCATGACTCCAACCAGGTCCCTTTGTGGGTAGTGCTAGTGGCAATACCAAGGCCAAACAAGACTGTAGTTGAATCTACAGGGGGATGAAGTGGTTTTCAGGTCTCCTAGATGGGACCACAGTTAGCAAGCCTGATGCCTGGGCATGGGTCTGCCTTCTCAAAACAGCCTTCTTTGGTCTTAGGCTCCACCAGGATTTCACAAGTTCCTACCTGGATCCCAAAGCTTTCACCAAGGTATTTTTGTCTGTGGATGGCTGCTAAACTGTTATTGCTTAGGGAAGATATGAGTGGGGGACCTCTTACCTCTTACTCTACTATCTTGCTAATATCATCTTCCATATATTTTAAAGCTTTGCTTTCTACATTTAATTCTTTACTATCTGCAATTGATTTTTTGTAGGATGTGACCTAGAAACACAATTTTTTTCCATATGGAAAGGAAATTGTTCCAGCATCATTAGTAAACATTTTATCCCTTCCCAAAAGATCTTCAGGGCCATTTCTATCATATCAATTAAGTTTCAAGATGTGTATGTATGTGGAAAGCACTATGTATGATTTCTCTATTAATTTGTCTACTCCTGTCCTGGTAGCAAATTTTCTTATTTTGTATAGTTTAGTAGTAAGTCTTAAAGTCCTGAAGGGAACTTCTTTCATTTTATTCTTTCCTTCTGAGTTAATCTTTACTCTTCCACATAAATATTAGAGCTAGTTTGGCACATTCCACAGAAAAACATTCTTTTGGGATTTCAATTGAAATTGCATGGACTATATAGCTTAATTTGTAGAGATTTGACATCATTCTGATATTGAGTGTTTTATGCACACAGTATATCTTTTCTTCTTTACTTGTTCTTCATCATATTCTTCTCAACTCTAAATATAGGAATACCCCCAGACCATTCAATGGGGGAAAGAACAATCTTTTCAATAAATCTCAAAGGAGACTGAGGAGTGGCCAGTCATGTAGGAGGACAAGGAAAGTGTGGTATCAAGAAAGCCATGGGAAGAAAGTATTTCAGAACAAGAGGACAAGAAAACCACATGGAATGCTCCTGAGAAGTCAACTAAAGTGAGAACAGAGAAGTAATCACTAGATTTGTCCAAAATAAAGTAGTTGGTGACATGTACCAAATATGTTTTTTTTTTTTTTAAAGATTTTATTTATTTATTTAACAGAGAGAGACCCACAGCGAGAGAGGGAACACAAGCAGGGGGAGTGGGAGAGGGAGAAGCAGGCTTCCCGCTGAGCAGGGAGCCCGATGCGGGGCTCGATCCCAGGACCCTGGGATCATGACCTGAGCCGAAGGCAGACACTTAACCATCTGAGCCACCCAGGCGCCCCCCAAATATGTTGAAATGGAGGGGTAGAGGCAAAAGTCTAAGTGAAGAGAGTTTGAAAGTGAACTGGAAGGGAATGACAGCAATAAGAGATAAGTCAAATCAGAAACTTTTTCCATGAAGTGGAGCTGAGAAATTGGTAGTAGAGGGAGGGTTTTTTAAAAATGAGAAGTACTGGAGTATATTTAAATATTTAGGGAAAGATGCAGTTGAAAGAGATACAGGATAAAGAAGCATGAGGGATGTGAGGTAATTTAAGGAGCAGAGACAGTGGCTAAGAAGAAAGAATGGGAGAGAGAGAGCATGAGCAGAGAGAGGGGCAGAGGGAGAGGGAGAAGCAGACTCCCTGCTGAGCAGGGAGCCTGATGTGGGGCTGGATCCCAGGACCCTGGGATCATGAACTGAGCTGAAGGCAGACGCTTCACCGAGCGAGCCACCCAGGTGCCCCAATGCTGCTATTGTTATGATAGATCCTCAAATATATAACAACTGAAAGGCCATACATCTTGCTCATGGCAGGTGTTCCAATTTAATGGGCAGCTCCCTTCACATGGCCTCTCTTCCACTGTGTGACTTGCCATTCTCCATGTTTATTTTCATCCAGCCAAGGAAAGTAGAAACAGCATGGAGTTGGCATATCACCTCTTCAAAATCTTAAGCCCAGAAGTGCCATATATTGTTTCCACTTACATTCTGAGTGAATGTGATTCTGGCAAGAACTAATTACACGGTCACACTTACCTAATAAGGGCAGCATCTTCTAGGATACAACTTGCCAATGCCAAAGACCACTAGGAACACAACTGTAGTTTGAACAAGTTGGGTTTATTTATTATTCATGCAGCAGGGGAGAACACACATCATGGGGAACCATAGAGCCTCTCAGGAAGATAGTGTTAGATATGGCTTATTGTAGGTTTTGGGATTGAATTAGGTGATTTGAGAGACAATTTAAGAAAGCAAGGCTTTGCTCTGGGTTAGGTACTGTCAGGAAGCCAGGGGTAATTTTATGATTGGGTATTTTAGTAAATCATATCTAGGAGTGAAAACAAACACAGAGTAAAGCTGTAATTGGTATAGAAGCAGCAGTAACTCACATTAGCCAAGCTAAAGGATGTTTGGTCATTTTTGTGGCTTGCACAGTGTTCACATCTTGTCTGTGCTCACATGTAACTATGGAGTGATCATATTTTTGTCTTGACCTATCATGGTCACAGAGTAGCCTTGTTTGATGTTGATGTTCTGTGAAATTGTTCATGTTCAACAGGAGACTATCAAGATCTTGCTGTGATGCCAGGCCAGCTCCTCACAATACTCAGGCCTACTTAATAGCACCAGGCCAGCTCTCTGATGTCAGAGCTGATTTTCTCTTTCTCAAACTCTGTACAATAAAGGACAGAACAAATTTTAGTGAACAGCTATTCATCTTTTACACAGTGACTAGGAATTTATTTATTTATTTATTTAATTTTATTTTATTATGTTATGTTAGTCACCATACAATACATCATTAGTTTTTGATGTAGTGATCCACGATTCATTGTTTTCGTGTAACACCCAGTGCTCCATGCAGTACATGCTCTCCTTAATACCCATCACCAGGCTAACCCATCCCCCCAGCCCCTCCCCTCTAAAACCCTCAGTTTGTTTCTCAGAGGCCATAGTCTCTCATGGTTCATCTCTCCCTCTGATTTCCCCCCCTTCATTTTTCCCTTTCTTCTCCTAATGTCCTCCATGCTATTCCTTATGTTCCACAAATAAGTGAAACCATGTGATAATTGACTTTCTCTGCTTGATTTATTTCACTTAGCATAATCTCCTCCAGTCCCATCCATGTTGACGTAAAAGTTGGGTATTCA